>NC_051409.1:27694518-27697099 GCF_015228065.2 Penaeus monodon | reverse complement strand
TCACATTTATATTTCTTAAATTTGTTAGCACAGGTGATTCAGAAAAACAGATTTACCATCCACTCTTACTTAGTGGGGCCTCGGGTCATCCGACACAGTGAATGAATAATAATCAAAATGTTAACATACTTCACGATATACATCACAAAGCGAGCTGGCTGCCTGTGTGGCGGCGGCGATCTTCGGCCAGTAGTTCGGTAGTTTACCCCTAGTTTAACTAGTTCGACTAACCATTTCGATAGTTTCGTAGCAATTCTTATTTATAAACTCTTTACATCTCATTTTCGATGTGGTTATGATACAGTAAATGATAACATTACATTACTACCCCCCTCCTCCCTAAGAAAACTACTTCAACATTTACAAAGTTTCTAATTTAGACTGTTATATTGCTCAATTCTGAACGATGTAGTGCTGCGAATTTTCGGAGTCTTATGTCGAGGCTTGCTATTCAACGCCTGTAATATTGATGGATTTATGGGTAGAAACTTATCCCTGGTTCCTGGTATGAAATTCAACGAGATATATCAGTATCAAACATTGCTTGAACTTAAGTAAAACTACATATCCAACTAAATTGTCAAATACGTTGTTTCGCTCAATAAAATAAAATAAAATGAAAAATAGTAAAAAATAACAATAAATAAATAAATAAATGATAATAATGAGAAAAAAAATACTTCTATTGTTTATCCTCGATGAGTGTCTGGGGAAGGAAGCAGTTGCAGGCGTGGGATGCGAATGCTGCAAAGAGTGAGGAATATAGTTTTCCTGTTCTAATCCCCGCAAAAAGTAAGAGCATGCAGGTGCTGGCAAATCCAAGCAAAATTTCGTATGGATTCTTCATAGTATCTGACGAGCCAAAGAAAAGACTGTACTTGCTTTAGAGAGGTGAGCTGTAGTGCGTTGCGGATCTTCTCAATCTCTTCTTGGCACTCGAATTTGCCGTTACCGAAGGTATGAGTTGGTTCTGGTGAACAACTTTGCATTTATTGGGTTTCACAGCCATGTTGTGGTCATACAAATTCTGTAGCACACATTACAGAAAATCGCAGTGTTCTGTTACACTGCTGGTGTGGATGAAGACGCAGAATGGTAAGAGCTGTGTTCATACCCATCCCTGACAATAACTTCCATATATCTTGCGCCATGCCTGAGGTGAACTGTGTACCTCGGTCACTTAAAATTTCCTGTGGCAACAAACTCTGGAATCTGGAACAAGACTTCAGCAAGAGTAGAGGTTTCTCTGTCACAGAAGAGGAACAGCCTCCAGTCACCGAACTGCAAAGTCAACACTGGTGAGAATGTAACGTGATTTGTCAGTGACACTTGGTACTATACACAATATTGACTGCAACTATGATGAATGGGAAAGGGATGAAGTGGTGTGACAGTAGCACGTCCTTTATCAGTCATTTTCTGACAAATATCGCATAAGCGAACCATACGTGTCGCTTCAGCTGCCAAACCAGGCCAGAACACGTAAAGCTCTATACATACAAGGATCTTCTTCTTGCCTATGTGTCCTCTAGTCAGTGTTGAGTGTCCGAGGTGGAATACGTCCCGGCGGTAAGGTTACGGCAAAACAAAGTGCATCTTCACATCACCCCTAGGGCAGGTAGAGTCGATTATTTTGCCACGCAAACTCTGACTTGAACATGTGCTCCCAAACGTGGCAAGAGGTGGCAAGTACCCCTCACTTTGGTCAAGGAGACGTTAGTCTTCTGCTGGGAGATGATGTCTGTGTTGAACAGCTGCCCTGAGTCATCAGACAACCTAATTACAACCTTTGTGTCTATGTGCAGTGGTATATGTTGTGACATCTGCAACCTTCTGGCTACTGACGGTTCTTTCAGAGGGTCCTGGTAGGCACAGGTCTCGTAGCTGTTTTTTCCACTTATGACCTCCATCCTACATCTGTGTCAAAGCCTTCACTGCAGGGAACTGGGGTGTTAGGTGCTGTCCTCACGAATTACTGCTTATCTCGTTTCAGGCTCAACATCCTTCTTAACACACTTTTCCACAGTGTCTTTGGGCGGGGACTAGAGAAGTTGCGAGGCTATAATGAGCTCATCGGATCCCTCTTTCGCGTCAGGAAGTATACTGATCTTGAACCACATATCGAGGTAGCACTTCATTCTATTTGCACTCCCCTTACACATCTCAACTTCCCCTAATCTTGCCACATGGAACTTCATACAAGCTTTGTACAAGGTAGCACTATACATTTCTAATATAATGGAATACGACTCTGCCAATATCCCATTCTTAGGGAGCACAGGCGGGGTAGGGGGTCACCCAAAGCATTTCCAACTGGCGTCTTTGGTCCAGCTCAGCCATGTGGTAGTCATGATCATGTTCACACGGTTCCTTCAGTTTGTCTTCGCTTTAACTCTTCCTTCTCTCTCCTCTCCTCATGCTACAAGCTCTCACTCAGTACCTGGCAACGTGTCTTAGTTCAGTTAAACCAAGTTCTTGCGCCTCCAGCTTCAGCTGAGTCAGTCATTCCATCTTCGCATCAGAAGTATCAGGGAACATACTTGTATCGCCAATGAATAACTACCGACCTTACCGTGATAAT
>NC_051409.1:27692178-27692862 GCF_015228065.2 Penaeus monodon | reverse complement strand
TAAAGGCATTATATTACGAATCTGTTAGAATCCTATTCTTACTCAAATGTTCTTCCTTCAATACCATTATTACCATTGTTTATGTTGTCACTATTAGCATGACAAGCACACCAAAGGAGAAGAACCGCATCCACTGCCAGAGCAAAGAGGAAACTGTCCTCACCGTAGACCAGGGGGGTCGAACACGCGGCCGCCACACTCGTATGTGCGGTCAGCGACACATTTGCTATTTCGTCGCCGTTTTACATGGTTAGTCAAGCCAGTGTTTCATCTTTTAAGATTATAACTTACATTGTTTCTTCTATTATTGTGTTTTTGTAATGAATGAAATAGCCTCCTACGTTTTTAGCGTCAACTGTATCGCCGTTGCGTTGACTTATGTCGCAGCGGCATACTGTATACTAAGGTTAAATGTGGCCCTCTTTGGTGAATGAGAGCCCTGTCGCAGACGATCTTCTGGATGTCCTGAAGGGGTATAAGGATCATAAGTCGCCTACTGAGGGAGGACCTGCTGAGTGAGCGATTGACTTCAACTCTGCAATCACATGGTTTAATGCATAAGTCTCAAATCAACTTGAAAAGGAGCAGACTTCATATAAAATCATATGATTTCATTAGGATATGATGTCTGGCGTAACGTGCAAACGAACGGACGAAACACAAAGCGAATAACAATATATACAG
>NC_051409.1:27691769-27692102 GCF_015228065.2 Penaeus monodon | reverse complement strand
AAGAAGGTTTCTTATATTAGAAATTATAGTAAAGTTAATATTAACACCAGTAATAATAACAAGAAGCAAAATACCCTCACAAACGAAGATGAAATGCTCAGAAAATTACGAAAAAAACATTCAGGAAAGAACAGTGCTGGCAGATTCCCATTTCAGCTGGGAATGGAACGGTGGGCAGACCGAAAGAAAGGTGGTATATGAGGATTCCTTCCGGGACAGGTCGGCAGGAATGGCTGGACGAGGTTCCTCAGGAGTTTGTGTCCTGCGCTGGGAGTGAAGGATTTCGTTGGGGATGGCTTGCATGTGTAAACACTTTGGCCAGACAGAGGACCC
>NC_051409.1:27690828-27690971 GCF_015228065.2 Penaeus monodon | reverse complement strand
TGGTCTTTCTAACACGCTCTGCTGGTCTGTTTGGCCATCTTTTTCCATGTTTATTTATATTTGATGTCACTTTGCTTTGTCGCTTATCTGTCATTTGCTTCATCTGTTTATTTTCTTTTATCGCTCTCATTCGCCTTTTATGC
>NC_051409.1:27690236-27690434 GCF_015228065.2 Penaeus monodon | reverse complement strand
AAAACATTTATTTATACACATATGTATGCATAAAAGTATCCAGTATAAACATTCATACCCCCACTTCCATGTAGGCAAGACATTCGGAAAGCGCCAGAATATCACTCGTGACGCGAAACTCGGCCATCAAAGAAGCCTGACTTGAATCGCCCGTCGCCGTAACTTTGATATGTTGACCGTGCAGAGGTCTGACAGCAG
>NC_051409.1:27690111-27690206 GCF_015228065.2 Penaeus monodon | reverse complement strand
TCTTATCAATCCCTACCACGCCAACACACACCTCTGTGGGCCGCAAGATGCCGACGCTGGAGGGGCGTTGCTATGAAACCCTGCAAGTGATAATT
>NC_051409.1:27689333-27689456 GCF_015228065.2 Penaeus monodon | reverse complement strand
AAATATAAAATTAATAAAATAAAATATATATATATAAAACACACACAATTTTTCTGTATCAATTTTAAAACATAAATTTTATTCACCTTTGAACCCACTGATAAACTTTTAAAAGGGAAATTT
>NC_051409.1:27688862-27689237 GCF_015228065.2 Penaeus monodon | reverse complement strand
TTTTGTACAAAAAGTAAAAAAAACCTCAACGTTCCCTATTTTTTTGCTACTGCCGGGGAAATAGAGGCAGAAGTAATCCTCCAGCATATGCAAAAATGTGGCAGCCTTGTATATCTTCCAGTTAAGCATGTTTGCTTACTGCTTTTGGTATCCCTCTGTCGTTCCTTGAATTATTGTAATATTATTGATACTCCTGTGCAGTAAGGGCATATATGGGCGAAGAGAAAACACGCATTAATGGAGCTGATGCAGATGCGGAAAATTGAACGCTGCATTCAATGGCCTCATAAAAACAACAGCGTGTTGCCGAAAACTATGTGCAAAATAACCAGCAACCTCAACGTACACACACCTTACGAATTTCATGCGTCTTTT
>NC_051409.1:27682030-27682329 GCF_015228065.2 Penaeus monodon | reverse complement strand
ATCACGGCAACTTATTGTCTCTACCATACTTTTCAGCAAGATTACTGTTGGTGTTATCAAATATGACTCTCGTTCTCCAATTTAGCAATTTTCAGAAAGTCAGAGCTAAAAGAACTGAAAACAAAATAGTTTGCTTAGTTTATAATGCAATAAATAAGCAAATAAACTGTTAATATAAATTACAATAAGTGAATAGTTCCTTACATAGATTCAATCCCCATATGACCCGAAATGAGTTGTGATAATTATTTCAGCACTATTTTTTAATATTATAAATGTTGAATCAAAAGAAAAATTGT
>NC_051409.1:27680363-27681077 GCF_015228065.2 Penaeus monodon | reverse complement strand
GTCAATGTATTTGTTTCTATGTATGCGTACCCATATCCGTCATTGCATGTCTACCTATGTATCTACACCCGTTTACCTATACATATGTACGTATATCTGTCCACCCATCTATCTGTTTTAATTTAACACTCCATATATATATCAAACTACAGAAATTACATAAATCAGAACAACAAATAAGTGTCACGTCGAATGAGAGGCGTGACAAGGAGGAAGTGGCGTGGCGTGACAGACACACCCAAGCAATCATCTCGATCAATAGGGAGGCGGTGACAAGTGTAAGGCGAAAGAAAGAGAGAGAAAAACAATAGAGAATCGGAGAAAAATACACGTGAAAGAAAGTGAAAAAAGAAACCAATTATTCGACAACCCCACAGAAGAGAACCTTGTGATTTAAGAGTTAGAAAAAAAAATCAAAGACATGAAATAGAAAAAAGAAGAATAAATAAAGAAAAAATACAAAAAGTGGGAAGGTAAAGCACGGTATTACGCATGAGTGATCGGGCTGTGTAAATACGTGTTGCCGCCGTTTCATGAATCATAGCAAGTGGGATGATATCCTGAGAATACCGTTTTACGAGGCGAATTAAACCGTTTGAAGCATCGTCCTCACACTGCAGCCGGCGGGGAGAGGCGGCAGGAGAGAGTACGATAAACACCTCGCAGAAAAGTCGTTGTATGATTCGCTTGACGGAAGATTCTTTACAGCAACAG
>NC_051409.1:27679773-27680286 GCF_015228065.2 Penaeus monodon | reverse complement strand
CTGCCAAAAGCAAAGCAAAACAAAAATGAAATGCTACCCAGAAGACAGTGAATGACGAAAACGTTAGAAAAAATGGAAGAAAATGTCGGTTAGCCTGTCGGACGAAAGAAGGAAATACCGACTCCTGATAAAATGAGAATAAGCAGAGCGCAATGGCCCGGGAGGCAATGCCGGCGGCTGCTCTACACTAAAGGCGGAGGTGAATAGGAAATTCGGAGAATATAGAGAAAGAGGAAACTAATCTTGACCGTGAGCCATGAGAGGAATATAAATACGGTGAGAGGGAGAGACGTAAAGAGAAAAGGGAAAAGATTGGGAATAGGAGGATAATAACGAGAGAGAAAAAAAAATGAGAGCCAAAAAAGCTTATTCAAGGAAGGATGAAAGGAGGTAAAAATCAGAGGCTTGGTAAAAAGAATTAGGAAATGATGGAATTTAAGAGAAGTTAAAAAGTCTTTAAGAAATTAATAGAGTAATGAACGGACGAAGCTCGTACAAAACACGAATTACATT
>NC_051409.1:27679275-27679657 GCF_015228065.2 Penaeus monodon | reverse complement strand
CAATCGCGGCCCGGGATACGACGCCCGCACCGTAAGACACCGAGAAATAATCGAAAAGGGACCGCCCACTCCGAATCAATAGCAGCCGCGGCGCCTCGGAGGAGTAGGTGAACTTTGTGACGATCCACAAAAGTGCTGAGTAACAAAGGTTAGAACGAGAGACGAAAGAGAGAACGC
Source organism: Penaeus monodon (assembly GCF_015228065.2). Taxonomy (NCBI): domain Eukaryota; kingdom Metazoa; phylum Arthropoda; class Malacostraca; order Decapoda; family Penaeidae; genus Penaeus; species Penaeus monodon. The sequence continues at coordinate 27,679,480 of NC_051409.1, read as the reverse complement.
GCCAGAAGACTTCCCGGCGAACGTTCGTCTTGGCTGCCATCCAGGGTCCCCGTCCGGCCCTCGCTCGCGCCCGCCCGGGATTTCGGCCGCGGAGGTCGGGCCGCGGAGGTCGGGCCCGGCGGAGGCCGCGCGAGTTGGGAGGCCGGCCGCCGGAGGGTAGGCCGGCTCAGGGTTTTATGGGCGCGCGCGCGTATGTGTATGTTTA
>NC_051409.1:27678689-27679168 GCF_015228065.2 Penaeus monodon | reverse complement strand
TCCACAGACAGACTAATTCCCACGCACACAAACATATCCCTGCCTCCCTCTGTCCCAGGGGCATCCGCACCTCAGCCTCCCTCGAGCCGCATGTGGAATTCCATTTTTGGGCCGCGTGCGACGGCAGGGGACGCCATAAACCCTTATCTCAAGACAAACACATTTACTCCTTTATGGCTCACGCGTCGCAGGACAAGAAATTAGATATTCTGCGTCCCTCCATTTATGATGAGTTCAGAGAACATGAGGTTTTTTGTAACTTTAGACATGCAAATTTGATAATGGCTTTAGACATGAACTTTGAAGGAGGAGGGAGATTGGTAAACGGGTCGATGGACTGATTTAAACATTATTACGAGAAATTTCCGCTCTTATTCTTTCATTTCATATAAAAGGCGATGATGATACATGTGGAGGTTTTATGATAACGAGCTTTAAGAAGGAAAGGGTGAGAAGGAAAACGTCATAGGAAATAATAT
>NC_051409.1:27678103-27678347 GCF_015228065.2 Penaeus monodon | reverse complement strand
AGGTGAACAAAAGAATGGAAATTTTTCCCGGTAAGAAATACTCATCGGTTTTTCTCCTTTCTCTGATGTATCTTTTTCAATCCATCTTTATATTTTCTGGAGGACGTAGAGAGGAGCGCGAGAAGGTTAAGGATGAGAAGAACTTTTCTCGTATAACTTCCAGCCTACTGTAAGCCTATCAGTGTAGCCAAGCGGAACTTTCTTCCAGGTAGCAGTGTTGCCAATATTCGCCCAGTTTGTTCAG
>NC_051409.1:27677897-27678023 GCF_015228065.2 Penaeus monodon | reverse complement strand
CATATCTAAACTTACAGAGTATAAAATATTTTCAGTGTTAAAGTTTTTTTCTTCTTCTTTTTAAAGAAAGGTTTGAACATCCATCATGTCGAGAGAAAGTTTTTTTTAAGACAATTAAATCTTTTC
>NC_051409.1:27677770-27677861 GCF_015228065.2 Penaeus monodon | reverse complement strand
GTGATTCCGTAAAAAAATCAAAGTGAAAGAATGATTCGCATGAACCAGTAAGAGGTAACACACCGGTTGCAGGAGAGTTTCAGCCCACGTT
>NC_051409.1:27677088-27677398 GCF_015228065.2 Penaeus monodon | reverse complement strand
CTTACATGAACGCTTATTTCCTGAATTCAGATTTCGTAACTGCAATATCTCACTAGAATATGAAGCCTCTGTAAAACAAATTCCATCGCTATCAATCAAATGTTATCTATTAAAACTACCTTTGTATTTTATAATTGATTTATCTTTTATATGTATTTCATGTGCAGTGGACAAATAAGTGCGAAACGGCAGGATCGTCAATGTATTTTGTTTATTATTGACACAAGACCCATTGTTTGAGTAAATACTTTAAACACTCACGTACACAAATGAATACACTGGGAAAAACAACGTGCGTACACATTATCAT
>NC_051409.1:27676228-27676490 GCF_015228065.2 Penaeus monodon | reverse complement strand
TCTTCCGTCTTTCCGTAACTTTGTTCCATATTGCTCCATATTGTATTTGTACCTCGTCCTTATTCTTTTAACATTACTTCGTCGTCCCTCGTCCCTCGTCCCTTCATCATTCGTCCCTCATTCCACGCATTTACGTCCCCTCCCTGTTGGTCACTTTTCCCTTGGCCGCCGCCCCTAGATCCTTCTCCTCCGTCCTTCGTCCCTCGGCTCTCGTCTCAGCTCATGTCCATCGTTTCTCGCCCCTTGCTTTTCGCCCTTCAAA
>NC_051409.1:27675789-27676146 GCF_015228065.2 Penaeus monodon | reverse complement strand
GGGGTTGCATTGAGGGACAGGAGCAATTAGCCCCAGCCTCGAGAGCCATTCCGAGACGGGAATCAAAAGGGCGCGGGTTAAGAAATAAGAAGCGGCGCAAGCAAGGGTGAGTGGATGATCCTCGTGATCCGTAAAGAGGGAGAGATTCAATGACGTAATACCCGCTCGGAGACGCTAATGAGTTTCCATTTAAGCAGCCCTATTGATCCCGCCAGTTATGTCTAAAAGGAAAGGTAAATCACAACCAAGTAGGGGAGCAGATTGATTAGAAACGAGAGGATATTTGCTGTTGATAATGCCTTTGTGCAGCTGATGGGCGCAGACAGCGGCTGCCTGTGGTTTATTATTAGACTCTGC
>NC_051409.1:27675133-27675330 GCF_015228065.2 Penaeus monodon | reverse complement strand
TCCGCCTTCCGCTGTTCACCACCACGCGGCAGCTGAACTTTTATCGATAGCCAGCGCCGCTGTAATACCCTCGCCAGGCTGCTAAATAATTTAGACCGGCGAGTCCTCCGTCTGGCGCGCCACTTACAGCATAGAGGACGATCCCTTCGCAATGACGTAACATCCGCACTCTACAACCACTATGGACTCTTTTGCGT
>NC_051409.1:27674917-27675069 GCF_015228065.2 Penaeus monodon | reverse complement strand
AGGAGCGCCCTTGGTCGCAGCTATCGTGTGACCTATAATCAGGCGAATTGATTGCACCGCAAGTCTCACTCTCCAGTCAGGCTCAATCAATAGGGCCTTATTGTGTTTGCATAGGAGAGCATTCGATGACGTGCAGTACAAAACTCTGGTGA
>NC_051409.1:27673904-27674067 GCF_015228065.2 Penaeus monodon | reverse complement strand
AGCCATATCTCATGCTGCGGTATTAGTCGAATGGTTAGTAGCGTTTGTACTATGATGTTGTGGGTTGTTCTGTCGCTGTTAGAGTTTCTAGTAGCTTACGGTAAGGGGTGTTCTGAGTGTGTTGAGTACGCTGTGACCGGCGTCAGACTGTACGTTATATGTG
>NC_051409.1:27671168-27671720 GCF_015228065.2 Penaeus monodon | reverse complement strand
ACACATCTGTGTAAAACGAATGAATACATGAATATATTGAGAGATACGAAGACAAATAAACAAACGGAGATACTGAAAAGTATGTTGAAGGATTTGTTTATGTTTAAGACATTTATTTATCCTCGAAAAAGGTATATATTATTAGAAATTAAAAAGCAAAGTAATGACAAGTCCTTAGAAAACAAATTTACTTCTTTACCTGTAAACTTCGATACTGAGCAGAAATAAGAAAATATGTCGCTAATGATCACACAGCAGCGCACCATTGTCCCCTCAAGTAAAATAATTAATCAGTTAACATATACAAAAGCAAATTACGTATTTCCGAATATTAACTATTTTCTTATAGGTCTTTCAGACATTTTGTTAAAGTCTCTAGTTTATTTCACCTGTAAATTTCTTTTCTTGTACAATTTTCTCTCTCTCTTTCTTTATCATTTTTCAACCTGTATTTTCCTCTCTTTTCTTACCCTATATCGACAGATAAGATTCACATTTTTTGTGATTTCTGTCAGTATTTAATTTCTCATATTCTGAAAAATATGAGAATTG
>NC_051409.1:27670587-27671029 GCF_015228065.2 Penaeus monodon | reverse complement strand
TACATTTTAAATGTTTCTGCTTCATTTTCTATACTAATATAAGACATCAGATTTTTTTCAGCTCGTGTTCAAATTCAACATACTTTGAAAATGTGAAAAGTAAAAAAGGAAATAAAAATATTTAGAGACGAGTCATCTCGTTAAGCCTTCCTCGAGCTTGAAAAATCCGCTTAAAATATTTCCGATTTCTTTTTGGGTTTAGAGTATGATTGTTGCAATTTCTGATCTGATTTATTCCAAAAGCTTAAATGAAATTCTTCTCCTGCCCTAAAAAGAAGTCTACCGCGTTGTAGAGCAGTTAAAAGACTCCGACGCTATAAAAATGGGCTAACCAACCTATCGTCAACCATTTTATCGTTGATAAATGGCTAGTTTCCTCTCGCTCCTCGTCGCCATTGGCTTGCCAGCGGAGATGCCTCCCGCTCGCGACAGGCGCTCCGGT
>NC_051409.1:27668838-27669139 GCF_015228065.2 Penaeus monodon | reverse complement strand
CACTTGGAAATGTGCCAGGCTTTCTGGGGACGAAACTTCGCCACTCCTGCACTGTCGGGACGAGGACGAGGGGGCTGGTGACGAAGGCGTTTCGACCCCTCCCCCCACTCACCCTCTCACCCTCTCTTCCCTCTCTATCTCCTCTCACTCCTCTTCTCACTCGTCCCTCTTCCCTTTCCATCTCCATTTCCTCTCCTACTCTCATTCCCGACCCTCCCTTCATCCTATTCTCCCGTCTGCATTCCATCTTTCCCCTGCTTCTTCCTTCCTCCACCCCTTCCACTTCCCCTTTCCATCTCTA
>NC_051409.1:27668456-27668808 GCF_015228065.2 Penaeus monodon | reverse complement strand
CCACTTTTCTTTCTCTCTTTCCTACTCACCCTTCTCCTCTGCTTCGCCGTCCTTCCCGCGTCACATTCGCCCTTCCCTTCCGTCCCCCTCCCCCTCCCTCTCCCAGCTCGCCTCCTTCAAGCCTTTACTTCCTCCTTCAGTCCCTTGCTTGCCTCCACCCCCTTCTTAAGACTCTCCCTCCCCCATTACCCCCTCCCCTTCACTCCCTATCCCGTCTTCCCCTTCTCATCACTCCTTCCCCCCTCTGCATCCCCCCCCGCTTCCCCCTCCCCTTCCTCTTTCCATCAGACTCTCCTTCTCCCTTTTTCCGACACCTACATTACATTTACTTCCCGAATTCCTCCTTAAAACT
>NC_051409.1:27668217-27668381 GCF_015228065.2 Penaeus monodon | reverse complement strand
TATCCCTTTCTACCCCACTAAGATTTACTCTCCCACTTCCCCTTTCCTACTCCTCCATCTGCGTAAACTTCTCCCCCAACGCCTCAAACTTTCCACTTCCCACTCCTTCTTCCACCATCTCCCCACCCTCCTCCCTCTCTCTCTTTCCTCTACCACCCCCCCTA
>NC_051409.1:27667914-27668125 GCF_015228065.2 Penaeus monodon | reverse complement strand
AACAACTAGATACCAACAGATAACGCCAACATCCCCAGTGTGTATTATGTGTCTCGATCACTAATTGGCCAATGTTTATGTTAGTCACGTCAGTCTAGTTTGTTGCGCTGACACATTCCTGTTCCTCTGCCATAAGCCTTTGTTTCGTAAGAGCTAGACCGTGTTTCGTGGTCTCTGGGCTTAATCATGTTTTTACGTGTTACGTGGAGAG
>NC_051409.1:27664262-27665130 GCF_015228065.2 Penaeus monodon | reverse complement strand
CGAACATGAAGTGTCTCTATACTACAGACTCTCCACAGATTCTATTTTTGTATGTGTAGTAAACTGTTTTTGACTTAACTTGCCAATCATTCAGTTTTATGAAAAAGTGTATTAATACCTATCCCAAACACATAACAAAAACGGTCACCGGAAAACCAAAACGCCATTGGTAAATGTCTTTAGATTTTGTCCCATATTCTAAATTTCGGAAGAAAATGTCCGTAGATATTGTCCCATTCTCGAAATTTCAGTGGAACATATTCCTAGCTGTTTTCCGTTTTTCTAACACTCACCAGAAGGCTGCATGTGGGGGCATGTCAGACATACGCTCCTTAATAATAACTTGGATTTAAAAAAAAAATCATAAATGCGTACATAAGACAAACTCTTTTCTCCCGTCATCGTCACCACATTTAATCTATTTATTTCTTTTCCCTTTTTATACAGACGACACTTTCTCCACTCTCTTCTCAGGAGCCCTACGTATCCAAACCTTCAAGACCCTTTCTTCGGCACACAGTAACCCACGCTGCATTAGTCACACGCACGCTAGACCTAATGAAACACCGCCTCGCATGGCCTGCTGAGGAATGCATCCACGGGGAGATCCTCGATTCATTATTTGTGACGTAGATATGTGGAAGGCAAGATTAGGGAGCGAGACAAATGAGGCCCCGGAAGCCCGAACGCGACTGACTGCTGTGTCTTTTGTCCTCATAATGGCATTGCGAGTGCGAAAGCGTCCTGCTGTTTGTTTGTGTGAGAACCGGGTGATCGTTTTTCTCTTTTGTCAAGGGCGGGAGGTCTTTACTTGGCTGGTTTGCTCTCTTTCTCTCTTTCGTCAATTAATTTGAGTGATAGTTGGGTC
>NC_051409.1:27664004-27664114 GCF_015228065.2 Penaeus monodon | reverse complement strand
GGATGAGCGGTCTGTTTGTGAAAATAGGTTATTTATATTTTTTATATTCTTCACTTTTTTTTTATGCGGGTGGAGGATCTTTTTTAAATTCCTATTATTTGTTCCAGGGC
>NC_051409.1:27663583-27663942 GCF_015228065.2 Penaeus monodon | reverse complement strand
CGGTGATATTTTGTCGTCACTGGATAAATGCCGATTTCATTTAGCAAACACTGTGGATGGACGTCCTTCCATACACACATAAAAGGATTCCTTCACTGACAGATTGCTTAATTCCCTCGCTGATCGACGAACAAATAGATAGACAGGCAAATAAAACCAGACAAATATATATCGACAGACAGATAAAAATAACACAGATCCAAAAAGGACCCCTACCCCTACGTTCAGATCCATTAGAGCGAGGGGCTTATTCCCGCTCGCGCGAGTAGTCGCCGGGGTTCATAACGAGATTGGCACAGGTATCCTGCATCCATGTCTTCTGAGACGAGATGTGAGAGTGTCGGGTTTTACTTGTCACG
>NC_051409.1:27662944-27663284 GCF_015228065.2 Penaeus monodon | reverse complement strand
TCTGTTCTTATTCGTACATGTGTTTTTTTACGTCTGTATATGGAACAACAAAAACACAACTTACACAATTAGATAACAATTAACAAAACTCCAACATTCTGGGACCGCACCATTAGACCTCGTGCTGCTAAAAATACAGTGATATCTAAGTGACGCAATTTGAAAGGGGAAAGAGAACACGGCTATGCACTGAAGTGGAGACGCGAGAATTGAAAAAAAAGAAAAACATCTATTAAGTTATGAAAAATGTTAAGTTAAAAATCTATTAAGTTAAGAAAAAAATCTATAGTACACACTCAGTGGTTGTGAAACAGCGTTGTGACATCAGCTGACACAATCA
>NC_051409.1:27661651-27662105 GCF_015228065.2 Penaeus monodon | reverse complement strand
TGAAACACACAGTTAACAAAACAATCATAAAACAAGCAAACAAATAAACACAGAACAATGAAAACAAGCATTAAAGTCATATACAGCAATTAAAAGAAATAATCTCATTTCTAGTTCTGTTACATAACAATGAACATCTTTCTTGCGCATAGAACGTGCTTAAGTGTCTCCTGCGTAATACTTGACGCAATAGCTAGAGAAGAAATCGGGGAATTCTATAGAATGATTCCCCTTTCGCTTCTGCTTTCTAATTATTTGTTCTAAGGATAGTGATTAAGGTTTTGAGGTGATTCTCATTTCACATCAGATATTATGAGATAGGAAAAAGATACTGCAACGGGGGAGAAACGGAACACGTGAATACTTATGGATGTAAGTAAACAAACAAACAAAAAAACGTAGATATCTGAAAAACGTATATGTAGAAATATCGTAAAAAAAGAAACAAAAAAAC
>NC_051409.1:27660981-27661547 GCF_015228065.2 Penaeus monodon | reverse complement strand
AGTAAAATCGTAATTCAAAAAAATCGTAAACCAGTATGATCTGAATAACAGAAACGTAACGTGTACCATAATCACATCGAACTATACAGTCTGTAAAATAAGTAAATGCCCTCCTACAGAGCTAGCGGCAGTGGCACTTTAGCCCCAATGACCCTCTAAGAAATTACCACCACAATACAGGATTTTTGCCAACGTCGCCACTGCTCGCTCCTACACGGGCAGTTCCCGTCTAGCTGAACCACCACCAGTGTCAACTAATATGAAACTATGTTTTTTTTTTTAACTTATCTTCAATATGTTATTATTTATATTATATTGTGTGGGTATATATATATTGTGCATGTGTGTTATATCGAGGGTACGATGAAAATTTACGTGTCACTCAAGCATCTGTGTATTAAAAAAAAAAAAAAAAGCTACAGATGTAAAATCTAATCTTAGAATAATGGAGAAAATGGAGGAAACTTATCGCCAATATGATGATAAGATATGATAATAGTGTAACAATAAAATTACTAGAACGACCATTACGACCGACTGCAACGGGTAATACGATAGAACAATTT
>NC_051409.1:27658337-27658630 GCF_015228065.2 Penaeus monodon | reverse complement strand
TGAACAAGCCAATATATAATTCTGATTTTAAGAAGCAGTCAGTGACACCGGAGCAAAACCCACTGAAACCCGTACAGCCAGGAAGCGGTCTGTCGGATCACCCACGCTTCCACGGATCCGAAATCCTCGCCATAGCAGCTGTCAATCAAATTTCCTTCCTCTCGTATCCGGCGAGCGTCCGGCTGAGTGCCGCCGGAATTCCTTCGGGGGAAGTTGTCTCGCGAGACCGTGGATCTCGCTGCGGAGGCGTGGTGTGGTGCCTGCGGGGGGGGGGGGGGGCAGGTGGTGGATTC
>NC_051409.1:27657685-27658254 GCF_015228065.2 Penaeus monodon | reverse complement strand
CGCGCGCATGTGTATATATACCTGTCCTAGTTTTTTCAGTGACGTCTTAGAAGAGACCGCACACTCACTTCTAGACAATCACAAGTCACCTTCAACCAGAATGTCAGACACATGAATAAAGTAAGGTTATAATCGACATGTACTACTCTGAGTATGTACAAAACGAATGGATATCTTTTAAAGTTGCAAGAGTATTTTAGAATGCATACCACAGGGTTCAGTTCGTTCACCTTTGTCGGTAATATTTCACAAACACTTGAGTATTACTGCATGCTAAGTTGCAGTCAAACTACATATTTTGGCGAATTATCCATTAATATTTAATTAAAAGCATAAAAGCATACGTGAATATAGGTTTTGCTGAGGTAGAACAAGGCAAGCAACATTCATCGAACAGAACAGTTTTAACATGTCCTTCATCACTTCAATTACCTACATCATCTCAATGACATGACTTCCGTTTGATTTAAAATGTAATAGACACAAATATGTATCTTGATGTATTATCTTTATCTTCATTACTTCCTCACTGCGGCCTGCTTGCCCTTTACTACATGTGGTTATGTATT
>NC_051409.1:27657026-27657652 GCF_015228065.2 Penaeus monodon | reverse complement strand
CATTTTTTTCGCTTTCTTTGGGGATGCGGGTCCTTGTTGGTCAAGTGAATTCCGTCTGGTTTAAAGTTTCCCAAGCGGTTAAAGGTCCAGATGTTTCAGAACGCCAGAAGGTGATATCTGACGCATGCTTCGGATATCATTAGGCTGGACTTCTGAGTGTCATATTGCTTATTCGGTAGAGCTCACTGCATCACGTGACTTATTTCACTATATGAGGGAGAAAAAAGCAGACTTAACACTCTCTGTATCTTCAAGTACAGCATCGCATTGCGAAACATTGCAATGTCTGGAAGTCTTTTTATTTTTCATTTTCCACTACGATTTCGACCGAATCTCGTACTGTGTTGTCACAACGCATATATTCTGTACTGTCTTTGCCACACCTAACCTCCTCTTGCAGGCTCTAGCATTGTATCTTACAGCTCCTGCGACGTACATCTGCCCCCCCCCCCCAAACTTTTTGTATTCGCTTCTCCTATTGCAACGATGATATGTTGAGACTTGCACTGCTCTTTGCATCGTTTTTTGTCACGTAACTTCTATATCTCTATTTGTTGTGCAGCCTGGTCCTGGCGCGCGACCTCGAGCGTCTTCTCTTTCGGTTTCGCCATTGCTGATCTGCCTGA
>NC_051409.1:27656399-27656752 GCF_015228065.2 Penaeus monodon | reverse complement strand
CGATATTGGATGGCATCGGAGATTTTCCGTCATGTTTCCCTTACCCACAGCATATTAAACTTTATTAATGGAACCCCGTTGTTGCTGTTGTTGTTACTGACTATGAACTGCCATTTTTGCATGCCATGATAACACTTGCCAGTAGTCAACATCCCTTTCATATCTTGAGGAAGTGAATATACGGAACATTGCTATCGGCAGAAACGGAAATTATTGATTTATTTGGGTAAAGGTTATTATTACAACTCTCCAGCAGAGCATTACGTTACTGTTTTAATATTACGAGAACAAGAACATACGATGGTGGCACAAAAGCTGTATTAAAATTCAAAACTGTGTGTTCTTATTATCAT
>NC_051409.1:27652433-27652903 GCF_015228065.2 Penaeus monodon | reverse complement strand
CGCACTCTAAAAATGAGACGTCCAGCTTGTTTCCACACATCCTCTCAAGGTAAGTCAGCTTCGTGCCAGAAATTATGTTCCAGCCACGACTATTGATTGTTCTAATTCATATAACAAAAACGACAGTCTCCGCGGGGAGCCTTCTCCTTTCATGTCAGCTCCGTATAAAACCGGAGAGACTTTGTCAAAAGAGCCTAATTCACCGCCAGAAAGCTGCGAGACAAAGCGACGGGGAAGCCTCTCAAAGGATGTCTCCAGGTCGCGGGACAAAGCCTCAGGCCGCCACAGCCGCTGCCGCGTACTTCGCCGGCGAGCTCCCTGGTCCGACGCCTGCACGTCCTTGCGGTTTGGGTGGTTGAAATCGGGGTTTTGCTCCCAAGACTTTTGCTGGATGACGTTGAATCGACTTAAGGCCACGCCTTGGGATCTTGTTACGATATTGGATGTAAGCTTTATCCTAATTGGGGAGG
>NC_051409.1:27651866-27651973 GCF_015228065.2 Penaeus monodon | reverse complement strand
GGAATTACTAGTGGCAATGGCTGAAATATATAGCCTTTTATCGTGTCACTGACCACTATTGTAAAAACAAATACATTTTTTCACGTCACAGATTCATTTCTATAAAA
>NC_051409.1:27651047-27651733 GCF_015228065.2 Penaeus monodon | reverse complement strand
AGGTTCTCCTTATTCAACAAGTTCTCCATAGCACAGTTGTCAAGACAAGTCGATCAATTTACATCATCTTATACGCTAGTATGAAGAAGACTCCGAGCTGAATAGTTTGACCAACATATTCAAAGACATTCCAATAAATAGTATTATCAATAGACGATTACAGCCACGCAGCCCGAAGGTGGAACCCAACAGCTGACGTTAGGAGCACCTGACGTCACCAAGTCCATGTCACAAGCACGGCGCGAGAGGGTCTTAGCAAACATACATGGCATGGCAGAGTCGAGTCCAATATTGTTAAGTCCAGGTTGATTGGCCCTACCAGTAGTTCTTATTGATCGAGTCGGATAACAGGAAGTTCATTGGAAACTTTGTCAGGTATAGAAAAAAAGAAACCCTACACATGTTTGTTAAAATATTCAGATCGGAATCTTGTTCATAGTAGCGGATAGGATGATGTAACTTGATCGACTTGTCTTGACGATGTTGCTATGAAGAACTTGTTCAAATAAGGAAAAGAAACTTTTATTAATGAAATTGTAACGTGAAAGAATGTAGTAGTGTAGTAGTTTACAATAATGGTCAGTGCCACGAAAAAAGCTATATATTTCAGTCATTGCCACTAGTAATTCCAGGAATAGGAGAAGCGTAGGCAGTAATCTGGTCCTCCGGCTATGATACTTTGAAAA
>NC_051409.1:27648177-27648325 GCF_015228065.2 Penaeus monodon | reverse complement strand
TAGGAATGAAGCAATATCTTTATAAATTTAGGATAAAAAAAAACAGGTTACATTTACATTACGATTTTGTATATTGATATAAATATGTTATATTCTACTATGAATAGTTTAGTTTTGAGTCTACGTTTCGAAATAAGTCTTCGCGGAG
>NC_051409.1:27647653-27648137 GCF_015228065.2 Penaeus monodon | reverse complement strand
TTATATTCTAAGCTCGAACCTATAACAACACGGCTGTTGTCAGCTCGTCACCATATGGTGATTGTTTTTATGGACATTTTCCCTTTTATATTGGAGAGGCACCTATTGCCAAGGAAAGTATATATGTTATAAGATGACCTGGATTTCACATATTGTAGAGTTGATTGATACTTATCCGTAATTGATTAGTATTTGTGTTATATGATAATGAACTGAAAAAAGCTGAAGGATTTCAATTATGTTGTGTTGGTTTTATTATTGTGGAAGAATAAAAAGAAAGATTAGATTTGCTTCACAAACCTAATGATGTTATCAAATGCTTAAAATCTTTAGCACTTATCGTAATAATTTGTATATGTAAACTTATGTTCAAATGTTAAAGATCAACTGAACTGTCATATCTTGTTGGATTTCTGTGAAAGAAAAAAAACATAAAGGATAACTAGAACAGGGACTTCACATACAGATAAAGACATTTCGAAAG
>NC_051409.1:27646845-27647104 GCF_015228065.2 Penaeus monodon | reverse complement strand
CTATTGAAAATTACTACCGACTGGGTGACACTGGCATTAGAAAATGGGAAAATGTGGATTACCGGGCATGTGATCTGCCGCCAGTCGCTGTCACAGTCTCGTCTGTTTGCCATGGCTGTGTGGCCGGTGACTCCACTAATTGCCTGGTTTGCAAATTAATGACAGGCGCCAAGGGAAGAACTCTGGACGGCTGACGAGTCTGTTGATTTTGATCTTGATGGTGGCGGTCGTGTTTTCAGAGGATCAAGCAAGCAGCTCT
>NC_051409.1:27645479-27646662 GCF_015228065.2 Penaeus monodon | reverse complement strand
GACATAAATAAATGTCTATCCAAAATCTTATAAATTGGATCACAATAAACAAAATGCACACCAAAGCACTTTAAAATAAAATAGATATTGAAATAATCAAAATGTATGTGCAAATTTATGCAAACTTTGATGAAAACAAAATTACATATATAATACATCGACATTAAATCTTGATATCAATTATACATGCTCATACAATATCAAATTGCATAATAAATAATATTAATCATATGATTTTCCAAGAAATAATGAAAATAAATTGAAACAATTGCTCCATACAATTCACTTCTAGGTATGGAAAGTTGTCTGGTAGGAGTTATTCTTCCTTTTGCCATTATTAGCCTACTTTCAAACATTCCAGATTTCATTTTCCACCTGGCCTAAGCCACAGCACCATATGCATTTGATGAACTATCACTAAAAATAACAAGCATAGGCAGACCTATCGCTGTGGGTGGTTTGATACATCTTTCAAATGAATCAATCCCAAATAATTTGTGAAAGTGTAATACCCATTGATCTTTCATATGGGCAGGCAAAGGGGCATCCTATCCTAACTTGGTGCTACAACATACAGTTTCACGTAATAATATTTTTGCTTTCAATGTGTATGGAAGAAGTAAACTTAGGGGGTCATACGCAGAACACGTCTGACTTATAATAATTCTCTTGGTTAAAACTGGAGGAATATTATAAATAAAATTTGAACATTTTAAATCTGGACCTGTTCGTACACCTTTATATTTAGGAGAAAAATTTAACCTTGCTTTGAATGTAAATTCATCATTCCATCGGTCCCAATATAAACTAAGAATTTTATCACCTTCATTCTCTGAAATATCAAGGTTACCCATATCAACATCACCAGTCATAATCCACTGTTTTACCTTGAAATTGCCATATGAAAGTATTTTCTGTTTCCTGAATCAACTGTAAAGCTTTCTCTTTACTGTCAACTGACTGTATAATATCATCAACGTAAGAATTTGATATTATCATAGAAGCAGCATCGGGATACTTTTCCATCCATAACTCTGCTGTGTGTTTAAGAGCTAACATAGCAATTATTCCAGAAGGTTTGTCACCAAAGCCCACTGAGGTTAACGCATAATGATCAGGCTCACAATTCAATTGGAAATCTCTCCAAACAAATCTGTGTACATGTTGTTCCATTTCAGGAAGC
>NC_051409.1:27642639-27645341 GCF_015228065.2 Penaeus monodon | reverse complement strand
AGAGGAATTAAATACAATCCTAAATGGTGAGGATGGAGATCCTGGCTTTGGCACTTCATGATGCTGAAGATGTGTAATAGGACCATCATAACCTTTGATTTTATCTGGAGTTAATTTACGGGCAACATCACGTTTTATCATATCCTTTATTTGATTATTATAAGCTTTAGCATATTCTGGTCCAAGTTTCAGCAATCTCTTCTCAGATATTATTAAGTAGTAAATTAGGATCCTTTACCCATGGGAATTTAGCGGACCATTGTTTTTTTTTCTGAATCATATTGTAATCTTTCAATTAGGGCTAACTCTCTCTCTCCTCTAATACTATAGTTGTTGTTACCTACTGCACATTTGCCACAATTCCAATCACCACATCTAGGGTTACACTCTGTTCCTAAATATTCCAGTGTGAAAAATTAGTCAATCTGAGCCTTAATATCAGATTTCGGTACAACATTTATATCTCTATTATATATAATACCAGAAATATGATTTATTCTGATACCTACAATATCCTTAGTACCTGAAGCGCACGCTATACTAGGGTGGCTACCACCAACACACATCCCAAATCAAGATTCCATAAGTTGTAAATTTTCACCTACAGTTGCTTCAACTGTAGGGATTAGAGAGCAATAATCAGTGCCTGTCAGCAAATCTATTTTACCATGAGGTCTATCCAATTTGCATACGTCAGTACTCTTGAATAGATATTTCACATGTGACAGATTAACTTTATTTATACATGATGTTATTTCATCTATACCATAAGCAGTACTATTCACATTATTCCCATGTTTATCAGTAAGAACAAGGTCGTATTCCTAACTGTTATATGTTACAGTTTGATCTCCTAGTTTAGTTACAGCTAAGAGTATATGCTTGCCTTTCAATCCTAGTGAGGTTGCTATATCATTTCGCATTTCGGATCATTGTCTCGTCAGCCCCAGAATCAAAAAGTTTATTTAATTCTTGATTACCACATTTAATTTTATTGATCATATACATAACTCCATTTCTTTTCAAACTGACGTATGAACTCCCAACAATCTGATTTTCATGAAGGCTCGTGTAGTGGAGCTTCCCACAAGTTTGATTATCTGCATCAGTTGCAGAACATCTTGATTTTTTAAAACATCTCCTAGATACATTAATTCCCTTTAGACAATTAAAACAGATACCTCTTTTCTTTAGAATCTCAAACTTCTCACTATTGTTTAACTACTGAAATGTTACACAGTCTAAAATATCATGTCCATCTGTTCCATAATACCAGCACCTGTTCAAATGTGCACTTACGTTACCAAAAGTTCTCTTTTCTTCTCCCTTTTCTTCAGTAAGCTTGATTACAAGGTTATTTATATTTGTTACGGCCTTCTCAACATCAGATAGCCTCTTCATGATTTCTGATTCTTCAGTATGGTCAGATTTAATCCTATCTTCATTGTACACAGTATAGTTCACTCGAGCCTTAGTGTTAACAGGGTTCCTTACACTGGAAATCAGATACTTAAGGGAGTTCTTTTCACCCAATAATTCAACAGGTTTAACCTTTTCTGCTATTTTGATCCATTCCCGCTTCTGAGATGGAGGCAAGAGTTCCTCTATCTAACTTGTCATATTGGCTGTATTAAGTTCTGAAGATAGGCCCAACTGATCCAGATAAAGAAAATTTTTGATCAAATTTGTCTACCATTCGGATGAAAATTAAATTTATCACCCTCGACTACAGGTTCAGTTTCTCTCAAATCCTCAATTACTACATCAATTACTCGTCTACTGTCACTGAACATGTCATCTAACCGTTCAAACATTTTATCAAAATCATGCTCAGCCCCACAAATGGAGTCTAAAGCTTCTCCTGAGAGACACTGTCTAAGAGCAAAAGGGTCTTTTCCATAGTTGGGTTGCATAAGTCTGGCATAATCCCTTTTAAAATTACTATAGTCTCTGATTTTTCCATCAAACTTCGGTATGTCAATAGGCTTTACTTTGATAGCCCCTTTCATTTGCATCTCATCTTTAATCTTTAACAAACAAAACATGGGCAGCACACTTCTTATCGTCAAGTTCCTTAATGTACATATATGCAGAATTTAACTCTTGAGTATCATTAGTTTCATCAAGTAAATTGCAATAACTTTCATTTGCCAGTTCAACTTCCTCAAAAGCTTTAACAATCAAATTATAGTTATCTTCCAATATTTCTAAGGCAACTTTATCTTTCACATGCTCATAAAACTTTTCTAGCTTACGTGTTAACTATCCTTTGGCAGTTCCCCGAAGTTGCTTAGCCCTTTTTGATTGATTCCTCATCCAACTATCTACCGAAGCAGCAGAGCCCTCCATGCTGCCGTGCTGAGGCTCATCATCGTGAACCATCGAGTGTGTCGAAATGTTCTCACGGTTTCACCAAAGAAACTTCGGCTTGCAAATTGTTATTTCGACCTGAAATAATATTTGTCACTAAATAAATGTTTATCCAATCTAATATGATCACATAAACAATGCACACCAAAGACTTTAAAATGAATAGATATTGAAATAATCAAAAATGTATGTGCAAATTAATGCAATTTATGAACAAAATTACTCCATTAATAGTCGACTTAATCTTGATATCAATTAACATCATTATACGATTCCAAATTGCATAGTAAAAATATTAACAATTCCAAAAATAGAATGTGTCAAAATATTAA
>NC_051409.1:27641563-27642209 GCF_015228065.2 Penaeus monodon | reverse complement strand
TGACCTTGTGTGTGTGTGCGTGGGTGCACATATTCTCACAGTGTGTCAGACTGTGACTCCCACGGGCCCCAGCCCTGGCCGGGGGAGGCCGCGAGCGGGCACCAACCCTGGCGACGCCCCTTTTCCGCGTCTACCGGCCGAGGGCGCCCACCAAGGCCGCCCATCGCCGAATTGTCTCCGCTCCCGATGTCTATCGACCACCAGGCTCCGGCATCTTGAAGGTGCGATGTGCAAGGCCCGGGAAAGCGCCAAAGCTTGCAAGCTGTGTGAGCTCATCGATTTCACTATGCAAATCCCGTAGTGTGAGGCAAGGCATGAGGAAGCTGCAAATGGATAGATCGGGGCGCGATTCCTCGTTGCACAGAGGATCGCCAGGTGTCCGTGTTTGCAATAAAGCCGGGCCAAAGACGAAGGCGCGCGTAGAAAGGGGGAAAAACAACTTTGCTCACTGTAAACAGACCTTGATTTATAACCACAGGGAGGGTCGGCCAAAATTAGCGAGGGCATCTAACTTACACACCCTTTCCTTCGCTAAGAAATTGAATTTGCGTTGAAATGTATTTTTGGAACTTCTTAACACATGTTCACTAGCATACAAATATAAGGATTCAGATTAAGATAATATATATAGTCTTCTCAATTCTCA
>NC_051409.1:27640908-27641252 GCF_015228065.2 Penaeus monodon | reverse complement strand
TAAGATGAAGAGTATGTTTTGTACGTCGACATGCCTGTCCCTAAGCCATTCCTCTTTCTCTTCTATTCCTGACACATCTACCCCCTACTTTCCAAACTTCCATTTACCTCTATTTCTCGTCACCATAACTTACTTCCAACTTCATTATTCAGCTCGTGAATTTGTCACTTTATTATCCATTACTTTCATCTTCTCCGGATGTTGTGCCCAAAGCCGACGGGGAGGAAGGAGTCTAAACCTCACCGCCTTCTACGTTTTGTCCCTCGCCAGAGAGCATCTATCACCTGGTTATTAGTATTCTGTCCGAGGTCTCTAATGGTTCGTTACGCTTACTAGCCCTCGAC
>NC_051409.1:27640015-27640253 GCF_015228065.2 Penaeus monodon | reverse complement strand
TAGGCTAGTGAAATATGTCTGCAATATTTTCAGAGGATTATATCTAACAAATAAGATATATCTATATCATTCGAGACATTTTTAGGATACATGGTTATTATCTGGAATCTTTTTTGATCAAACATATATATGACAACCAATCTACGACTGAATATTTTTCTTTCTCACCCATATATCATTATTCACCACGTATCAAAAACCGTCTTATGCATGTTGTTTTGCGACACGCATCGCGGTA
>NC_051409.1:27639385-27639755 GCF_015228065.2 Penaeus monodon | reverse complement strand
CCTGTGTGCATGTGTTTGATATGGGCGTTTTTGTTTCAAATATCAAGCACTAAACGCAGGGCATGAAACAACGTCCATACTCTATACAAACAGATTGCTGTGCAAAATTGAAGCTACGGCTGATGAATTTGTGATCCCCCCCCCTCCCCTCCCACAGCTTTTCTCTACAGGGGAGGACACTCGCCTTTACATACACAGAGCCATTAATATACATGGGTGTCCGTGTGCTCCTGTAACCCATCATTTTTATTCTGCTTTCTGTATTTTTCTTTTACATTTTTTGTTTTTGTTTCCTTTGTTCTTGTGTTTATGTTTGCTGCCTTTGTTTTCTGGCACTGAAAGAATGGATCTTCAATACCGCCTAAACAAT
>NC_051409.1:27636660-27636985 GCF_015228065.2 Penaeus monodon | reverse complement strand
TATCGCCATAACTGAAAAAACCGTCTGGTATTGAGGTGCCACATTCCTTATGCTTAAATAAACTTTGGATGTTTGCTTTCATGTTTTACTAATAGCTAGGTTGTCCTCTTAACTTTCTGCCTGTATGCCTGCACGCTTATTTGACTTTCATGTATGCGTGTGCGCTTTTGTAGTTTTTTCGGAACATCTATTGACAAATCCTGTGCATGTCGGTTTGCCTGTGTCATTAAGCCTTCGTGTCAATGGCTTTTTTTGTGTCTGTGTTGGATTTTGGCGGTACTTCAAAGGGCCAAAAGAAACGGTGATAGATTTCGCGTATATGTTA
>NC_051409.1:27635914-27636286 GCF_015228065.2 Penaeus monodon | reverse complement strand
TAACATATACGCGAAATCTATCACCGTTTTCTTTTGGCCCTTTGAAGTACCGCAAAATCCAACACAGACACAAAAAAAGCCATTGACACGAAGGCTTAATGACACAGGCAAACCGACATGCACAGGATTTGTCAATAGATGTTCCGAAAAAAACTACAAAAGCGCACACGCATACATGAAAGTCAAATAAGCGTGCAGGCATACAGGCAGAAAGTTAAGAGGACAACCTAGCTATTAGTAAAACATGAAAGCAAACATCCAAAGTTTATTTAGCATAAGGAATGTGGCACCTCAATACCAGACGTTTTTTTCAGTTATGGCGATATTCAATTCCATGAATTTGTCCTTTTGACTGTGTTTTGTTATGTTATA
>NC_051409.1:27633620-27633711 GCF_015228065.2 Penaeus monodon | reverse complement strand
GATATTTTAATGCTTTGATGGTAGTTATTGTTTAGGCGGTATTGAAGATCCATTCTTCAGTGCCAGAAAACAAGGCAGCAAACATAAACAC
>NC_051409.1:27633332-27633561 GCF_015228065.2 Penaeus monodon | reverse complement strand
TGGGTTACAGAGCACACGGACACCCATGTATATTATGGCTCTGTGTATGTAAGGCGAGTGTCCTCCCCTGTAGAGAAAAGCTGTGGGGGGGAGGGGGGGGATCACAAATTCATCAGCCGTAGCTTCAATTTTGCACAGCAATCTGTTGTATAGAGTATGGACGTTGTTTCATGCCTCGTTTTGTGCTTGATATTTGAACAAACGCCCATATCAAACACATGCACACAGG
>NC_051409.1:27632904-27633167 GCF_015228065.2 Penaeus monodon | reverse complement strand
CATACGCGCGCGCGTGCGCAAACACACACATGCATAAGACCGGTCT
The DNA here is from genome assembly GCF_015228065.2 of Penaeus monodon. Taxonomy (NCBI): domain Eukaryota; kingdom Metazoa; phylum Arthropoda; class Malacostraca; order Decapoda; family Penaeidae; genus Penaeus; species Penaeus monodon. The sequence goes on along the minus strand of NC_051409.1, from coordinate 27,633,121 downwards.
TTTGATACGTGGTGTAATAATGAAGTATGGCGTGGAGAAAGAAAAATGATTCCGTCGTAGCATTGGTTGTCCTATATTGTTTGATCAACAAAAGATTCCAGATAATAACCATTGTTCCTAAACAAGTCTCGGAATGAAAGACAACTTATTGTTCAGAAATCCTCTGAAAATATTGCAGGACATCTTGTCACTAGCCTCAACATGAAAGAGTAAGCGA
>NC_051409.1:27631655-27631914 GCF_015228065.2 Penaeus monodon | reverse complement strand
CGCTTACTCTTTCATGTTGAGGCTAGTGACAAGATGTCCTGCAATATTTTCAGAGGATTTCTGAACAATAAGTTGTCTTTCATTCCGAGACTTGTTTAGGAACAATGGTTATTATCTGGAATCTTTTGTTGATCAAACAATATAGGACAACCAATGCTACGACGGAATCATTTTTCTTTCTCCACGCCATACTTCATTATTCACCACGTATCAAAAGACCGGTCTTATGCATGTGTGTGTTTGCGCACGCGCGCGCGTA
>NC_051409.1:27631247-27631493 GCF_015228065.2 Penaeus monodon | reverse complement strand
CCTGTGTGCATGTGTTTGATATGGGCGTTTGTTCAAATATCAAGCACAAAACGCAGGGGCATGAAACAACGTCCATACTCTATACAACAGATTGCTGTGCAAATTGAAGCTACGGCTGATGAATTTGTGATCCCCCCCCCCTCCCCTCCCACAGCTTTTCTCTACAGGGGAGGACACTCGCCTTTACATACACAGAGCCATTAATATACATGGGTGTCCGTGTGCTCCTGTAACCCATCATTTTTA
>NC_051409.1:27629578-27629648 GCF_015228065.2 Penaeus monodon | reverse complement strand
TATGCACATATTGGTGGTTATATGTATTATGGCAAATCGATTTTTTTTATTTCTTGCTCAATCTGCGTCG
>NC_051409.1:27629092-27629160 GCF_015228065.2 Penaeus monodon | reverse complement strand
CAGTGCGTGTGCCCCCAATGGTGTACAATATGAAGTTCTTCGGAACAACCCCCGTGCCTTCGAAACAT
>NC_051409.1:27628465-27628793 GCF_015228065.2 Penaeus monodon | reverse complement strand
ACTTAAAAAAAACCGTCAAAGGTATTCAGGTGCACATTCCATTAAGCTTAAAAAAACTCTGGTGTTTGCCCCTTTTCATGTTTTACTAATAAGCTAGGTTGTCCTCTTAACTTTCTGCCTGTATGCCTGCACGCTTATTTGACTTTCATGTATGCGTGTGCGCTTTTGTAGTTTTTTTTTGGAACATCTATTGACAAATCCTGTGCATGTCGGTTTGCCTGTGTCATTAAGCCTTCGTGTCAATGGCTTTTTTTGTGTCTGTGTTGGATTTTGGGGGTACTTCAAAGGGCCAAAAAAAACGGTGATAGATTTTGCGTATATGTTAAAG
>NC_051409.1:27627583-27627733 GCF_015228065.2 Penaeus monodon | reverse complement strand
CATAAAAGTCAAATATATCAGGCATACAGTCAGAAATTAAGAGACAACTATATTAGTAAAACATGAAAGCAAACATAAAAATTTATTAAATAAGGAATACCTCAAAAAGACGTTTTTAGTTATGAGTATTATATTATGATATTGTCGTTT
>NC_051409.1:27624983-27625121 GCF_015228065.2 Penaeus monodon | reverse complement strand
CAGAATGCATAATAAAATATTTGGGGTTTTCGGGGTACACACGACATCCAATCTATTTAATCTTTTGTTATGTAACATTATCCTTGTAGATAAAATGTAGGGATATATAAATTATCATACTTAATTTGACAGCAATCT
>NC_051409.1:27624402-27624581 GCF_015228065.2 Penaeus monodon | reverse complement strand
ATATAGCGCCGTCCAAACACTACATGCATAAGACTCTTCTTTTATACGTGGAAAAATGAAGTATGGCGTGAGAGTGTTCCGTCTAGCATTGTTGTCTATATCTTTATCAACTTCATATTTCTAAACATCTCATACCATTTTATCTCTAACACTCTCAAAACTATATATAAAAAAAAAAA
>NC_051409.1:27624047-27624294 GCF_015228065.2 Penaeus monodon | reverse complement strand
TGCTTACTCTTCAAGATGACAAGATCCTGCAATATTTTCAGAGGATTTCTGAACAATAAGTTGTCTTTCATTCCGAGACTTGTTTAGGAACAATGGTTATTATCTGGAATCTTTTGTTGATCAAACAATATAGGACAACCAATGCTACGACGGAATCATTTTTCTTTCTCCACGCCATACTTCATTATTCACCACGTATCAAAAGACCGGTCTTATGCATGTGTGTGTTTGCGCACGCGCGCGCGTA
>NC_051409.1:27623518-27623859 GCF_015228065.2 Penaeus monodon | reverse complement strand
CCTGTGTGCATGTGTTTGATATGGGCGTTTGTTCAAATATCAAGCACAAAACGCAGGGGCATGAAACAACGTCCATACTCTATACAACAGATTGCTGTGCAAATTGAAGCTACGGCTGATGAATTTGTGATCCCCCCCCTCCCCTCCCACAGCTTTTCTCTACAGGGGAGGACACTCGCCTTTACATACACAGAGCCATTAATATACATGGGTGTCCGTGTGCTCCTGTAACCTATCATTTTTATTCTGCTTTCTGTATTTTTCTTTTATATTTTTTGTTTTTGTTTCCTTTGTTCTTGTGTTTATGTTTGCTGCCTTTGTTTTCTGGCACTGAAAGAATG
>NC_051409.1:27621053-27621349 GCF_015228065.2 Penaeus monodon | reverse complement strand
TTGAAATATCGCCATAACTGAAAAAAACGTCTGGTATTGAGGTGCCACATTCCTTATGCTTAAATAAACTTTGGATGTTTGCTTTCATGTTTTACTAATAGCTAGGTTGTCCTCTTAACTTTCTGCCTGTATGCCTGCACGCTTATTTGACTTTCATGTATGCGTGTGCGCTTTTGTAGTTTTTTCGGAACATCTATTGACAAATCCTGTGCATGTCGGTTTGCCTGTGTCATTAAGCCTTCGTGTCAATGGCTTTTTTTGTGTCTGTGTTGGATTTTGGCGGTACTTCAAAGGGC
>NC_051409.1:27618709-27619712 GCF_015228065.2 Penaeus monodon | reverse complement strand
CTTTGTTATTTAAGTTATAGTCGAGGATGGGGAACAACTGCAGGCCATCCAGAAGGCTACGATTATCTTGTTGTGGTTAACTGTGTTTGATAAACTTTGCGGCTCAAATGTAGTATCTGTTTTTAAGGAAAATATAAAGTTATCTTGCTCATTGTAGCAAAATATATACATTAAAACCACTCTTTTTTTGTTTACACATCCCTAAACCATGACCTAAAATTTTCGTTTTCCCTACTATGACCTTAATTAATATTTCGACTACGATGGTGAAGTTGAAGCTTCTTCTTCTTCTCACGGTCACTTGTTTCACGCCTAATATCCATACAAGGAGAATTCTTGTCACGGAGACTCAACCCAGACTGGCGGAAGCTGGATGGTGCACCGATAGTAGATATTTCAAGTAACGGTTTGTCCTAATTTCGACGGTACACATTCGGTATAGAAAAGAATGGAGTGAGACCGTCCATTCTCTTCAGCTGTTCAACTGCCAATATTTATTTTGTATTTTCTTATTATATTAAATGCAGTTTTTGTTGCATACCTTTCATAGTTCACGACTTTTATTACATTACAATTTACAATTTTCAAAAACTATTGCTATGATAAATTACATTACTTGAATACTGGCCATATAAAGACAGACTGATTTAAAAGAGTTTGTTAAAAAAAAATAAGAGGATATTATGGACGTAAAAAATGGATTCTGATTTCCATTTAATTTCTTGATGAAATAACTTGTTTGTTCGTTTTATTTTCATTCCTTAAAGAATATTCGTCAGTTCACTTCCTGGTATTATTCAGTGACGGGATTCGAACTGCGAAAACTTGAACAAATATCTTTGTTTAGCATTCAAAACTTTTCAAATCCTCTTAGCGACAACAAACTGAAGAATCACAAAAGTTGGGAGTTTACGGCTTTTTCGTTTATATTTTGTTGCCTTTGTCATATATGTTAGCAAAATTAGTAAAACCTAAATACAAAGCATAAACTAAGGAAGAATGT
>NC_051409.1:27614886-27616208 GCF_015228065.2 Penaeus monodon | reverse complement strand
TGATGGATTTAGATTATAGTTAAACATATTTTATTTGATTTATTTCCAGAATTTATCTAGAGTACCCGTAAAAGTACTTTAACTATCCTGTACGGGTTAAAAGAGTTTTGTGACTTGGCGATTTGGTATTTTGAAAATCAGTGTAAGAATGACCTGATTTGAAGTGTCACGAAAGTTTTTAAGATTTTAAGGCTCTTTCACCTGTATATTTTGACTTATCTTATAATAATCCTTTAAGGAAAACCGCACAAGGAAGAGGTTGAGTTTAAGGTAACACACATCATGTTTGGGGATATATATTGAAGTTGTGATTGCTTTCTTTAAAACTTTTTCTTCTCATTATCAAATCGAGCCAAACACATAAGAACTATCGCGAGTAAACTATGTTTTAATCAAACACCAGTTCCCCTCCTGCAAACATGTTAATTAATCAACTGAAGTGACAGCATCATGAGGGCTTTCCACCCTGTACAATATCAGTATCATAAAAATTCAATTTTGGATGAGAGAAACATTTCGTCTATTACCACTTAAATACAAAAATACTCTCCACTGGAAACATAACTATTTACATGCACGATAGAAGCCCTCCCGAACGTTACTGTATTGGCAGATAGTATCCTTATGAACAACAAATCAATCACTACTCACAGGATGAACACTTTATTTGTAATTAAAGTGGTAGAACGCAAAAGAAGTTCATTTTAACATCTCAGGAATGATCCTGACTAAAAGCCAATTATCTCTGGATGTATATTTGTATGCTATTGTTTGACATTCCGATGAAAACATGGATTATAAATCCATGTACAGCCATCTTACCAAAGGACATTCAACCTCCCTTAAATCAGACATTATGCGAGTTGTGATCCTCTTTGTTCTTGTTTTCTCCGAGTCGTTGTCGTGGGGTTGGATTCAGCGTTGTCCTCCGTCACTGCTGTCAAAAAAGTTATGTCGTTCCTCTTGACCATGGAGCATATTTTATTCAACTACACTGTAAAGGCAACAGAGCAGGCCAAAGTATTTGTGTACATTATAATATTGTGAATTGTATGTAGCCAGGCACTCGTTTATACAAATTTGACACGTAATCGTATCATTCTTTTGTCAATCCATCTGTAGATGAGTGTCACACTTAGAAAGTTTATTGTTTCCCTTAATCGTATTTCATCTATCTCTAATGAGTGGTGACAATATCCGGGAAATTTCTAGGAAACTCATGTTAATCTTCGTAAAAGGTAGTGTGCACGTCAGAATTTCTGCAGCATAAAGTTATTAAAGTCAAATAGTTTGCCTTTTCTTCCCTACATCCAAACACAGTG
>NC_051409.1:27613988-27614786 GCF_015228065.2 Penaeus monodon | reverse complement strand
TTTAAATAGCGTGATGGTGTATAGTCTTTTTCTGGAGCTTGAATGGATAACTTCCAGTTGAATAGTTTTGAATATTTCCGCAGTCGCTGCTGGCTGAGCTGGGTTAACCTTTGGTCATCTATTTTGTTGTTTGTTGGTGTGACTGAATTCTCATCATGCACTTTATAGCACATGAAATTTGAAATGTGAGTGAAAGTCCTGGCTTTCATATATATAATAACTGTAACTAAGATCGACATTGATATGGCCTTAGAGTAGTCAGAAATTTCCTAACCAATTTTAGAAGTTTGATAAATAGCCTTTATAACTTCATATTAGTCAGTTTATCGATTCTCTTTAAAAGTAAGAATCGTTTTGTCTTCAAAATAACCACAATTCTTTCTACCACCATCTTGAGAGAATATCACTGACTTTCCATACATTAATAAAAAATCGTTCCGTCCTCTATGTCAGAAAGGGATAAAAGGCGAGCAGAAGAGGCAAAGAGTCTGCCCCTAAAAGCCATTGGAACAGAAAATTGATCATATTACCAGAGGGCTGTTGATGAAGGGAAAGGCACCCGCGGGGAGGCTCGCTTGGAGAAACCCCCTTTCTTGAAACCTGGGACGAGTACTCAGGAATGGTCGATCGATTTTGTTACCACTGAGGCTCTATTGTTGCTTTTGCCGTTATCTTATTAGTTTTTATTATCATATTCGTTTTAATTGATCTGCTATTGGGAGTGAATGAGATAATTCATTTGATTAGTGGTAGTGGGAGAGATAACTATTAATGCCTTCTTTTTTGTTATTTAATGAT
>NC_051409.1:27613358-27613930 GCF_015228065.2 Penaeus monodon | reverse complement strand
TCCCACTGTCATAAACCTTACCTTTACTATTGTGAGTAGTGGCAGTAGTAAAAACATCAGACTAACGCGAATGACAAAGAACCAGAGAGAGAAAAAAATGAAACACATCAAGAAAATGCATTAATGGTGATTTTTCGAAACCACTACTGCCAACAATATGAAAATGGAAAAATCCATAGTCAATAGTCATAATGTATGGGAAAAGCATTACTGTGTTATATCCAGTGAATGACTGGGGCACGGAAACGAAAAAGAGATGAAGAAAGGACGTCTTTTGAAATTGTATTGCGAGTTACGTGTTTTGGAAATGTGAAAAAAGTAGATTTTTTTTTCTTTTTGCTTATTGTCCTAGCGATTTTCTTTTATTGAGAAAATGCCGTCTATATTTTTTTATATCAAGCATACGACGGCTTGTATAACGGGTGTTATCATATTTAGTTATTTAATCCTGATTGCGGGAAATCGTGCGAGGGAAATTTAATAATCTTATTTGTAGTTTCATTAAGCACAAACGCATTTCAAATTGTTTTTTTTCTTAAATTCTTAAAACTCAAAGATGCACAAGGATAAAT
>NC_051409.1:27612871-27613020 GCF_015228065.2 Penaeus monodon | reverse complement strand
AGGTATGCATAATATATGCGTTAATATTATTCCTAATGAGATAGTTAATAATCGTAACAGGCAAAGCAGCAGAGGCAGCATCATAAGCGGCGAAGAGCATTCCTCACCTCGACCTCGAGCGTGAGTGACAGAGGTCAACAGCTCGTTGG
>NC_051409.1:27611623-27612609 GCF_015228065.2 Penaeus monodon | reverse complement strand
ACCGAGCGCCGTGAAGCCGCTGCACATCTCTTATGACTTTCCTCCCCTCTTGTTAAGTCTATCAACTTTAACACGAGCTTCTCTCTCTCGACACTTGCTATTAGGAGCCCAATTCCCATTACAAGACCGATATGCAAAGCAGCCAGCTAAATAGGCCGACGGACATGTGATTATCCATAAGCCAGCGAGGCCGCCTCTACACGCTTGAACAGGGAATGGTTATCGTTAACGGGAAGCCAGCAGTTCCGCAGTTTCCGTGCGTACAAGTGCTTTCTTAATCCGAGAATTAATCACGACGTGGAGGTCTCATTGCGCCCAGGAGAGCCACGGAGGCCATCCAGTGAATAATTAAATATAGTTGCGAAAGGCGGTGATCCCCTGGCGATCGTTCATTTGCGGGGAGGGGGGGGGGGAGGCGCGGCCATAACGCAAAAGGAAGCGCTTTCGGGAAAGAGGCGGGGACGGTAAAGCAGCTGCGGCGTCATGAAATTGTAACGAGATTGTCCGCTTGGAAACTGCCGTCCGGAGGCGAAAGGAGCGTGTAAGTGTCAGTCTCAATGTCGGGAATAACAGTAACGCATAAAGATTTTCGTTTACGCGCAGTACTTTGTTCATTCGTTAGACAACGGACGCAATATTTGAATCTCAACGAAGCGAAGTCTCTGATACTAATGACGCTTTGTTAATCCTTGAGGATTTTCACAAATGAATCATGGGAAGAAGAGAATCATAACTTAATCATTTAATGAATCCAGAACAAAGATACAGGACTCGAGGCAACTTTAGCCATAGAATCGGGAGTCGAAAATAAGCACGTAGGATTCGAAAGTCTAACTGATGCTCAGAAAGTTTCCATCCGTGAGCGCCCTCGCTCGCCTAATGAACCACTTTTACATACAAATTTTAGAGATGTTAATAAGAAAGTATCGTTACCAAAGTTTAACATGATATACGGTACAACGATGTGAGTTATTAGCGGTCAGAAA
>NC_051409.1:27610284-27611245 GCF_015228065.2 Penaeus monodon | reverse complement strand
ACCGATGTTCATTTCAATTGATAATACAAACAGCTATAACGACGATAGCTATATTGACGAGAATAGTACCGAACTACTAAAATCATAATATTACTAACCGTAAATATATGGATGAAGAAAAAGGATGATAAGCCATAACTATTCGACCCGTTGGTTACTTCAGACTTCAATTTATCCACACCAGTTACCAGTATGCACACACGTTCACAAATTTAACCAAACAAGTCCTTCTAAACTCAAAAGCCAAACTTTATAAGTTTATCGCTTCCTTTTCTGACGATCAAAGACATTTCCATATACATTCTTTTAAGCGCACAGTACTAACGAGGGCCTTAATTAACAAGCCGGGGAAACTGCTCAGAAATCCGAAAGAAAATCTGCCCCACCGGCTGAACAAAAGTGAAGTGTTCATCTGGTTCGTTAACTTTTTACACATTCGCGCTAATCAAGTTCAAAGAATGTGCTGTACCGGGGATAAAGTCCATGTTTTTATTCTCTGTTTGAAACGGTCTTCATTTTTTTTTTTTTCACTTTTTTATACTGGTCTATATCTGTACCATTGTTATAAGCTCACATATGTTTTCCTGATTGATTTTTTTCAATTCTATATTTATACCATTGTTATACAAAATGTTCACGTACGTTTTGCCAGTTGAGTTTCACTTCGAGGTTGATGAACACAAAATGGGTTAGTGTGATTGCGTCATGCGGATTACGCACTGATGGCACCCACGCAATTACGTGGGCGTTTGTTTGTACTATACACAGCAGAGAGCACAAAAATGTTTAAAAGAGTAAAAAAATAAAAAAAGGGGGGTTGCTTTTACGTCACGTTCTACTTAATTAATGGAATGCCATACGTATTTAATAGAATATCATCATTCTTATCCAGTTACTATGTGTTTCGAAGAGTGTGTGCGTGGGTAAAAAAAAAAAAAATTCGTGTTGCTCTTATATAATC
>NC_051409.1:27609372-27609651 GCF_015228065.2 Penaeus monodon | reverse complement strand
GCACCCAAGTGAATAATAAAGAACGGTGAAACCACCAGTAAACTTTGGTACATTGCAGATTGCAAGAGAATCTCCCACGCTGCTATTTGCTATTAGTCTTTAAGTGAATCTCCAGCATTGTACCTCTATCCACATCCCTCTCCATATACCTGTCCATCTGTATAGGCATCCGTTAATGCACATGCAGCGTGGGCTTGTGCATTAACCATTATTCATATATTTGATAGAATCATTTTATATATTGTTTATCTCCCTCCTACTTAAACATACGCGAACAAA
>NC_051409.1:27608889-27609250 GCF_015228065.2 Penaeus monodon | reverse complement strand
TAAAAAGGAACTTTCATTAATATTTTTGTAAGCTGTTGTATTTCCCAGTGGACGCGCGGAAAACTGAAGATTATATCTGAAAGTGAAATGTTCTATTTACGGAGATAATTCCTCTCTTTCCTCGAAATGAAAAATGTTATAAAATCCCGGCATGATAAAAAAAAGGAAGAACAAAGCAAGACAAAAAAAATGTCAGTCTTACAATGTAATAAAAAGTATTCACTTCAGGGAGGCAAAATCTCAGTAAAAGCAGGTAGTTTCCTTGGTAGGTTTACCGTTCTTTTTCCCTTTAATTAATCTTCTTTTAGGAAAATTCAGCAAATTCTGAAAGTATATGAGAACACTTTAAACTCTGTAGCAG
>NC_051409.1:27608215-27608632 GCF_015228065.2 Penaeus monodon | reverse complement strand
GAACATTCACAAACACCATAGCCATACACAGCTAAACGTAGCCTCCCAGCATTTCCACTTCACAGGCCGATGCTACTGATTTCGGCAACTTTAGCTTTCTATTTCTCATAAATCTCGGCTTTGACGAATCTCCCCAAAGTTTGCTAATCCTGCAGTTCCAAGATTTGTATGGGATTTAACACCCCTGTAAATCACTCCCCCTCCTTTTTTATCTCTTTCGAAAAATAACGCTTGTAAAGCATTTAGTGTATATATACATTTGGCCTTTCTTTGGTTGAGAATGAGATTTTAGGTTGGAAGGTTATTCTTTGTAAAATTTTAAGCTATGGAATGTTCGGTTCTTACTACCAAAAAACGATGATGATAATAATCATACGATAACCAAGCAAAGTAAGCTAAGTTGCTTTGATTTTAAAA
>NC_051409.1:27605781-27606431 GCF_015228065.2 Penaeus monodon | reverse complement strand
GGCTTCGTAGAAGCCATGAACGGCAGCTTCCAAGTACCCTTGGATACATCTCCCATCTCTTCACACCCAGAGCACAGCATCACGTATGCATTGTGTCTTTGGGCATCATTCACACAAATAATTACAATATTCATCATAAGTTGAGCTTTCCTGATATGCTTTTATATATAGTACTTTATGTTCCGCTATGAGACAGTATATTCAATCTCTCAAAGTTTGCATACGGTCTCGTTAGTATGTTTATGCAAATTAGATTTCCTGTTACTGCTTGCTTACTTGATATGTAAAGAAACCAGTGAGATGTAACGCTAAATAACTTAACTTGACTGAATCACTTCCAAGATATTTCCCCGCAGTTCCCTTGCATCGAGACCCATATTTCTGTAAATCAGTAATAAATACGACAGGTTTCTTGATAAAATAGCTTTAACTCCCCTACTCAATATTTCCTTGATATTTTTAAACGTTTATATTTCCCTTCAACGTTATGGTTTACGTTATCGGTTACTTCCATCACTGTTATACATGAAGGTTGAAGGGGAAACTCCATACACAACTCCAGTCTCGTATGTTGTACAAATCTGCATTCGTTTCATCTTTCTATCACATAGCCCACATGCCGTATTAATAGATGTGGAGGGCAGGATTCA
>NC_051409.1:27604636-27604849 GCF_015228065.2 Penaeus monodon | reverse complement strand
CAGCATTTGAAAATATAACCGAATGAAATATCATGCATGAAATCACATTTTAAAGCTCAGATCCGTGTGACTGCGAAGTTCAATGGCTGATACACAAACTGACTTTCCTCCACCACTCTCCACCACACCCTGAATCCTGATACAATAATGTTACTCCACATGTCCAAGTTCTGGCTCCCTAGGGTCACATAGAATCGAAGGTATAAGGAACTA
>NC_051409.1:27603575-27603820 GCF_015228065.2 Penaeus monodon | reverse complement strand
AGTGGGCATTTAGAATGAAATTAGGAACGGTTGTTGTTACTCTTTGTGGATTTTGATTCCACTTATTAGTATCAAACAGAATATCTGTTTTGGGCTCAACGGAAACATGATGTAGTTCTTTTAATCTTATTGTTATCTATTAATGGCTTGCAACAGCGCCATCTAGTCAGTCGAGAGTCAACTGCATAATTAGCTAATTTATTATTCTATTTATTATTGTTTCATGTAGGCTTCCCTCAATGGAA
>NC_051409.1:27602042-27602511 GCF_015228065.2 Penaeus monodon | reverse complement strand
AGGTAAAGAACAGATTATTACTCTCTCGTATAAAACTATTCAATGTGATATATGAATTTAAACATATACTTTAATATCTGAAAAAATAATGATACGCGACTGTCAATATGCAATCCAATTATAGTATGAATCAGTTTAATTATTTTTTTTTTATCATTTGTTATGAATATAGATACCTAATTATGTAATACATATGAGGTCCAACTTCGAAAATCCCTTAATGCTTTTTGGATAAAATCTGTATTCACGAGAACTCGCAGCCAATGCATTGCGTTTTGAAATATGCACACTCTCTGCAATAAGAGGCAGTTTAGCCGACAAACTGGAAATCTAGGCCAATGCTAAATAAATTGAACCCTATGCTCTATTACGTCATATCGTTCCTCATTGCAAATTGCATTAAAGGAAAAAAAGGTCTTATACATGCATCGCCTCTGATAACGTTTATTCGGAAAAGTATGTTCGACTT
>NC_051409.1:27601138-27601595 GCF_015228065.2 Penaeus monodon | reverse complement strand
CATGAGGGAAGCGGCCGCACAATAGCATGAGTTGCTCGTTTCATCGCGCGAATCACTTGAAGAGCGGTTGCTGTCTAAAGTTTACCCTTGGTCGGAAGTTACCACGAAAGCTTTTAATACCAAACAAGCTAGATATCATCAGGAAAATATCCGTTTTTGCTCTGATGTTCCACCAAGAGCAAGAGGTAATCAAAATCTTTACTCAGAACGAGGAGACGCGGACGAAAACACCAATACCAGACGCTTTCCATTCCCATACAAACGAACAACTCACGGGGCGATGCGTGAGGAAAATCGACGTGAAGAATAACGAAAAAAAAAGTTTTCACATCCAAAATTCCGACCCTTCGTTTTTGGGGCAGCCGGGAAATGCGCTCTCCATTAAAAGCCCTTCCCTGGCCCCTTGCTTGAACGGGCGTGGGGTCTCCCTTTGGCTGGGTGACAAAAAAATGGGGGG
>NC_051409.1:27600791-27601116 GCF_015228065.2 Penaeus monodon | reverse complement strand
GGGGGGGAGGCGGGGCTATGTGCATATATACACACTTTCCTACATAAATGAAAACGTCATCATGAGCATTTGCCTGCAGTAATACCGGTTTGGTTCATTTATTCAACAATAGTATGTTATTATCACATGCCAACTAATGTAATAATGTTGATAGAAACAGTGGAAAATCATTGTCTTAGTTTGGAGGAATATTGAGCATGTTGCAGACATGAAATCTCATCAGTGTTGACCTTTTTTCTTTCATATTGCTACATGTGAAGTTTTAAAAACTATTCTGAAATGTGATTTGAAGCTTGACTTTGTACGCGACAGCACAGATAGCCTA
>NC_051409.1:27600559-27600762 GCF_015228065.2 Penaeus monodon | reverse complement strand
AATCTGCATTATATTTTTTATCAGATTTTACTTCGCCATTAATGCACATTATTTTAGCTTAGTCCTTCGAATACAAATGGATGAAAATGAAATCAACGGGTTAAAATTTTTTTATCTATCACTCAAAACATAAACCCTGGGCCCAATAAACAATTGTTCTCTAAACACACAAAGAAACAGGCACATGCACAACACCACACATG
>NC_051409.1:27600269-27600488 GCF_015228065.2 Penaeus monodon | reverse complement strand
CGCCTACCAAACAGACACCAACACACACACACGAACGAACAATCAAACACAGACAAGCGCACACAACCACCCCCATCCCCTCCACACACGCACACAACCACCCCCATCCATGCAGCGGGGCAAAATTGAGGGGGTGGCAGGCAAAAAGGGAGGTCCAATTATAAAGCGTCAACCATGCTCTACCTGGTTGGCGGATATGCTGCCGACCATACATCATCG
>NC_051409.1:27597696-27597853 GCF_015228065.2 Penaeus monodon | reverse complement strand
CATTTAAAGAATATGGGGGATCATGCGTATACCACCCCATATAGGGAGCCCAATTCGCACAATACACGTATATATGACAACATACCTTAAAAATTATAGACTTTTTTGCTTCCACACACATGTATGCATTACATTTTTGAGTACCTTATGTTCCCCC
>NC_051409.1:27596681-27596751 GCF_015228065.2 Penaeus monodon | reverse complement strand
GGGTAGGTGATGCTTTTCTTTTCTAAAGATTCGTAATAGGTTTCTTTTTTTTGGGTAATGGTTTTTTATT
>NC_051409.1:27594039-27594296 GCF_015228065.2 Penaeus monodon | reverse complement strand
GAAAACTCGAGCGTGCAATCCCGTCGCGGCAAAATGAAAGCAGATAACGTCAAGCATTTCCTTCCTCCAAGAATTGAAATCTAAAAGGATTTCTCGAAAACAAAAGAGAGAAAAGTGTCGGCGCGATGATGCCCAGATAGTCTGGCTCAGTTGCACGGGAGTTGCTGAGATAAGAGAAGAATGCTCTTATCTCATGCATTGTATGGAAAAACGTATTATTATTCACGTCAGAAAGAGATCGTCGTGATTGCTTTTCT
>NC_051409.1:27593383-27593697 GCF_015228065.2 Penaeus monodon | reverse complement strand
GCCCCACGACTCTCCTTGCCAGAATTCCTCTCTCTCCGCTCCAGCAGCGAGAGTGAGACCCCGAACAGCAACAGCTCTTTCTCAAAAGCAACAGTAATATTTCTCAAATTTGCCCTGATTAGAGGCCGTTTTTTTAGGTGACTCAGGCAAGCGAGGGAGAAGCGGCCGTGACACAAATGAAGTTGTCAGCCGGCGCGGGAAGTTGGCGGTGTCTAATTGCTTGTGTTTCTTCGGTACAATTAAGAGAAAAACAATTAGAAAAAAAGGCTTTTGGGAGATAGGAAGAAATATCGAAAGGAAATAACGAGTTAGAC
>NC_051409.1:27588358-27590202 GCF_015228065.2 Penaeus monodon | reverse complement strand
GCCTCTCATGAAACTCACTTATCATAACGTACATGGCTCAACAAAAATCATTAACAAACATTGAAATTAGGAGATCGTGTAAATCAAGCATGATTAATAAAATACAAGAGAGCATGCAACAATTCTGATTGCAGAAATATTGCACGACGCGAAGCAGCAACAGCAGAGCCTTGGGGGCATTAAAGAGCGACCATCACGCTAAAACCTCGGCTCGAATATCACATCTCGCCAAGTGACTGTATCATCTATCAGGCATCTCTTCTCGGAAGTCAGGCTCCGCTTACGCAACTTCTTTCGCCATTACGACATATAACGTCTAAAAAGCCCGCCTAGATACCAGGGAAACACGAATGTTAATCCACAACGCAAGAAGATCATTTATTTCTTCAAGAAAGACAGCGGCGTCTGTCTTTTATCGCGTGTAATTTGCTTATATCAAGAACGCGTTTATGGCAACACAATCACCATTATTGGGGACCGGCTCAGGTTTCCTCTCGGGGGATCTCGAGAGGGTAAAGAATAGTTAAGACTGAGCGGGATTACGGGAGTCAAATTGAGCGGGCTTAAGCCGACTATTCCGGTGGAGTGCGCTTGCATAGACGCCGGCAGCTATGGGTGATGTTCATCTCTGAAATGTATCTTTGTGGGGTCGTTTCCCTCTCTTGCATATTAATTTCTGATTTTCTTATTTATATTCTTCGTGTTTTCGTTGAGGAAAAGAATGTTAAAAGATTAAAGTCCATGATCTGTTGCAGTTGCACAGCTGCGAGCAATCCATAAATCAATAAGGACTTCCTCAATCTCCATCTGAATTCCCGAATTTCTCAGAAGACGCGGCCGGGCGCAGACACACATTCTGGCAACACATCCCAACGACCGGACAAGTAGACCATTTCTCACCTTCATGGTCGCCATCGATTCCTTCCTGCACGCCCTTGATACGATCTGTGGAGGAGTTAGGGCGAGGGCGAGCGGAGGACCGGCGGGGAAGGGCGCTCGAGCCTCCGCTGCTGCCGCCCTGTTTGCTCGTCGCGACCGACACGGAAACGCTGTCGAGGAGATTGTCAATTGGCTCGGGAGAAAGCGATTAGTTGTTCCCCGAGGCATTTTTGGAGGTGGTTTATGCGTGCGTTCTTCCTACCGGTCGATTCGTGAATATTTACAAGTTCAAGGCGGAAATATTTTCTTATCCAGGTTTTTTCGTATGTGACATATAAGTCCAATACAAAAATATTTCATATGCATGTTTTACTATATTAAATATAATGCTTCTTTAGGTGAAGCGTATATCAAGCTACGGAGCAACATTAGGGTAATTTGATCTAAAGTGATAGCCGTAGCGACATTATGGTAGATGGCGTGGGGCGTCTGATATCATAATGGGATGGGTAGGGCGCAGAGGGAAGCATTAGGAGAGTTCCGTAGGTGCGAGGATGGTGTAAGAATTGTGTTGTATCAAAGAAGACGAAAATTGGTAGCTTTCCAAAATTTTACTCGACATGCTCAAGAAGTAAATGTCAAGCGAACGGTATTTCTATTGAGACATTTAACTTCCCTTCCTTCATTTATGCAGTGTGTTATCAAGAGACAAGAGGCAACACTTACGAAGGGGAAAAATGGTACGGACAAATTCATTACGTTCCACAAAGAACAACACACTCCTCCAGGGAAATTTACGGCTGTCGAACACACAGTGCTGTCAAGGAGACCCGGTTGCCAAGAGCACTATATGGCCGCGGAACGAAAAGAAGTTCGCTACGGACGGTTACAGGACTAGGTTTACGAAAGCATAACTCGACCGTTGGTAATATACAGGAAGTGGAAGGGAAAAAAATCTTAGAGGA
>NC_051409.1:27587548-27587757 GCF_015228065.2 Penaeus monodon | reverse complement strand
GGGGTGGGGGGAGAGTTTGTGTGCGCAGTTTTCACACTGTTCTTGCCTTAAAGGACACAGGTCGTATGCAGTTATTTGCACATCTATAATTCATGCCTCTCGGTCGATACTGGAGGTGCTGGAGAATTTAGTAGACTGGACGTTTAGCATGCCCTGCCAGCCTTCTCGTAGCGTTATGCCTGCAGGTATCTTTATCTTTTCATTGTTTA
>NC_051409.1:27586746-27586929 GCF_015228065.2 Penaeus monodon | reverse complement strand
AAAAGCAATAATAACAACGGAGGCGAAAGCACCAGAGATGAGGTGTATATCTGTAGTTTGAGGCAGAGTATTTATTAAACTCATTTTCAAACTCACACTCCAAACATCTTCATCTCCATCGCTATAGAAAACGGAGAACCTGCGGCGCCCTCGTCCCTGCAAGGCTGCTCACGGAGCCCCGCT
>NC_051409.1:27586599-27586719 GCF_015228065.2 Penaeus monodon | reverse complement strand
ACCGCTCCTCCTTCAGTAGGCTCGCGTCACCCAGACAAATTCATTGTGTTCAGATTCAACAAGCTTTGGTTCCCATGAAGCGGCTCCCTCGGGCAATTAAGACATGGCTATGCATAATTC
>NC_051409.1:27585388-27585643 GCF_015228065.2 Penaeus monodon | reverse complement strand
ATCTCAGGCCACAAGAAGCACACGAGGGTAAACAGACCAACGCTTCGCTATTATTGGGAGATCCAGCAAAAGGAAACGGAAGAACATTTATATTCCGGTTGAAATTTTTTTGAAGAAAACAAAAAAATATATAGTTGGGTAGAATATTTATAGGCGTTGTCCCGTCAAAGCAAAAAACGAGACGGGGACAGAGATAAATTCTCAGCTACCAAAGGCAAGGGATACACGGGAAGAGGCGCTGGGTGGACGAGGAAT
>NC_051409.1:27584690-27585351 GCF_015228065.2 Penaeus monodon | reverse complement strand
GACGGGATCAGAAGAAGGTGTGAGTCTATAGAAAGATAAAGAGAGATGTTGGGTGGACGAGGAATAGGGGGAGGGGGAAAACACAGAAGAAAAGGAGATGGGATTAGAAGGAGGTATGAGTCAAGAGAAAGATAAAGAGAGGCGTTGGGTGGACGAAGAATAGAAGGAAGGAGGGGGAAAAGACAAAAAAAAGGGAACAGAGAGAGGAATGAGTCTAGAAAAAAGTAGAGAGAGATGTTATGAGGACGAGGAATAGAGGGAGGAAGGGGAGATGGCAGGGGAGGAGTGGGAGCGAAGGACTGAGAAGAAAAAGGAGTGAAGGACAGAGTAAGAAGGAAGGAGAAGAACAATAGGAAGGGGAGGTAAGGTAAGAGAGAAAAGCGGGACGGAGGAGACAGTAAGTGAATCAAGGGAAATACGGAGCGAGACAAGTTGGGCGAATGAGGAATAGAAAGAAGATGAACAGAAGACAGAGAAAGATAGAATGGGAAGGGGGACACTGAAGGAAAAGGAGAAAAATAAAAGATAGCGAAAGAAACAGATATGCGATAAAATAAACAGAGAAATATTGAACATATATACTAATAAACAAGGGAACAAAGAAAAGTAAGAACAGGAGGAAAGGAAGAGAGAAAGAGAGAAGCGTTGGACCGTATATCCT
>NC_051409.1:27583700-27584171 GCF_015228065.2 Penaeus monodon | reverse complement strand
CAGAAAAGAATCTTATATAAAGACAAAACTTAGGCATACAATATACAGATAGTGAGAACTAAAGGGGAAGAGACAGAGAAACAGGGGAGAAGAGGAAGATATAGAGAACGTATGGGAAGGTGAGGGAGAGGCGAGTAGGGACCAGGGAAGGGGAAGATGGAAGTAAACGAGAAAAGGAAATACTGATAAGGATGGAGATACAAAGGGAAGGGCAAGAGGGAACGAAGGAATGTTATAGACACAAATGCACGCGAAGGATGGAAACACAGAGAAGAAGGGAGGAAGATAAAAAGAACGAGAAACATAACAAAAAATATATATCTATTTCTCAATTCTCATATTATGTAATATACATATGTTTCAGTCCTGTTAATGTGTACGCTGATAAATACATTTATTAGCATGCAAAATAGATTAAACGATTTCATAATCTTCAATTGAAACAGAGAGAAAGGGATTCATTCCATCCTC
>NC_051409.1:27583216-27583479 GCF_015228065.2 Penaeus monodon | reverse complement strand
AAACATTCAAACACGTTTCCCACAGAAACAGAACACGAAGACTTCCCCAAGAGACTCGACCGAGCAAGAAGATTTGAATCTATGAGAATTATGCAAACACTCTTGATGGCAAATCCTTATAAGCCTAAAGAGTTTATGATACAGATTAGCATTAAGGTTCCGGGGCAGAGGGTGATTGGGGGAGATTTAGCTAAAATGATCCACGATTGTTTCGTAAAGGAGCGAAGATAAGAGAGATAAGAAGGATAAGAAGGAAATGAAAT
>NC_051409.1:27582693-27582874 GCF_015228065.2 Penaeus monodon | reverse complement strand
CAAGTCGAATGTGAATGAGGAAGACGAATAAACAGACGACTTACTGGACGTAAAGGAATTGATATGAATAATCAAAAAGAGAGTGGAACAGTAAGATAAAGGCCTAGAGCCATAATGACATATAAGCCGGATGAAGTATATAGAGTGAACACATAAAATAAGAGAAATAGAGGAGAATGGA
>NC_051409.1:27582407-27582476 GCF_015228065.2 Penaeus monodon | reverse complement strand
GGGGGGGGGGGAGAGGAGAAGGGGGGAAGGAGTAAGAGAAAATGATATAGACAAAGAGATAAAATGTTA
>NC_051409.1:27582222-27582385 GCF_015228065.2 Penaeus monodon | reverse complement strand
GGGAGGGAAAGAGAGGGGGAGACAACAGAGAGACAAACAAATAGAGACAGAAATATCAACAAAAACAGAGCAGGAGAGACAGACAGACAAACAACAAGAGAAAAAGAAATGGAAACTGAGCAACAAAAAGCGAGGCGAAAAGAAAGAGAGTTTGCATCACCAG
>NC_051409.1:27581432-27582182 GCF_015228065.2 Penaeus monodon | reverse complement strand
GAAAGAAAGAAAGAAAGGGAAGGAGAGACGGAAAGACATCAGCAAAGAGAGAGTCCCGAGAGAATGGGCACAACACAGTAAGAATATCCAATATCTCTGGGATGCGCGGATAATGGGACCTGCCGTAAGCATTTAGTCTGGCGATAACCCAACCATGGAGGAGTACTTTCTTTGATTAATTGACGCCAGGGGATTTTATCTTTTATCTTTAATCTAAGAATCCATTACCTAGAGATAAGAAAATAGAGAAAAGTGACGATCGTATTCATTATCGTGGAATACTGGTGGACAACTATGTAATTATCCAGTATGCCTTTCAAACGTGGAAATGGGAGATGCATTTTGAGATTATCCCGCAAACAGGCGAGGACGAAGCTTCCTTTCCCCCCAGTTATCCGTCGAGGAAAATCATAATTAAATGATGCAAGCAAGTTCTTGAGATGAATGCGTGAATCTTGCTAACAAAGTATAATGTGTGTGCGTGTTAGCGTCCGTTCATGTGTACCTGTGGAATATCTACCTTCCCTGCCTACTTGCTGCTTTCGAGAAGGGGTATTGTGTATTCTTGAGTGGACGTATGTAGATTAATCTCAAACACGGGGTTATATGAAGCAGAGGGAACGAGTCCGCATCAACAAAACGGGTCAGATTTATTCATGCTCGCTTTTCTTCGCTCTTCGGGTATTCCGGCCGCTTGTTACAGTGAAGTGTTTATCGTGTATTGTTATTACAGGCTCATTTAGGGCATAG
>NC_051409.1:27580740-27581022 GCF_015228065.2 Penaeus monodon | reverse complement strand
AAGAATGCTATAACAGAACACCTGTGATTGCGTTAATCAAGACAAGTCCACCAAACATTATCGGTATTTGCCTACAAACTCATATCATACGATGCCTTCTATATTTACAGTGTTACATAATCGAATACATACTTCACTTCAAAAGGGATATCAACCGGTTAATGCCAAACCACACTTCTAAAAAAGACAACAGAGAGGGAATGAACAAGAGATGCATGTCATTGACCTACATTATGAGTGCCAGGTGGACTAGAGAAGCTGTTGGGTGCTGAATAACACACA
>NC_051409.1:27578477-27579666 GCF_015228065.2 Penaeus monodon | reverse complement strand
CCAACACCTAGTTAATTCTTTATTCTGCCGCGTTAGGAAAATTCCGTATATTCACACCTTTTTATTATGGATCATAATGGGAAAAATTCGTAATAACTGACTCCATTCTCCTGAGTCAAATCCCATTGTGACCTCTACATGCCAGCCCAGCCACTTTTTCCTGTAACCTTATTGCATGGTTAGACATTTATGGTGATGAAAGAGCAGTTTGAAGCATTAAAAAAGGCATTGACCTGCGGTTGCTGGGAGGTGGGGTAGATGGCGCTGGCGGTGAGAAAGGCAGGTGTGAGCCATTGCCTTTTGGAATTTTAGTACACTCAGCTGACGGGCCATGCTTATAGGCAAGGCTGTAAGTGCAGTTTCCATAGGCTAAGGAGAGGTGATAACATTAGCCTTGTCCAGCAGGCGTGAGTGTATTTTGATTTTCGGTCAACTGTTATCGTTGATTCAGTTACTATGTGGGTTAGAGTAGCACTTCGCCTGAAACAAATTAGCATTAAATTTGACTTTACTGTGTGTTTACATTAGGTTGGTTTATTTAAGCACAATTTTTCTTTACTCTATAGCTTTGTTTAAAGCCGGGCAAGTATAAGGAGTTGTTTAAGATTGCGGGTTCCAGCATCCCCATTGCCGTGATCAGGTCGGCTTGAGGTTCGCTTGAGGTCACACAATACAGGGACTCCTTGAGGGGGATTTTGGATAGTATCTAATTATATTACTTCATCAGAGTAACTTAATATACCGCAAAGCTTTATACATGCATATTTTAAGGAGTTTCAAATAGAACGTGAGTGTTTAGTCTTCCTCGTGACAGGGACATTGCTTAAGAAAAGCGAACAAAACATTATAGAACGCCCCTTTCTTCAACATGCAAGACATGCGATCCAGTCAAAATACAACAGTTTACACATGATAACATATTAGATATTAACAGAAACTTAATTACTCAATATATATTACAGACAACTTAAATACGATCCGCAGCCATGCGCTGACCGACTATAAAATGTTTTGGATCATACATTTTTCATTCCAGTGGCTGTATATGTGTTATTTCATATCGTGGAGTAGTTTTTTTTCATCGTGCCTCACATCAGGATTTCTAAATCACCTCATAGAACACTTTTATTTCACATTCTGCGATGTTGTCCATGATATCACAATTGGGCGCACAACTATTTCGTTGGCA
>NC_051409.1:27577662-27578329 GCF_015228065.2 Penaeus monodon | reverse complement strand
AATAGAGAATAAGAGAGAAGCCTTCTCTAGCTTGTGGAAAGGAACCACGACGATACAGAGAATAACTCCCCACGTGTTGTATCAAGACGCAAAACGGCTACATCAGGTTTTCCTTGGGAGAAATTCTTCCTTTTTCTCCAGTTGCTTGTGGCAATGGCAGCTTCCTCGGCTCGCGCGCAAGGTTGAAACAAAAATAGGGGAAAAAACACGATCTTCGTGGCAAATACATGCATGGTTTATGACTTACCTAATGATGATCCAGCTATACTTGAAAAAAATATATATATATATGAACTGTATTTTACACAATGCAGGATAAAGGAACAGATTCTATTCGACAACGCAGGTTTTCGTGGGATGTGATGTTAGTTTTGCCTCCCTGTCATTAGCTTTTCAAGGTATGTATCATCTTCATATGATACCAGTTTATTTCTGATTGCTTGCACCTTCTCTCTGTAATTAGGGAATAGATATCACAGGAGCGCTTTGTCTTAAAATTGCAATGTTGGTGGATGGCTTTTACACATATCCTTGTGACAATGGTGGCATAAGAGCTCTATTCCAGACACTATTTAGAGTCCGAAGTAAATTATGAAATAATACATTAGATAAATCATTAAGTAAAGTATTAAGTAAATTATCAGTCATACTGGCTAAAAATCTCGTC
>NC_051409.1:27576323-27576879 GCF_015228065.2 Penaeus monodon | reverse complement strand
AACAAAAAATGTAGAACGAAATTTGGTGAAATGAGATATATCAAGAATGAAATATCCCCTGTATGGAATTTCAGAACAAGGAAAGTGTAAGAAATCTCAAAAGAAAAAATTGAACGCGGATCGAACAGAACTGACCTCAACAACGAAGCGTGAACAGTTTCTGAAACACCGAAGCCTTCTTGTAACACGAAGCCTGAGTGTCTTATTTCCAGCCTGTGTTTCTCTCTCGGGATCCACAGCAGGCGAAGAGATTAAGTGAAAATTTACGATCAACTACGAGCTCAATAAGCGAGTTAATTACCGAGCAATTAACGAGGAGATTGTTGAAGATGGTGATTTTGGGCATTAATATGTATTAGGGTGTTATAGGGTAATCGATTTTACGAAGAGGAAAGGCTCTTCCGATAGTGGAAAATGCTGGACCCTACTGGAACAACACGGATGGATGGTGATGATAAGTGGTTGATGCAGCTTACAACAGGAGCAGTAGCAGTCGCAGAGATAATGGGGATACTGATTATCTTCATATCAATAACAACGACACACACTCTTAAAT
>NC_051409.1:27575726-27576128 GCF_015228065.2 Penaeus monodon | reverse complement strand
GCATAATCAATACATTTATGAATGAATGTAAGTGCGTTTGTGTGTGTGTAAAGGGAGTAAGAGAGTGGAATGAAAAGATGCAACTTAAAAACTGAAAATTAATATACCATCGGCGAAAACAGATCCAGATTGCCTCAAAAAGAAATTAGTCGATTGCTGAATCGTGGACAGCCCCCCCCCCCTCCCACCTCAATACCACTCATCAGCAACTTTCTGCGTAATCCTGTTGACAAATAAACAAACCGATGGTCGTCAACGAATACAAACCCGCCTTGCAGAAAGCAGATGATAATAATAATGTAATTAGAATCTTTGTTTTGGCCAATATAACGTTTAGCTATAATGATAGACAAAGCTAAGTGGAAAGTGTAACTATGTATACATAGATATATACACGAGTAG
>NC_051409.1:27575108-27575601 GCF_015228065.2 Penaeus monodon | reverse complement strand
CCGTGCGCATGTACATCCGTGAGTGAACGAGCAAGTGACTGAGCGTGTGTATGCCTCTCTCCCTGTTAGAGCAAGGCTGTGTGTGAACCTTCCATTGTCATGTTCTTAAAGGCTCACAGCTGGCAAGTGTCTCTCAGGTGTTGACTTAGAGACTGATGGACAGAAATTCTCAGCGCTGGTCGATGGATTTACTTTGACATTGTGCTGTGCAATAAAGGGGGACGAAGGGCGCCGTTTCTATGGTGTTTCCAGGTCGAAGGACCAGTGGCGTAGATTAAGAGGTAAATTTTTTCGCTCTATTTTTTTTTTATTTTTGTTTCAGTATTATCAGTTACATCATCAATTTCCTACTTAATCCTGCATGCTTTTACGATCACCACCATCACTATAATTACATTTCTTATTTCTACTGTTTTTGTCATTCTCCTCATTGACTTTTACTATATTTATTGATTTTGTTGCCGTGGTTGTTATTTTTTCATGTTCCTGCTTT
>NC_051409.1:27574529-27574970 GCF_015228065.2 Penaeus monodon | reverse complement strand
TTCCGTGGAAAAAGGAAACACTCTGCTCTCTCTCTTTCACTCTCCTCCTACCTTTCGCTTCCTTTATCCCGCTTTCGTTCCTTCTCCCTCCCCCTTTCCCTCTCCCTCTATGTATTCTTTATCCGCTCTGCCATCCCTTCTCACCAACAAATCTTCCTTAACTTCACTCTTCCCCTTCCCCCCCTCTCCTCCCCCCCTTTTGTTTTCTCTCTGAGCCCTTTCTCCCTTCCTCCTCCCTTTCTCCTTACCCATTCTATTTTCCCCTTTCCCATTTCCCTTTCTCTTTACCCCCCCCCCTTCTGATGTTACCGCATGTGTTGAGCTCCTCACTGTATGCGTCATTATGTGAGTATGTAGATGCAGTGCGCTTGTGTGTCATTCTTTAATATTTATGCTGTAAATTATCACCATATTTCTAACAAAAATTATTAGATTTCAGGT
>NC_051409.1:27573593-27574117 GCF_015228065.2 Penaeus monodon | reverse complement strand
CACTCTTTCCTATTCCCTGCTCCGCTAATTGGACACACGACTGCATCGATTACATCAAGAAATT
Source organism: Penaeus monodon (assembly GCF_015228065.2). Lineage (NCBI taxonomy): Eukaryota > Metazoa > Arthropoda > Malacostraca > Decapoda > Penaeidae > Penaeus > Penaeus monodon. The sequence goes on along the minus strand of NC_051409.1, from coordinate 27,574,053 downwards.
AAGCCAAGCACAGGCCGCAGAGACTTCCGCGTTGCAAAAGGCCCGCACGTAATTCCGCGGAATCACCACGTAACCCCGCGAAGACACCGAGGAGGAAGCAGACCGAGAGGTGATCGCAGCGAAAGGCAAGTAGTCTCGCGAGGCTTGCAACCTTGCAATAAGAGCAACGGACCAGACGCAACAACCGATTCTTGCTTCGTGAGTACGGTGTGTTGATGCGAGGCGGCCGGCGAGACAAGATAAAAGACCAGAGACAGGCCTCGGGGGGGTCAGTCCTTGAAGGCTATTGCGGGCAATACGTTGTGTGTGGATGTGCGTGCATGTTTATGGTCGTGTCTGCCTATTCGTCTGTCATTCTCTCTGTGGCTGTCTACGTATTCTGGACGCCTACTTGTTTTTCTGGTCATGTTGGTATAGATCTACAGTATATCTTATTCATCAGGGCATCGATCAGTTCGCT
>NC_051409.1:27570088-27570187 GCF_015228065.2 Penaeus monodon | reverse complement strand
TGTATGACGAGAGGTACGACTAGACCGGAACTACGCAGACTGAGTTCGAGATCTTAACCGGATCTAGGAGGGGATCGGGTCTCTCGATCAGAAGAGACA
>NC_051409.1:27569550-27569891 GCF_015228065.2 Penaeus monodon | reverse complement strand
GTATGCATAAATGCCTTCTCTATGTAGGCGTGGCCAATGTTAATTCTAGAAACGGTAAAAGTTTATGCATCCCTTTATAGCTACAACCAGACAGCTAATTCCTGCGATCAATATTTAGCAAACATCCAGAGCAATAAAGCGAAAGAAAGAAAAATCTGACTGCTAATCCGTTCCTTATAACGCCATACAGAGGCCCGGTTTTCCCCTGTCTGCGTTATGGTCGATGGAATAAATATTTACCGGATCCTTACTGTAACTACGTGGTTATTATAGACATTACGCACGACACGTTCATTCTTTCTCTGACATGTAACCGTAATTGTGAAATGATTTCTTCATTG
>NC_051409.1:27567912-27568057 GCF_015228065.2 Penaeus monodon | reverse complement strand
TGGAGGGTGGTGTTATTTGGTATTCTGTTTTTGGGTGGGGTTTTGGTGGTTTTGGGTGTAGTGGTGGTGAAATTGGGGGGGGTGGTGTGTGTTGGTTTGGTGTGGTTTGGTGGGTCTCATTGGGGGGTTAAAGTATACATAAAAA
>NC_051409.1:27564324-27564436 GCF_015228065.2 Penaeus monodon | reverse complement strand
TTGGGGTTGTTGTATTTTGTTTTTGGATATGATATTTATATTGTTTATGAGGTTGACAATATGTAATATTGCAAAAAAAATAAAGAATATAACTAAAAAAAAAAGATAAAAA
>NC_051409.1:27564144-27564264 GCF_015228065.2 Penaeus monodon | reverse complement strand
TTTGATAAAATTTTATATAATACAATATTATAGGATAAAAAAAAAAAAAAAAATGAGAATAAAAAAAATATAGATTCCCAAAAATATAAACATTATGTCAACATCTTGGGAAAATTTTAG
>NC_051409.1:27562851-27563286 GCF_015228065.2 Penaeus monodon | reverse complement strand
TTTAAAATATTTTATATATAAAACAGGGGAAAAACAGAGAAAAAAAAACCCCAAATTAAAGAGATTGCTAAAATATAAGCAAATTTTCCCCAACTACATTTAAAATTTTTTTTTCTTTCCATAAAAAATGAAAATTAAACTTTTAAAGGAAAAGGGGAATTTTTTATATAATAATCATTTAAAAAAGAGGGTAAAAATTTCCTGAAAACTCAGCACGTGTAAGTGAACGAGGCGGGCCCCGGCCCTTTTGAGTTTGTGCCCTAGGGGCCCCAAAATGGTCCCTGTAAAAAAAAATACTCGCGATTTGGCCTCAGAGGCGCACCTCTATTTGTACCCGACAGCCCCCTCGCCGGGCCCCCAGTTTAAATTTTTCTCGTTTTAAAGGGGGGACCTTTTTATTCTTTCGCTTACTCACATTTACTTTTAAAAACATTT
>NC_051409.1:27562209-27562591 GCF_015228065.2 Penaeus monodon | reverse complement strand
AAAAGGTTATACACAAAACTAAAAATTTTAATTTAAACTTTTAGGGTTATAGAATAATTTGTAGATACAGATTTTTAGATAAAATATATTTTAAATTTTTCAGAGCCTCAGCCCCTTAGGGGAAAAAGAGGAAGGGAAAGGGGAGAGCGATTCAAAGCCAGTGTTCCACATTTTTCCCTTAAAAGAAATTTTTTGTAAAAGGGGTCCCACCTTTTTAAAGCTATTAAAGGGATAAACCCCTCCATAAGGGTTTCCGTTGCGAGAATTTCGACCTTTTTTTTTCCTGCCTACTATTGAGAGAAAATATGTCCCCCAAGCTGGCAAAAGAGAAAAGAAACACTGAAAAGGTGATATAAAGGGAAATTAAGTTACATGGAAATAC
>NC_051409.1:27561689-27562113 GCF_015228065.2 Penaeus monodon | reverse complement strand
CTTTCCATTTTTGTGTGGGGGGGTTCATATTATCTATTTTACTGATGGTTCCGAAAAAATTTGATCTACAATGGCACCCGGGGTATTTTTGTGTGCCCTTATGGGATTTTCCCGGGTTTTATTTTTTAAAATAGGGTAACATGGAAATACAACCCAAAAGGATAGGGCCGGGCCCGGGGCGTGATTGCCGGGGGGGAAGGGGGGGGAATTTTAAAGGTTTCAAAATTTTGGGGGGGTTTAAATGGGGGGGGAAAAAAAAATTTTTTACGAGTGGGAAATGTTTTCGAAAAATGTTAATTGTGGATATGGATGTGTTTTTACTTTCTTTCAACAAAATAATAGCATCCCAAAATTTAGGTATTTTTAAAAAAGCAGATAGACCAAAAAGTTGTTTTGATGTACCAATGAAATTTTCCAAATATTA
>NC_051409.1:27560139-27560556 GCF_015228065.2 Penaeus monodon | reverse complement strand
TATTTTTTAAATTTTAAATACCCAAAATTTTAATTTTATATAATTTTTATTTTATTATAAAATTTTATAATTTTATATAATATATATATATATATTTAAAATATATATAAAAAAATATATTTATAAAATATAAAATATAATTTTAAAAAAATATATAAATTTTTAAAAAAATATTTAAAATTTTTTTTTTTTAAAAAAAAATAAAAACCCACACACACACAACACCCCACCAATTGTATTTTGTATAATGTAATAAAATTTATTTTTATATATATATATAAAAAATATATTAAAAATTATAAAAATATTGTGGGGTTTGTGTGTGGATAATATATATATTTTAATTTTATTTAAAATATATAAATTTTAAAATATATATATATATTAATATATATATTTTATATTATATTGTGGTTT
>NC_051409.1:27558873-27558965 GCF_015228065.2 Penaeus monodon | reverse complement strand
ATATCTAGATAGAGACGGTAGACTTTTAGGAAAGTGTTTGATAATAGATACATAATGCATTTCCTAATTAACTTCCCCTCAGTACAACCACA
>NC_051409.1:27558428-27558573 GCF_015228065.2 Penaeus monodon | reverse complement strand
AAATGACTGCAACATGTGCATGAGTTCTTAGTTGTTCAGACATTAAGCTGATTAAGTTCGACATTGCTAGCAGGAGTTATAGCAGCTTATTACTACCTACGTCTTAGTTAGGTTTTGTTCCTCACAGAGCATATCGCTCGAAGCA
>NC_051409.1:27558016-27558159 GCF_015228065.2 Penaeus monodon | reverse complement strand
CCCCTAAGGACGCAGCAGTTACTGTGCAAAGTTACAAAATGTTGATGTTGATTACCGACTGCTAGCGTAATTATAATAATGTGAATTTGTGCTTGATTATGGCTTAACTGGACTACAGTTGGCACAGATTTTCTCGATTTTGG
>NC_051409.1:27556922-27557177 GCF_015228065.2 Penaeus monodon | reverse complement strand
AAAATTTCTAGAACGAAAAACATCACAAACAAAAGAATGAAAAACAAAAATATTCAAGATGAAAAGAGAGAGAGAGAAAAGGACAGGGAAGGAACGAAAATACATAACAACCCAGAGGCCTGGAATCCGTGAATTTGACCAGAAATACATATTCGGATTTGCTGACAAGACAAATGGCAGATCGGGTATTCCAGTCTTCGGAGAAAAAAGAATAGGGGAAAAGTAAACCGAAATAAGAATAGGAAAGTAAATTAG
>NC_051409.1:27554695-27555074 GCF_015228065.2 Penaeus monodon | reverse complement strand
ACATGGAAAAGCAGGGAAAAAATACAATTAATGAGATTGCTAAAAATATAAGCAAACTTGCTCTAACTACATTAATAGTTTTTTTTCTTTCCATAAACATGACATATATCTTTAAAGGAATGGGCAAATTTTTATATAATAATCACTAAGAAAGAGATAGAAAATTTCCTGAATCTCAGCGCGTGTAAGTGAACGAGGCGAGCCTGGCCGTAGAGTTCGTGCCGTAGGGGCCAATATGGTCCATGTAAACAAATACTCGCGATTTGGCCTCAGAGGCGCACCTCATATTCGCTACTCCGACAGCCTCTCGCCGCGTAGTTTAAATTGTCTCGTTTTAAGGGATGACCTTTTTCATATCTTTCGCTTACTCACATTTACT
>NC_051409.1:27554097-27554371 GCF_015228065.2 Penaeus monodon | reverse complement strand
TATAAATATTCTCAGAGCCTCAGCACTTAGGAAAGAGAGGAAGAAGAGAGAGCGATTCAACGCCAGTGTTCCACATTTTCTTATGATATTAAAGGATACCGCACCTTTAATGCTATAATGGCATAAACCCCTCCATAATATGTTACCGTTGCGAGAATTTCTCGATCCTGCCTGCCTGACTATTGAGAGAAAATATGTCCCCCAAACTGGCAAAGGAGAAAAGAAACACTGAAAAGGTGATATAAAGGGAAATTAAGTTACATGGAAATACATT
>NC_051409.1:27553667-27554053 GCF_015228065.2 Penaeus monodon | reverse complement strand
TTTTGTATATACATATATTTACCTCTCCTTTTATTTCTTTCCATTTTTGTGGGGGGGGTTCATATTATCTATTTTACTGATGGTTCCGAATAAGATATTGATCTACTAATGGCACCGGGATATTTTAGTGTGCATTATGCAGTGCGTGTTATATTTTTAACATAGGGTAACATGCTGACTACACAAGAGGATAGACCGCCTGTGCTGTGATTGCTGAGGGAGAATTTTAAAGGTGCAGTTGGGTTGGTTAAATGGGTAACTATTTTCATACAAGTGGTAAATGTTTACGAAACTGTGCAATTGTGGATGTGGATGTGTTATTACTTAGCTGCAACAAGTAATAGCTTCCAAAGTTGAGATATTCTTAAAATGCAGATAGACCACTG
>NC_051409.1:27552086-27552150 GCF_015228065.2 Penaeus monodon | reverse complement strand
CACAAAGCATCGCTCGAAGCAACAATAATAATTATAAGCACGATTATGACAAAGAAAATTACTT
>NC_051409.1:27549983-27550081 GCF_015228065.2 Penaeus monodon | reverse complement strand
CACAAAGCATCGCTCGAAGCAACAATAATAATTATAAGCACGATTATGACAAAGAAAATTACTTTATTGTTATTGCTACGATATCTGACAATATCATA
>NC_051409.1:27548976-27549167 GCF_015228065.2 Penaeus monodon | reverse complement strand
CTGCCGCGCTGGTCTGTGGTTAGAACTCGTGGTGATGTGTGATATCTAGTTAGAGACGGTAGACTTTTAGGAAAAAGTGTTTGATAATAGATACATATGCATTGCCTAATAGAAACTTCCCTCAGTACAACCACCAATATTAATGCCTTTGTAGCAATGCAATTGTGATTCAGAGATTCAATCATTCATAT
>NC_051409.1:27548066-27548670 GCF_015228065.2 Penaeus monodon | reverse complement strand
TTTTTGTATGTTGTGAGGTGCTTCCCATTTTTAAAGGACCTAAAACATGGTTGCATGAGTTCTTAGTTGCTCCAGGACATTAAGCGATTAAGTTCGGACATTGCTAGCAGGAGTTATAGCAGATATTACTACTAGTATTGTGTAGGTTTGTTCCCTCACAGGAGCATATCGCCTCGAAGCAATAATTCATAGATCAATAAGCACGACTATGATGAAGAAAATTACAGTATGGTAGTGCTACACTTACAAGACAATATTATAATGATCAAGAATCAAACTTAAATTAAGATAGGTGGTAATGATAAGCATTAAATAGTTGTGCTGGTAAGAATATATTATATTGTTAACAATTATTATGATACGGTAATAGAAATTATAATTGTTGCTGAGGATACAGATAAAAGCAATCGTCGCCATGATGACGCCGCGATAACGATAAAGATTATAATAATCCCCTAATGACGCAGCAGTTACTGTGCAAAGTTACAAAATGTTGAGGTGATTAACGAACTGTTAGCGTAATTATAATAATGTGGAATTGTGCTGATTATGGCTTAACTGGGCTACAGTTAGCACAGATTTCTCGATTTTGGTAAAATACTAA
>NC_051409.1:27546815-27546926 GCF_015228065.2 Penaeus monodon | reverse complement strand
GGAACGAAAATACATAACAACCCAGAGGCGGAACGTGAATTTGACCAGAAATTACATCATTGGATTTTGCTGACAAGACAAATGGGAAGATCGGCGTATTCCAGTCTTCGG
>NC_051409.1:27546670-27546776 GCF_015228065.2 Penaeus monodon | reverse complement strand
GGAACGTAAATTAGAACACAACGATAAGTCTTCAAATATTCGAAATATTTTCGATGTAAAATTTTCCTGATGCAGCACTAATATACAGCATATGTATATCTATACG
>NC_051409.1:27545839-27546012 GCF_015228065.2 Penaeus monodon | reverse complement strand
ATGCAAAAAACCATTCAGAAGCGTGCTATTACCTTCAAAGGGTCTAGCTATCACCCCCGTACCGTGTAAAGCAGCGCATTCCCATGGAAATCTGTCAAGAGGGAATAAGAAAGACTGACCTGACATTTGCATTTAGATATCTGAATCTATAAAAGATCTTGCGTAGCAGGTCA
>NC_051409.1:27545456-27545727 GCF_015228065.2 Penaeus monodon | reverse complement strand
TTGGAGGAAAACTGCTGACGTTCTTGGAACTAGTTCAAATTTGAACGCACTTTTCCACTCGAAAATACGCGAGGACATTAGTTTTCCTTTTTTCAGAATGGGAAAAAAAAATGGTCGCGAACTCTCGGAAGGAGAAAAGGAACATATACGTATGTAGCACCTGCTGGCCTCGCGAACGGTTTATTGTATAATATGGATTTGAAGATTTCCCATGACAGATTTCATCAAATTCGTGTCCGTTTGGGAATTTTTGTATTAGAGTAGGGAAGAA
>NC_051409.1:27542814-27543024 GCF_015228065.2 Penaeus monodon | reverse complement strand
CTTCTTGTTGTTTTTGAAAATTTGATGACTTTTTGTTGTCGATCCACTATTAGCATTCTAGCAATAGTATTATTGAATATATTATATTGAATATTAGTGTTGTAATGTTAATACGACCTGCAGATTCAGCCTTCGTCTTGTTAATAGAAGATTGTGTTTAGTTTGTATATTGTCTTTTTGTGTCAAACTACTCTTGGTAAACATAGATAA
>NC_051409.1:27541569-27542774 GCF_015228065.2 Penaeus monodon | reverse complement strand
ACGGTGTTTCGATCTTTGCCCACTGTACGTGTTTAAGAGAAGAACGCAAGAGCCATTAGTAATTTTACAGCAATAGATCTATAAGTTATTGCTTTTATCCATTTTCCCTTGCTATACACTCAGCTGATATTGGCAGCGTAGAGTCACTTATTTTCCCTCAGATGCCTTCCACTTCTCTTTTAATCTTACTTTCCCAATGCATTATCTTTCGCTCACGGTCGCTACGTGTTACCAACGTGTTTCCATGTTCCTTCCATCATTCAATCTTATTTACCTGTCTTTGTTTATTCTTTTCCTTTAGTCTTTTTTTATGCATTCCTTTTGTACAGCTTCATTCAATCAAGTCTTTCTTTCCCCCATCGCTTAACCAATTTAAATTCCAGTCTAAATTCCGACAATGTTCACTCTACTGATAAAAAGTTGTGTACAAATATTTCGGGGCCATTTGTGACTCAGTGTCCGCTGTCTATTCAGTTTGCAGTTTCAGAAATATATGCTCCGGTACGGTTACATCAGGCCTTTGAGAGGACGATTTTGGCTACTGATGTATTATACATATAATATAATCACCCGTTCATGAATTCATTAAACGAGAATATTATCCATTTCCTAAGTAATTGTCATCTCAGGCTTAAACACAAATAAATTATCATCCTCAACGTTATTGCCATTCTAATCTTTAATTGACCTGGGTTTGATTATCATCATCAACTTTTTTTCTTCGTGGGTTTATCATAACCTTTATTCCTCTATACACGGAACCCCCTTTTTGAATTATGTCCTTTCTTTGAAACTTCCTCCTCTCGTGAATCAAAGCTTTTCACCACCGAAGCATTTTTCCCTCTCTGACCTTCCTTGACCTTTCCTCGAGGTTGGCCTCAATTTCTTATCTTCACTTCGTTTCCTTATCAGTTCGCTTTCTTGGTGTCGAAATTTCCCCTTCGTAATTTTGGTTTGATATCTTAGTTTTAGGTTGTTATTTAAGTCATTTGTTGTTACTTTTAGTGATTTATTGTTAGTTTTACAGGGTGCGTGGTATCACGATTAGGGCGCATAGTTCATTCGTATATCAGTAAATTAAAGGACGATTGATAACTGTTTTCTCTTTCGTAGGTTGGTAAGGCTCTGCAATTATTCGTTTATTTCTTATGAATATTTAACTTCTTTCCTCCTGACAATAGCATCCTTGCCTTCTTGATATTATA
>NC_051409.1:27541178-27541348 GCF_015228065.2 Penaeus monodon | reverse complement strand
TGCTTTATAGATTACGAAATAATATATATAAGTTACAGAAATAAATGTGTTACATTTCATTCAGGTAAATGAAATAGCTATGACATCGCTCACACTTTCAGCTGTTGAAAAGCTTATTATCGTTGTAAACTAAAGCAACCTAACTCCGAAACGATTTTTTTTCTGTCTTT
>NC_051409.1:27541012-27541139 GCF_015228065.2 Penaeus monodon | reverse complement strand
CTCCGCCCCTATCGACTGCCGTTTTCGAGCCTGACCTCGACTCCAAAACGAAACTGTCTTTTCTCTCCGTTCATTCTATCTCTTTGCAGTTTACGGTTGATATCAACTTCTGTTTCTACTTTCGCCG
>NC_051409.1:27540591-27540971 GCF_015228065.2 Penaeus monodon | reverse complement strand
TTCCCAAAGTTATTTAGTCCCTTTTATAACCTTTTTACATCCCTTTTCTCCTCCTTTAGCTGTCTGTCCCATACCGTCTCACCACTACTTTCGCCTTTAAACAGATATATTTTCTCCTATCCCCTGTTATCTCTATCTCTTTTATGATTCCATCGACTCCCCTCTTCTCCCCTTTCAGCTGTCACCCCCGAGTCCCTCAGGTACCGCTTCCCTCGTTTCCTTCGACGGGAAGCATCAGCAGTGACACCAACATCTTAGGCAAATTTGTCTTCGTGGATGGACTCCTTTCCGAAAACAACAGCATGGCCGCCGAGCGAAAAGAGAATGAATATATGAATAGGTTTATCTATGGAGACCACTTTTTATCAGCAGTCCACTAA
>NC_051409.1:27539398-27539558 GCF_015228065.2 Penaeus monodon | reverse complement strand
ATTCTCTAAGCATCGAGTCTTGGGTTTACCTCTCTTTCTTTTACCATAAGCCATGCCCATTATATTTATCCAAAATATCACTTCTTGCCCCGTGACCAACATTACCAACATATGATCCGTAATTGGCAATAACCAGATGTTCGTTAATGAGACAACAACT
>NC_051409.1:27538600-27539022 GCF_015228065.2 Penaeus monodon | reverse complement strand
TGAACCATACGGGTTTTTCAATCTTTTAACTCTTTCTGTATTTCAACGTACAGTAGTGGTGGTACTTTGCTTTCACTGCTCTAATTGTTGGGACATGGATTTACAAGGATCTTCTCTTTTTTCTTTTTGTATAGAATCTCACAGCAAGATTTCTATCTTTGATCGTTCTGCCTTCACTTTGGATATCATTATTTATATCTTTTACTGGGACACTTTTTTTTCTTTATTCCTTAACATATTTAACAGATTTTTTTTCTTTTACAGATTTGACTCTATCCGTTGGCATTGATCATGTATTTGGTTTTCTTTCTTTTCTTAACATTCTTTGAAATATTCCATTTTGCTCTTTCAAGGCATCTTTTGCCAGTCTTTGCTTTCCTTTTTTTATTCTAAAGTTTCAGTCGATATCCAGATATTTGGAC
>NC_051409.1:27535696-27535928 GCF_015228065.2 Penaeus monodon | reverse complement strand
GATTCTTTACCTTTCTCCCAGAGGTCATAGTTCTGTTGTTATTGTTGATCTTAAACCTTCCACTGCCACTCCAGTTTGCATCTGATATACCAAGTATCTTCAGTTTGTTGCATACCATTTCATCACACACGATCTTCAATTTTCGAAGTTCTTTTATTTTTCTGACCTTCCAAGTTCCAATATTTAAGTTACATTTAGGTAGTCACCCTTTCATGCCTTTCACATCTTCCTC
>NC_051409.1:27535531-27535613 GCF_015228065.2 Penaeus monodon | reverse complement strand
TTGCTTTTATCTTGTGTAGCTTCATATCTAGGATGTGGTTGGGAGTCATAATAGGCCCCCCATGTTTTTCTCTTTTCTCACA
>NC_051409.1:27533623-27533797 GCF_015228065.2 Penaeus monodon | reverse complement strand
GATTTACTTGACTGCGTTAATCTTTTACTTCTCATCAAATACAATGAATCCAGACAAACAGAATCAAAGTTACAACGAATGAATGCATTTGCAAGTTGTGAAGCTGAACAAACAGGACTTAATAAAGGCTGCAATATTAATGAGATCCTCTAACTTCTGCAAATGGCATCCCGC
>NC_051409.1:27532626-27532891 GCF_015228065.2 Penaeus monodon | reverse complement strand
AATGCCTGTGTTTACTCCTTTATAACTTTTTCCTTCCTCCTCCCTTCCGGCTGTCACTCCCACACCCACTCTCTCCCGCCTGCTTTTACTCGTTTAAAGAGATGTGAAGAGACAAGAGTGACACCAAGAGCTTAAACAGATTTGTCTCTCGGTGCAGCCTCCTCCTCATAACAAAAGCTCAGCTGATACAACGAGGTGAGAAATGAAGCTCGAAACTCTTAAATACATTTTGAGGAAAGGTGGTGAACACTTGTATTCCTTCGTC
>NC_051409.1:27532112-27532568 GCF_015228065.2 Penaeus monodon | reverse complement strand
CGTAACGTTCAATATGGAAACAGGTATAGATGCTGCCTTACAAACCATTTGATTTCGTTTTGGTTTTGACATGTATAAGTCCATTAGTATTTTGGAAAAAGTACATTTGACACAACTAGATTTTAACACAAAATACATATTGCACTTTTATACTAGATTCCTCTTCTGGTGGGATCCCTAAATGTGGATAAAAAGGAATATTTATCAGAATTGACGGAAGAGGAGCAAGATGAAAATCAGGTCATAGAAGGAGATTCAAGGTCAAGGAGGCTGAAGGAGTCAATACCAGTGGTTCTCAACAGGAGGTAAGTTTACCCCCTGGAAAAAAAGAAAATGTTGCGGGGGGAACGGAAGGGACGAGGAGGCAAATATATCATTGAATTCGAAAATTTAATATTAATATTTTAACACACTTAACCGGTAAAGCAATTTAATTACACCTCTGTGAATCAGATT
>NC_051409.1:27530679-27530944 GCF_015228065.2 Penaeus monodon | reverse complement strand
TGTTTTCGATATAACAGACCAGTAATTCTCCATTTGTTGAAATGTACAATTTGGTTTTGTATAAAACAGTAATAATAAATCCTTTACCTCCTATTTTTTATATGCCGTTCTGCCTCATATGAAATTCTTCATGCTTTAGGGTAGGGGGAGGGTATCGAAGTGCGTGGCGCTGAGAGGCAAAATACAGAATATGGTTAAAATCTTTGGCTCATACTAACAATGAAGGGCGATCCCTACCATGGTTTCTAAGTAATTAAAGAGGGTA
>NC_051409.1:27530500-27530652 GCF_015228065.2 Penaeus monodon | reverse complement strand
ATGATAATTTAGACGTTTTGTGAATTAAGTTTTTTCGTTCAGTTGGTGCTATACACACATCATTTGAATAAGAAAATAATTTAAAATAGCATTCAATTGGCCTTTTACCCACGCAAGCCTGGCGAAAGGTTGGGGTCTTTTGCTCTAAATTA
>NC_051409.1:27528760-27530112 GCF_015228065.2 Penaeus monodon | reverse complement strand
GATTAACAAGTGTTTAACGTATTTCTTTAAACCCTAAGCTTTTAACAGATATATCAGACTCATAACATACATAACAAACCGAATTATAATAATTTTATTACATAAATTCGTTGTTGAATAGAACTTGCAGTATTAGCAATAATAGGGATAACATGATTGATCATGCAATTACAGTTTGGATGATGTAAAATAATCGCCTTAAAAATATTGATCGGTAATTAATCCGCAAAACATGTTGACCTCTGTAAACATTTCTGGATAATATGTTTTATAAAAGGATTGATGTAATATTATGATTCAGATTCAAGATAAAGGCAAATGTGTATGCAAGCGTATTTGACACACAAAACGCGAATAGACACGCATTCATGCATATTTGCATTTGGTAAACTTCCGGTTTGCAAATGCCTAGTCAATTTCCCATACAGTTTTGCATATCTGCTAAAGCTATGATAATAATAGAAATGCAACAGAAACATGTTCATTTTATATTTGTATCACATAATGAAAATTATTTTCCATTAATATCTACATCCATTAACTGCGGAACTCGAAAATGGGTTAGTCAGCGTTGCCTACACCAAAAAATCGTGAAATAAATATACTTGTATTTTTGTAAATACTATCTAGATATAAGAAATGACTATGCACGATGGAAGGTAATAAACCATACCAAAGAGAATCACAAAATAAACAATGACCCCGACGTTTTTTCTCTTTAGAAGAGCACACTCTCAGGTAGTGGATGTGGAATTTGCATGCGATGTTAATACAGACAGCAGTCAAACAAATTTACTAGACTTGTAATGTTTACCCCTGAAGTAATTTCTCTTACTCTCACGATGACTGATTTATTAAACAGATTTTTTTATATATATAATAAGGAAATGGTATTTACAAGCCAGTGCTTTTAGTCTCACATTTAGACTTAAAAGCTGTGGAAGGCAAAGCCCGCCAGCCCAGGACACGCTAGATGGACGCCTTTGGACTGTGTTATTTATAATGCAGTGTGACATTCAGCTTCTAAGGCCCAGCGCATTTCGTTTCTGCTGAGGTGCTTTGAGCTCGTCCCGTATTAGGTTTTTGTCTCTGCTTCGAACCGTCGAGTGCATTAAAAGAAAATGAAAAATATAAATAAAGTAAAGGAGTATCGTTTTTATTTCCAAGATTATCGTGGGTTGTAAAGCGAATTTTGAAAGATATTTTCCACGAGGAGCTGAACTTTATGGTCTATAAAGAGTAGGTGACGTTGCTGTAAAGGTTGGGTTACTTATTGTCAGAATAATTGCAAGATTTGCTCTATGTGTCTGTCTATCCCTCACATAATCTATATCTGTTGCCTCGTCCTTCAC
>NC_051409.1:27528287-27528466 GCF_015228065.2 Penaeus monodon | reverse complement strand
GCTCGATCTCCTCTTCTCTGCTTACATTTATTTTTAATTTACTGTCCACGCTCAAGTTACGCAAAAATTCAGCATCAGCTGTTGTAATTATGAGTGATTGTCTCTATATATTCAGCTGCAAAAACCTTATCCTGCTATTTGACTCGGTTTTTATTGCACACACTTTCTCTCTGAATGAA
>NC_051409.1:27527647-27528031 GCF_015228065.2 Penaeus monodon | reverse complement strand
AGCAAAGCATGTGGGTGTGTTCATCTAATTGTTATCTGGTAACGTCAACATGGTATGTTAGTGTAGTAGACGTATTGACTTTCTGCAGCTAATTGCAGAACAGAAGAACACTGGGATTATGAACACTACTTCTGGCTTGGTTTGTTGTTGTTGCTCACTCTTCAAATTCTTTGCTTTTATATATGACATGAGAAGATGTTCATAATTGTTTTACTTGCCTTTGTGTAATGCCTTGAATAATGTGGATGAGAGGTGTGAAATTATTACGATTCGAGTATAATTTGAAGTGATATCAATTGTTCAAGCAGTAAACGTAAACGTTCATTACATATATGCTATGTAGCAATTTTGATATTCCATATTTTCAATTGTCTTTATTCATGA
>NC_051409.1:27526576-27527352 GCF_015228065.2 Penaeus monodon | reverse complement strand
GGTCGACCATTTTTTTTTGTTGTTGTTGTTCTATCATCACTTGATAGCAATTAAAACGATAGTTACAGTAAGGGGTCTTCATGATGATACATTAAGAGCAACGTTTGGAAATTTCAATAAAAACTATACCAATCATGCACAACTTCCTCAAAATTGTCTGATAACATCTAACCAATTAACATTTGTATTTAACACCGTTGATGATATAAATAACAAAACTTTATTCCTTTGTTGACCCGTTGCAATTCTCGAACGTCCCCACCCCTCAAAAAAAAAAACTCGCTGCAACGAAGTCCTGTTGACAAAACTTCCGCTTTCACTGCGAGTCAAAGCATGCACGAAAGTGTGCTCTGCAGAATCCCGAAATAGCAGAGAGGGCAACAATGGCGTAGTTTTACTGTACATAAATGGCATAATTCGTGGATAAAGTGGCCTTTGACACTAAACATAATGCGGTATATTGTTTTCGTAGTGGGTTAAGTCTCGCTAGCATTAAGTCTCGCTGTGGATGTACCAGATACATTATGTACAATTATTGCTGATGTTATTAGAGAACTTTGCCCGCAATAACATGCAATTGCCCGGTACTATGTTATGGCAAAGCATATTTGGCCTACCATTTAGAGTTTACGTTATTCCGGCTTTTGGACAACTGATATATTTAGTTACGGTGTAGATGGAAGACGATAAACCATGCCAGTGAGAAGCACAAAAATCAGTGACCCAGACGTTTATCTACTTAGAAGAGCACATTTTCAACTAGTAGATGTGGAATT
>NC_051409.1:27524842-27526139 GCF_015228065.2 Penaeus monodon | reverse complement strand
GTCTTTCCTTCTTCTTTTTAATCTAAAACCAGGAGAAAAGGACATCCTGTACGAGAAAGGTCCGAAATGTGGCATATAGCAAGAAGGAAAGCGGGACTCTGCAGTATAATAACAAATTAGGACATTGCGTGTAAATACCATCTGTTCGGTTACACGAGGATTCCGGAAAACGCGCTGGATGTGAAACCTTGGAGTGCCACTATATACACATATTTCTAGTGTAGACTTTCTTGGCTCCTGTCTCTTTTGACTACTGAATATCTTACTTGTGCACTGTCTTTACTACTTAATTGTCTATGCACTCCCATTTTGGTCCAGCGAAGCTTGTCAATATCTCAGTTGCCTCAGATCTGAACCCTATTTCCTGTGCACGCTTCTAGAACGAATGAATTACTCAACCATTTCACATCAGCTGATTAATAATTTTACGCGTGATAAAATATTTAAATCTACTGGTATATTGCATTCTTGAAGTTTTTAACTTTTTTGTAGGTTTATATAGGGAAACAGAGGGACGGATGAATTTATATAGTTTATTTTTGATAGACACGAAAAGGAGTGTTACCCCAGCTCGACCTGTTCAATGGTAGTTTATGTGATTTGTAATAGTTATGAGGAACTAACAGTGCCAATGCCATCTCGACTTAACATAACTGTACCTAGATAACGCAGTTCTAATCGGTTCATCGTAGCTTTAAGACATGAAATTCATATATTCATCCATCATTTCGTGTATATATATCTCATACTTTATCTGGACATTTCTTGATTTAAGCATTCGTGTAATTCCTCCAGGGACACAGCTCTGGGTTGCAGGAGGCTTCACTCACCTTTGACGTCATCTACACAGTCCTTAGCCAGCTTCTTTCCCCTGTATTCAAAACGCCACCTCGTCACTGTGTTATTGAACGATGAACTTCTCTGACAATGAGAATCTTCGGTGCTTGTATACACTTATTCCTCTCACTTAAACACATGCCAACAGGGAGTACTAAAAGTTATTGTTAGTGTGGTAGAGTACAATGGGGACTAGTGTAAGCCCAGCTATGGAGCGAGCTTCTGTTCGAATTAGGCTCATGAATGATTATTTCTACCCAGAATTTCGATGATTGTTCATTGTTTTCCTTGGTACAAACACAATTGTACAACAGATATACACAGTTTGTTAGTGTGTATGATAAATATATATATTCCACTATGAGCACTTCTATTCGAATTAGCTCATGAATAATATTAATTTTCTATAGAATTTATAAACTCATCGTATTTTCATTGTTTTATTGTATGTACAAAACAG
>NC_051409.1:27524461-27524675 GCF_015228065.2 Penaeus monodon | reverse complement strand
GTATGGTAATACATATCGAAAAGACTAGCAGACGATCCTTTTAGCATACATTATAAGTATTGCTTCTTCACTTAACCTCTCCAACTTAACCTCTGTCAGACAACTTTTTTCTGCCTCTTAGTATTCTCTAATTTTACGTTTTATTTTATTTTCTTGTTTTAATAACTCGCGTGTTCTAGTACTGAAATGTATGGCATCACTCAGCAAAACAGCT
>NC_051409.1:27524321-27524401 GCF_015228065.2 Penaeus monodon | reverse complement strand
ATGTCTCTGTGCATGCAGGGATGTGTGTATGAATATATGTATACGAGTATTACCAATGTATGTTTTCATTTATATTTAAA
>NC_051409.1:27523887-27524077 GCF_015228065.2 Penaeus monodon | reverse complement strand
AGCAACGTGTGTGCATTTCCAGTCGAACTGACGCAAGAATGTCGTTGTCTTGCCTCTCGAGTTTCCGAAGACGCATCTGGCTCCTCATCTGATCATCCACTGATTGCTTCATTACTTTATCTGCTCTAATTATTCCCTTTGACACCATTACCTGATTTATTTACTTCGCTGCGAACGTGTAATTACATTT
>NC_051409.1:27523216-27523523 GCF_015228065.2 Penaeus monodon | reverse complement strand
AAACAAGAATCACATTTTCTCCAACTTTTCATCGCTAAATAAATTTTTCTCTCCTTTTTTCCCTGACCTTCCCTGGCCTTTCCTCATGGTTGGCCTCGCTCTCTTATCTTCACTACGCTTCCTTCGTATTTTCCTTCGCTTTCCTGACGGTTTCTTTTTCCTCGCATTTTGGAGATTTGATTTTCATATATTATTTATATATCTAAATACTCCTTTGTTCTTTCATCTATCTCTTTGTCGGCTTACTTCTTTGGCTATGCTAAAGGACCAAGACACAGCCAGGCACTGTAATTCGTCTGAAATGAAG
>NC_051409.1:27522678-27522765 GCF_015228065.2 Penaeus monodon | reverse complement strand
GATATAGCTAGATCCAGTTCCCCCTTAGACGTTCGTCTCTTACTTCCATTTCCCCCTCGGCATCGCTGGAAGTAGTAGCGATTAACC
>NC_051409.1:27522368-27522627 GCF_015228065.2 Penaeus monodon | reverse complement strand
CATCAGTTTGAGCACTACACCCGCCGGTTTTCATCTTAATACTGTGCATGACCCTGAAACAATCGAAAAGCAAAAGCACAAGCAAACGAGTTATCCTCTTGTTTCTTTTACGTGTTTATTCATTTCTCCTTTCATTAATTCGTTCGGCCATTTACTGCTCAGTTTATTGATTTCTTTCATGAGCTTTTTTTTCTTGTCCTCTTTTCATATGATCTTAATTAGTAACGAATACCGAGCTCCTCTCAAACAAGTTTTCTTT
>NC_051409.1:27521561-27521795 GCF_015228065.2 Penaeus monodon | reverse complement strand
TCTAGACAGAAATCCTGATAGATCACCAGTTCTCGAGCAACATTCCTGTTGTCCTCAGCAACTTTAGAGCAACTGCAAGCATCGGCGGTCCTGTCTCCCTTCCCTTTGTGGACTTTGCTAAATCAAGAAAGATAGAAACAGCTGGGCCGGAGCGAGGGCCGGCGTCTCGGCGAGGAATCGGAATGGCCAAGCACTCGGGATAAAGACAAAACAATAAACAAGACATGAAAGTAG
>NC_051409.1:27520750-27521520 GCF_015228065.2 Penaeus monodon | reverse complement strand
TGGAATAAACTGAATGAACATGGATTTCCTCAGACCGATAGGAATGAAAGTAAAAGAGAAAAATAAATACAGATGCTAATCAAAGGTAAATGTGGAATAATCCAATGAATATGGATTTCTTCAGGCCGATAAGGAAACAAATAGATAGATATGTTGACAGATTGATATACCCAAAGATGGATAGGTAAAAAGAGTAATAGTCTAACAGACAAAGAGTAAATAGAGGGAAGAGTGATTTTTGTTACTGGATAGAGAAACAGATAGATAGATATGTACACTTATATAAAGACGCAAAGAAAATAGCTAAGAATTCTGATAGATAGATAGATCGGGAAGAAAGAGAACGAAAATTAAACCAGATAGACTCACAGATGAAAATGTAAACAGACAGATAGCTAGATAAAGCTAGATAGTTAAACATCCCCAAACAGAAAGATAGATTAGACAGTAGTTTAGACAGGAAAATAAAAATACAGACGCGAATGCATGCACTATGTGTGTGCGTTCTCAGTGCACGAACGTGTGCATGTACGTATTCTTTTCAACATCGATTTTAGCTTCATCATAACTACACTGAGGCTCCCTTTCATTCGAGAAAAGAAAAGTCATTATAGGATACTGAGACTCTCAAAGCCTAGTCAGTGGACATGAGAAAGTCGCGGATATTTATACTTGATTTATGACTTTGAACTCGCAAAGTGCTGGATCCTTCAGGGGAGGCCTTTGATGTCTATAAAAGCGTCGTTGCTGAGATGATCTTCGCTGGTCAA
>NC_051409.1:27520416-27520508 GCF_015228065.2 Penaeus monodon | reverse complement strand
AAATGTACGTGTGTGTGTGCTAGAGTTCATCTCCGTATTTTTCAATCTGTTTGAATATGTAACTGTATTTACAGCAAATCTATCTTTCCATT
>NC_051409.1:27519387-27519628 GCF_015228065.2 Penaeus monodon | reverse complement strand
TACACATATAATAGCTTATGCATCGATAGACTGATAGACAGACAAAGTATGTGTGTGTGTTTTGCATCTTGAATATACTGTACTTCTTACACGAACGAAAAACCAAAAAGAATCTTTTCAGAATGTGTCACTGGAACACAAGTGATATTGGTGACGCATTGAGGAAATGATCAGTTCTTTGTCCCTTGGCTGTTAAATGACCGATGATAGTGATGCAAATCGAAGGAAATTTCTGCTCATG
>NC_051409.1:27518328-27518976 GCF_015228065.2 Penaeus monodon | reverse complement strand
TCACTCCGTATTTTTCATACCCAATATTTTCCGGCCTCTTCGGCTAATATTGCCTTGTCGTTCCCACGGGCTTTCTCTTCGTTTCATTTTTCCTTTTTATTTTTATTTTCAATTATTTTCTTTTTTTTCATTTATTTATTCTTTATATTTTTCTTTATTTATTTATTGATTGATTTTTTGTTGTTGTTGTTGTTGTTGCTTATTCAGTCAGTTATTGTTTATTAATACATTTCTTTGTTTATCTATCGTTATTTTTGGCATTGCATTAACATTTTATTTTTTTTATCTGTGTTCATTTTTTTATTCCTTTTTTATTCATTCATGTGGTTGTGTGATATTCTTATTCAAATCTATCTTTGTATTTATCTCATCATATTCCTATTTCTAACTTTATATATTATCTATCCTATATGTTTTTCTGTGTGATTATTAATTCATTTCCTCCAATGCTTTATTTTTATCATATTTATTTTTTTTCGATTATATCATCCTTCTTGCTCGCGAGTTCAATTACTTATTGGATTTTGCTTATTACATCTTCTATTTGCCTTATTCTGTCGTTTATTACTTGCTTTTGCTTCTCCTTCTTTCGTTATGATTTTAATTCCCTTATTTGATGAGTAAATTAGAAAGTAGAGAAACGTTTGC
>NC_051409.1:27517956-27518024 GCF_015228065.2 Penaeus monodon | reverse complement strand
AACATTATAATATGTTATATATTTTTTTATGTTATTTTACTGTAACTGGTTTTCCCTTAGTTTCATCC
>NC_051409.1:27517615-27517885 GCF_015228065.2 Penaeus monodon | reverse complement strand
GTTGATGCATGAGGCAGCTCTTCAACAGATTTATTTTGCCGTAATAAAAAAGAAAATTTAATCGTATTTATTTTTTTAATATCATTCTCTTCTATGCTTGCAAAGAGAATATATTCATCTGCCTAATTCGGATCATATATTCAAATTTCGCGCTTTCTATTAATTTTCTCTATTTTCCTCGCATTTACACTCTTTTCGTCTCGCTTTTCGTCCTTCGTATCCTCCTCCCTTCTCTTATTCCTCCCTACGTGAATTTTCCATCTCTCTTTT
>NC_051409.1:27516354-27516659 GCF_015228065.2 Penaeus monodon | reverse complement strand
AACACCGCCACCGACTCTCTCTCTCCCCCGTTTACTCCGACATGAAGCATCGACAGTGACACCAATATCTTGAGCAAATTTGTCTTCCCGGATGGCCTCCTTCCCAAAACAAAGCTTAACTGATAAAAAGGAGACCGAAGATGGATGAAAGTGCGGCGGGTGACTTTACGCAGCAAATAAATCCTTCATATTCGCTCTCCCTTTCGCGATCATGTTATTAGTTCGGGGAGAAAAAAAAAAATCTGCATTTTTGTGTAATCTGTTGTCTGAAAATATGATTCTATAGATTGATGGAGTGATTCATA
>NC_051409.1:27516020-27516094 GCF_015228065.2 Penaeus monodon | reverse complement strand
GTGATGCAAATCGAAGGAAATTTCTGCTCGTGTCCTTATCTTGCTTCATGTGCGTCGGTCATTTTCCTGTTTGG
>NC_051409.1:27514986-27515863 GCF_015228065.2 Penaeus monodon | reverse complement strand
GTGTTCTTTTTTGTGCAAACCGCATACTTACTGGCCTATATTTGGACTATAAAATTACGATCACATATCATGAGCAAAAGCATTAACGAAAACAACATCAAATGAATATAGTAAAGCAACATAGGACTGATGGTTACGAGGTCTTGCCACGCTCACCATCTTTGAGATAGAGTCTACCAAGAACACACATTTCAATATGAAACGCTTGGTCATGAAAGCTGAATAAAATGATATAGTAAAAGCATATATTATTCACGGAGCCTCGGGCATGTTACATTACAACTGTTTAACATATGATTATGGCCGATGGCTGTGTAAAGAAGACTAAACCTGTTGACAACAGACTGAAACAGTTATAATGTCATCACACATGACATAACAAACACGGAAAATGATGATTATAGAGTTACAGAAAATATGTAATTTGTTTTTTCACGATAGACCAGAGTTTAAATTAGAGAAATCAGTTACCCGCTGATAATAACAACATACGATATAATAATCCACTGCAACAGTTAACCTGTTCTGTTCATGTTGAACCTCAGATCACTGAACGTTCATAATGCGACATCATTTCCCCGGATTACAATTATAGCAAGGTTTGGTAACTGCATTATAGTTTAATAAGTGATCATTATGTCGTTAGTGAGTGCTTTGTCCTATTGGATGAAAACAGTCATTTCGGTCGAAATATGAACCTACTTAATGCAGACTGAATATTCGGAAACATTATTTGCAACTGGTATTTAGGTTTATTTATGAAAGTTGTTTTGATGTTATTTTTACGGAGTGAAAAAAAGATATCTGGTGCGATGGTAATATTATAACATCATTATCTTTATCATCCTTTTTGTTATCAGTAACAAGTTCATTAGCA
>NC_051409.1:27514348-27514699 GCF_015228065.2 Penaeus monodon | reverse complement strand
TTAGTGACATAAACTGCCCCTCCGCATCCGTTAAGCACCAGGAGTCCCAACCGCGCAGCCGCGTGGGCCAGACCGCATCCCCTGTTCATCCCACCAGATAGATATTCAAGCCAGAGACCAGATCACAGTAACAACGACCCTCCTACAGCTATAAGAAACCAACCAAACAGAGCTTAATGAGAAGAGAAGTATTAGTGAGTTGCTGTAATGCCTACAAATGCGATTTCACGTAATCAGCTTATTGACCCGAGTAACTGGAATTCATATTAGAGGCGTTTTAATGCTTCTGCTTCTGCGGGTCCCGGGCAGCTGGGAAAAGGCGGCGCTCGGCGTCTGCTCTGCCAGAATATT
>NC_051409.1:27512457-27513827 GCF_015228065.2 Penaeus monodon | reverse complement strand
AAGTGGATATAATTCATAATTCCCGTTCCCGGCGAGGTCCAATTTGTTTCCCCTTCTGGCACCTTTTCTCTCGTCCTCTCCCCTCCTACTTAACACTAATAGTCACCAGTGTGCAGTGTCGCTGCAGAACACGGGCAGATAAAAGAATCAGATGAGATATTCCAGGGTACGCATTCTTGCATGCTTATTGCAACAAAACATATCAGTGTTAGATAGGCTTCTTCTGTTCACCGCCGTGTCCATCACCTTTAGATAAATAATTGTTGCTGTATTGCGCAGAGATCACGTCCTGTTCTCATAGATTTGTGAGAAAGTTGATTTACCTGAAACGTTTTGAAAGCTACGCTAACTTACAGCAGCATGCAGATGGCTTAAGCGAGGGTGTACAACATATGATGCATTTGCACTTTGTCTCGCTGCTCGAAATGCAATATCCGTACATGACGTGCAAAGCCATAGCACGGGAGGAACCATACAGGCTCTTCGTTGCAATGGGTGTGAGGGCGATTGCAAACGAGGGTGAGATGGAACGTAGAATTTACTGTGTTTGTTGCAGGGATTGGACGGCAGTTTCATGAGGCGAATTTCCTCTGTATCTTTAACTTAAATGATGCTATGGCTACATAGATTAACAGTATGTGGGAAAGGGTGAATTTTCGACATTCTGACTAACACTAGGGAGGGAAATGCAGTTTATGTGTTGAGTGGCTAATACTGATATTGTCAATTCATCATTTGAGTTAAATTCACAACAGAAAAGGGGAGTCTGTTTCCCGCAAATCATTATTATGCAACTGAATGTTATTTCCCATGATAAAGATGGAATCTCAAAAAATCGCTGTCATGTACTTCTTTAAATTATTTTCACTTTCATTAAATACGTAATTAATACTTTTAATCTAGAAATCCCTTAGTACTTGGACTAGTCTGATTTATAAGGATTTCAGTACAGTTGTGGGGATATGTTTCATAGCACTTTGCATTTCTTTGTGTAGTTCCTATCTTCTATTTCACTGCATTGTATTTTATATTAAAATTAACATTTTCTATTAGGCAGCTGAACTATTATTCAGTTTGTCCGATCTCTATATGTGTGATATTCTGGTTAGATATCGTCTTTTGTCCAGATTTTTCCTTAATCACAACATGCATACATACTCATTTACTTATTTCCCATTCATGCAATACATCCTGTCCTTTCACCACTTCTTACCAATTGCATGTTATCAGTTTCGTCTTGTTTTCATCTCTTCCTTGCTCCCTTTTACTATACGTTATTGTTCTCGATATTTTCCCAGCGCTTTCATCGTCTTCCTCTGAAACATCCTTATTAAGTGACCAAGTTTACGATGTCTTGTTTCCTTAATATT
>NC_051409.1:27511646-27511933 GCF_015228065.2 Penaeus monodon | reverse complement strand
TCTCCCAGCAACAATCTCCCAAGCGCAGCCCCTGGTTTCTTGAGTCTTTCCTCCTTGCCACTGGTCGAAATTTCCACACCGTATCCAGGGAAAGCATGCAAGGAACGCAGACCTAAGCAAACGCTGCCTTGTCGAGCTGTTATTCTTGGCAAATGGCAACACAGTAATAATAATCAAGGAATTTAAACAAAAGGTGACAAGGCCTGCTGATTCACAAAGAGGCTATAGTTAAATATGAAAGGCGTCTATAAACAAGGGATGGAGTGCAATAAAAACACAGTAGGTTA
>NC_051409.1:27511097-27511559 GCF_015228065.2 Penaeus monodon | reverse complement strand
ATTGATGTAAACAAAATAGCCATGAAAGGAGAAAAAAGCCGAGATTATGCAATCGAATAGATATAGATGCTGCTAGAGGCGGTTGATTTGGCTATTTTGCTTTGCCTTAACCTGGAATGTGAGAGGTTAGGTAGCATTAAATAAGTTACGGCAAGATGCAGGACGCAAAATCTATTGCACTGTGTAGCGTTAGAAAGTGTTTTAATGCTACAGTGGCCTAACTGTATCCAAAAAAAGAGAGAATTGCAATTTGTATTTTTCTTTCTCACGATATAGAAAATATAAACTGCAAGATGAAGGAAAAAATTAAAATTAATTTTATTTTAGATCCTGATGCGCCTTATACAAATGTACGGATGTTGCAAACTCTGTCGTATTTGCTGCACCGGCAAGCAAGCACTCCTTTACGACAGGCATAAGTTACCAGCGGACAACAGTGAGCGTAAATAGAACTTGAAATTT
>NC_051409.1:27510788-27511038 GCF_015228065.2 Penaeus monodon | reverse complement strand
GTTCCGTTGTTTTTACTTTGTTGTTTTAACTTTATCATAGTAGGGTAATGATATCAAAGTTACTCGCACTTTGACTGTTCAGAAAAAAAGGTTTGAGTGGTGTGTTTGGTCTGTTTTTTATTTCTTTGTGGGTGCAATTGCTGTGTGCAAAGTCTGACGTGCTGGGAAGGAGCGTGTTCCCCGATGGCTGATAGAAGTCGATATCTTTTATTATTTACTAATTCAGTTTCTTCTCGCCTGATTGGAAACA
>NC_051409.1:27510004-27510394 GCF_015228065.2 Penaeus monodon | reverse complement strand
TATTCATCTCCTTCGCGTCTCTTGCAACCGCATCCTTCCACCTTGTCCTTCGCTGACTCGAATTCCTTCTCTCTGCAACTGAACTCTAAAGGATGTGAAATTGTGTCTATAGTATGTGTCTCGTCTGAGTTTATTTCTCTTTCCTTTTTTTGTTGTTTTAAGGTTATTTCTTTATCAATGTTTCGTATTTCTTTATTTATTTCATTTTCGAAGGGTTTTCTTCGTTCCGTTGTTATTGTTTTTTTTTTTTATATTTTACCTCGTCCTGTTTCTGAGGGGGTGTCTGTTTGAACTATTTGTTTTCGAATTTTCTTTTCCGGATTCCATCTTCATTTTTTCGACCACATTATTTCGAAACTCACTTTTCGGATTAAAATTTCCAAATCCAGG
>NC_051409.1:27509534-27509763 GCF_015228065.2 Penaeus monodon | reverse complement strand
CTAAAAATTTTCATTTTTCAACATAGTTTTTTCCGATTTTAATTTTCTGACTTCATCTTTTAGATTTTCCAGACTTCATCCCACCTCCATTTTTTCCGAATTCATTTTTTCCGAATTCTAGTTTTCAATTTCCATTTATCTCCGAATTCATTTTTCGAGTCGTTTTTCAGACCTTTTTCGATAGTTTGTTTTTTATTTATCGAATTCTTTTTATACTTTATTTTTCCGA
>NC_051409.1:27508882-27509084 GCF_015228065.2 Penaeus monodon | reverse complement strand
GAATTTATTTTTCCAATTTGATTTTTCCTCCGACTTCTTTTTTCCAATTACTTTTTTCCGATTCGATTTTTCCAATCCCTGCAATAATAACGACACACGATCGGCTCTTCGTCTTCCTTGCAAATGCGTGATGTTAGTGAGTCACGTGGTTGCCAGGGCCTACGGCTTACCACTTTCGTTGTGGATATTGCGAGGTTTGCAA
>NC_051409.1:27508739-27508837 GCF_015228065.2 Penaeus monodon | reverse complement strand
GATATCTTCGAATTGATCTTGATTTTTTGTTTGCAACGTTTTTTTTCGATTTAAAGAAAATGCCACATCTTGACTTACGTTTTATTTCATCTCATGAT
>NC_051409.1:27508168-27508604 GCF_015228065.2 Penaeus monodon | reverse complement strand
AGTTTCTACTTCTTCTTTTTCTTTTTTTTTCTTCTTCTTTTTCTTCCTCTTCTTCTTCTTCTTCGTTTCTACTTTTTCTTTTTCTACTTTTTCTTCTTCCTCTTTTTCCTATTTACACACTTCTCCCCCCCCCCTAGCTATTCCTCTTCATACATCCTTATCCCCTGATCATATTTTCTTTTCATTCTCCTTCTACCCTCCTCTCCTTCTATGTTTCTCTCCTGCTTTTGTCCTTTTCATGTCTCCGTTCACGTCTTCTTCCTCATATTTCATTTTCATTCTCCCTCTTCTCTCTTGTTTTGTCCCTTTATTGTCTCCGTTCACGTCTTCCTCCTCCTATTTTCCTTTCATTTTCCTTCGTCCTTCCTCTCCCTCTATTTATCTCTCTCTTGTTTTGTCCCTTTATTGTCAACCGTTCACGTCTTCTTCCTCCTAT
>NC_051409.1:27506840-27508136 GCF_015228065.2 Penaeus monodon | reverse complement strand
CTCTATTTATCTCTCTCTTGTTTTGTCCCTTTATTGTCTCCGTTTACGTCTTCCCTCCTCCTATTTTCCTTTCATTTTCCTTCGTCCTCCCTCTCCCTCTATTTATCTCTTTGTTGTTTTGTCCCTTTAATGTCAACCGTTCACGTCTTCTTCCTCCGCTTCGGCCCCGCGCACTTCTCTCACTCGTTCACCGCCAGCGAGAAGCATCAACAGTGAGAGCAATATCTGGAGGAGATTTGTCTTCGCTGATGGCCTCCTTCCCGAAATTGATAGAGGAAAAAAATGATAGATGGAAGCTTTCTATCTATCAATACTATATAAATAGATTTCCATATATTGCTTGCGCTGTGCGTGTGGTAAAAATGGGTAGGTCTTCGCGTCTATATGATGGTGGGTGTAGTGGCGCTGACGTATAGATTATTAAATGACATGTAACAGAAAAAGGTGGGAAAGGAGCCAATAGAAAAGAAACAATCATAGATTCCACATAACAATTTGTATAAAAAACAGCTTCTCACTGGTTTGCCTAATGAACATGATTCTACGTCTAACTCTGAGCTAAAAATCAGTTAGCATGTCTTATGTCAGTGTATTTTGGATTGACAACATAAAGAAGTTAAAGTGCCTTAAGTATAACACACTTTCTGTGTACAAAACTGAAAAAACGATCACCCCTCTTCAGGCAGTCAGTAGGATGAAAGAATTTTTCTTTAGGCAGTTAGTAGATTGAGGAAAGTGTTATTCAAGATTGGGGGAATGTTCTTCAAGCAATCAGTAGGCTGAAGGGAATTCGCTATAGGCCGTTAGTGGGGAGGAAAATGTTATTCAAGCAGTCAGTAAGGTAAGGGAAATGTTCTCCACGTAGTTAGTAGAGCGAGAGTCGTGATTTTATCACACTTTCTCCATCTTTATATTACATTTTAGTAATGAAGTGTTCTGTAGAATTCTTGAATCATAAATCTGAACATTTAGGCGATACAAGAGAATTGTACTCGTTAAACCCTTCAAATCCCGGTGTAAGTTCGAGAGCTTGATACATGTAAAAAGTTTTCCCCAAAATATGTATTATCATGTAGTCCATTCAGATAGGTAGCGGCAAGAGCATCATTTGCATCTCTGAAATGGTGCTTCTCTTCAGTCTCAAAGCAGACGACGGCCGAATCCACATCAAAATGAAACCAACACCGGACATCCAAGTTCATATTCTGTGTCACATAAATTATTCTTTGTCGTGTGCCATGCTACCTGACCTTTGACCTATCACCACATTCAAGTCCATGAATATAGCATAATCTG
>NC_051409.1:27504748-27505030 GCF_015228065.2 Penaeus monodon | reverse complement strand
TGCCTTATTCTAACCTCGGCTGCTTTAATGCCTTACGGTGAGCTTTTAATCATTACGCGGTCCAGTTGCACTGTAATTCAACGGTATTATCATTTTCAAGATTACATAGCAATGCAGTCACACGATCCGACAATTGCACTATAATCTTGCAACTTCATATGGAAACTGCTCTATCATTAGGTGATTATTATTGCATTGGTAATTGCTTCGTTCTGAATAATGGGGACATTGGCTTAAATCCGCAATATTCTTGTCAAATTTAGATTGAAAGGAAATGAAAAT
>NC_051409.1:27503116-27503819 GCF_015228065.2 Penaeus monodon | reverse complement strand
CACATGAATGCCTTCACACTGATGAACTATTCTGTGCAGAGCGTTATTGGCAAAGCGACTGAGCTTTATCGATCGTCTTCGTGCACAAATCGGGTACAACGGTCGACGGAGCTGACTGTAAACAAAGCCAGACGAAGCTTGCAAACCTCAACGTAACTGAGGCTTACTGTGCATTTGGCAAACCGGTGGTCCCTTAACCTACTATTAATTCAGTGAATGAGAGAAAGCGTTGCGTTGAAACTGCTCGGTCCTTCATTTCCACAACAAAACAATGACATTTTTATCTGTCATTTCGGAGCAGAATCTCTTCTTGAGCGCCATAGCATGAGATGAATATTCTATCATAATATTTTGGGCATCCGAAAAGCAAATTGATATAATGTACTTCACGAGGGATTAAGTTCATGTATTTTTGCCATAAGGAATGGTACTTCAGTTTCCTCTATTTATTGAAAATTATGAATGACGAACTCACCGAACCAGACTTTTGTACGATTGAAGTCAACAGACCGGAATGCGCTGTATGAATTGGCGCAGTGGCCAGCAGTGATACAAGGAAGGTTTCAGGCGCTGGAGTAGTCAAGGTTAGTTCTCTAAAGGCGGTCTCTCCAGGGCCGTGAGCGGAGTTGGGTCGTCTGTAATTCAGAGCAAAGTTGGGATCCGTCGCTCCGATCCAGTGGGTGTTTCCTCCGACGATACTAGG
>NC_051409.1:27502392-27502552 GCF_015228065.2 Penaeus monodon | reverse complement strand
AAGAAAGAGTTAACATAGTCCGTAGGTATGTGTCAGAAATTCACAAACATCCAACAGGTTTCTCACAAAGCGATTGCTGTTTCCAGGTAACAACCAGGTCTTAGACATAGCAAGGAGAGATCCTTTGAACACAGTATTCTGCCACAAAGAAATATTTCCT
>NC_051409.1:27502181-27502353 GCF_015228065.2 Penaeus monodon | reverse complement strand
TGCCAGTCTTAGTATAAAGGGCAAATATCCTCTCTGCAATGGAAAGTCTTTTATGCATGTCTCACTATACTCTGTATTGATTTATTCAGATTCATATCATTAGAAATGATTTCCATGGATTATCAGTTATCTGTTACTACGTTGTTTATGAAGTAGATAGATAGATGATAGA
>NC_051409.1:27501750-27501933 GCF_015228065.2 Penaeus monodon | reverse complement strand
ATGTGAAAGAAATAGAAATTAATATTTTCCAATACCCAAAAGTTTTTGCCTTTACTTTTCTTCTCAAACTACGAACTGCAACTCGACTGTCTTTGACAGCTTGAAGTCTCGCGCGTCCTTGCAATGAAGTTTTTTTCTTTATTTTTCTATATTATAAGCCAATATCGTCTACTGGACTTCATC
>NC_051409.1:27500853-27501675 GCF_015228065.2 Penaeus monodon | reverse complement strand
CACCATTTACAAACGCTTTTACTCACATTAAGATATCAACCAAGCTATAAGACTGTAATGCTGGCTGTCGGACAAAACGCTCTTCTGCGCTGATACGAACTATACAAAGGATTCTTTCAGCGAGTGTAGCCTAGCAAATAGCTGGTCACTGGCTGTTCAGCACAGCAGCGTATACCTTTCAGTTAATGGCTTGCTGCCAGTGATAAAAAAAACAGAGAGCGGGCGATTGCTCAGAATCTAGCTTGCTATGATCAGTCAACTGGAGACCAGAATAAAAGATATCTCAGACAGGTTACGTATTGCACTCGACATTCACCCTGTCCTAAATTAAACACATCTACTTCTAAAGATAACGCCTACTGTATTATACTAAATACAGTGTTCTTAAAAGTTAAGGTATAACAGAATAGTTTTTCTATTTACATGAAGTGAGTTGCAGCAGAGGCTGGATCGAAGCGTCTGGTCGTGATGCTGTTGTCGCCACCTGCTCAAGAAACACTTACAAAAAAATACTTCAAAAGGCAAATACCGTTTACCGAGCTTTACTACAAGTCATGGCTTTCAAACCAATTTATATATGTTTTTTACGATTTTGACGTCCCATACATGAGCAAAAATGGTTCTACCCTCAGATATATCTATATATTTTGTCCCCTCGCATAAACAAAATTGGTATTATCCAATTAGCAGTAGGGGACTTGTAAAACTGCATGTGTACTCTTTTTCATGCAGCCTAGCCTTTGACAACATGACCTATGATAAATCGGTTTATTTGCTTTTAATATTTAGTGTGAAAATGAAAATTCTACAAATCTCCCTCAA
>NC_051409.1:27500123-27500511 GCF_015228065.2 Penaeus monodon | reverse complement strand
AATTACCCTTAAAGGCAATCGAGGCAAATGCCGAACTAAAATGGGCGCGAGACCCAGGAGGAACAAACCAAACACAGCATGATCTCCACTGAATACGCCGATGAACATAAATTGGAAATGATTACAGGTCTGATTTTTTCTTCATCTGCCGCAGCCACCGCTTTCAGCTCCATTTTGACTTCCTCTGGGCCCCTCACCTCTGCCATTCAAGCGGATTGCTTTCGGTAATATAAAACACTCAATCACAGAGCTGCCCAATCTAAATTCTAATCGTACTTGCAACAACATTCACACGAGCAATAAAACACGTTCGTATAATATTCCGTTCATCCAAGGATTTGCCTCACCAGATTACTAAAAGCGATATTAAGCATTTGATGGAAATAGT
>NC_051409.1:27499297-27499715 GCF_015228065.2 Penaeus monodon | reverse complement strand
ACAAAAAGCAATAACCACTGAAGGCCTATTTACCATGATTCAGAAGCATATATTTTTCGGGATAAATCATTCATCGGAGACCAAAAGAAGTAGGAACGAAACTCCACGTGGTTGCCAACAGCAGACTCGAACATAGCTTTCACAATTTCCGCACATTCGGAGTCCGGGTGGCTGACGAATTCGCCTGGAATGATAGAGACGGCGCTGAGCTTATTCTCCGATATAAATCCTACTGAAACTTAAAGGATAAAATCTTTATAGAGGGAAATAACGATTTAACTACCGCTGCTGGTTACTTGCCGCAGACAATGCTGTAAAAATAACTCCTGGAAAAGAAAAACTATTAAAGAGAAAATTGATATTATACGAAAGTTTAGATTTAATGGAATAACGAAGAAAAGTCAAGAACAAAAAGTGT
>NC_051409.1:27498744-27499070 GCF_015228065.2 Penaeus monodon | reverse complement strand
AAAAGTGTGCAACTGATGTATTTCAAAATAGAAAAGAATGAACAAGGCAACAAAACCAGTCAATACAGCATCAAAGAACAAAGATGGAGATACAATATTTGAAAAGGAGCAAATTCTCAGCAGATGGGTTCAATACTTAGCAGAATTTTCGAGTGACGACAAAGATGACCTGAAACCACAACAGATGTTCCACCTGACGAACTAGATGAACCAATTCTCCAGTCAAAAAAAAAAAACATTTTGCAACATGAAAATTGATAAAGCCAGGGGAAAGGAAAGAATCTCTCGCTAAATTTCCTAAAAACGGTGATATTTTATTATGCAGT
>NC_051409.1:27498534-27498637 GCF_015228065.2 Penaeus monodon | reverse complement strand
ACGAAAGGGAAAAGGTGTATGAAATACCATCTTTTTGATAAGGATGACAATTTTGTAGACTATGAAAAAGCATTTGACAAGGTAAAGTACGCAGAGATTTGAT
>NC_051409.1:27497870-27498488 GCF_015228065.2 Penaeus monodon | reverse complement strand
TGGTGGATGAGACATCAGATTACTAACAAACATATATTTGAACCAGATAGCTGCCATTTCATCCCACGGTGATACAAGTGACCACCAGATAAAAGAGGGTATCCGTACAGGCTGTCTTCTCACCAGACTATTTTTCGCTCCATGCAGAAACAGCCACGAGAGAGAGAGTTGCAATACCCAGTTAATGACAGAGAAATTACAAATATAAGGTATGCTTATGCATATTCCTTGTTGCATATGATAAACATAATACCCAACATTACGTTGATTAACATAGAAAGTGAAAAACGTGGATTCGCTATCAACAAAAGACTAACAAAAGTGATCGTTATTTTTGAAGAAGAGGACTGCAGAGTGAAGTGGAAGAGTGACCAAGCAAGAGGACAGGATGACAGTAATAACAAAAGAGTAAATTAATTCCTCCAAACTAGACACGTTGCAATTAATTTACAGCTATGCACTTGGTTAAACTCACCTCAACTTCGACCACAAGAGAAACAGACATGCAAGGAGGTTTACCCCCCCCCCCCTCACTTTTATCGTCCCACTTCCTTCCATTTCCGAACTTTACTTCACCCTCCTTCCCCCTTTACCCCTCCCCTCTTTTACTCCTTTAGC
>NC_051409.1:27497360-27497515 GCF_015228065.2 Penaeus monodon | reverse complement strand
TGAGGAAAATAAGTGACTCTACGCTGCCAATATCAGCTGAGTGTATAGCAAGGGAAAAGGGATAAAAGCAATAACTTATAGATCTATTTGCGTAAAATATAAATGGCTCTTGCGTTCTTCTCTTAAAACACGTACAGTGCAAGATTGAACACCGT
>NC_051409.1:27497230-27497313 GCF_015228065.2 Penaeus monodon | reverse complement strand
TTACCAAGACTAAGTTTGAACAAAAAAGACGAATATACAAACTAAACACAATCTTCTATTAATAAGACTGAATCTGCAGGTCG
>NC_051409.1:27494919-27495165 GCF_015228065.2 Penaeus monodon | reverse complement strand
TCCCAAAACTGACACGAATTGATGAAATCTTCATGGAAATCTTCCATAAATCCATATTGATACAAATAAACCGTCGCGAGGCAGCAGGTGCTACCATACGGTAATATGTTCCTTTCTCCTTCCGAGAGTTCGACATTTTTTCCCATTCTGAAAAAAGGAAAACTAATGTCCTCGCGTATTTTACGAGTGAAAGTGCGTTCAAAATTGAAATAGTTCCCAAAGAAAACGTCAGCAGTTTTCCTCCAA
>NC_051409.1:27494655-27494812 GCF_015228065.2 Penaeus monodon | reverse complement strand
TGACCTGCTACGCAAGATCTTTTTATAGATTCAGAATATCTAATATGCAAATGTCAGTCAGTCTTCCCTCTTAGACAGATTTCCATGGGAATGCGCTGCCTTACACGGTACGGGTGATAGCTAGACCCTGTGAAGGTAATAGCAAGCTTCTGAAATG
>NC_051409.1:27493778-27493934 GCF_015228065.2 Penaeus monodon | reverse complement strand
CTAATTTACTTTCCTTTTCTTATTTCGGTTTACTTTTCCCCTATTCTTTTTTCTCCGAAGACTGGAATACCCGATCTGCCATTTGTCTTGTCAGCAAATCCGAAATATGTAATTCTGGTCAAATTCACGGATTCCAGGCCTCTGGGTTGTTATGTA
>NC_051409.1:27492726-27492870 GCF_015228065.2 Penaeus monodon | reverse complement strand
TACCAAAATCGAGAAAATCTGTGCTAACTGTAGCCCAGTTAAGCCATAATCAAGCACAAATTCACATTATTATAATTACGCTAACAGTCGGTAATCACATCAACATTTTGTAACTTTGCACAGTAACTGCTGCGTCATTAGGGG
>NC_051409.1:27492312-27492457 GCF_015228065.2 Penaeus monodon | reverse complement strand
TGCTTCGAGCGATATGCTCTGTGAGGAACAAAACCTAACTAAGACGTAGGTAGTAATAAGCTGCTATAACTCCTGCTAGCAATGTCGAACTTAATCAGCTTAATGTCTGAGCAACTAAGAACTCATGCACATGTTTTAGTCATTT
>NC_051409.1:27491831-27491978 GCF_015228065.2 Penaeus monodon | reverse complement strand
ATCTCTGAATACAATTGCATGCTACAAAGGGCATTAATAATTGTGGTTGTACTGAGGGGAAGTTAATTAGGAAATGCATTATGTATCTATTATCAAACACTTTTTCCTAAAAGTCTACCGTCTCTATCTAGATATCACACACACACA
>NC_051409.1:27490917-27491690 GCF_015228065.2 Penaeus monodon | reverse complement strand
TTTAAAAATATTTAATCTTATAAATTAATATTTTAAAATTTTAATTTTTAATTATTTTAATAATATTTTTTTTTAAATAATAAAAAATTTTTCCGCATGGCCCTGTGGTTAAATTTGTTGGGTGTTTAGAAAACTAACTTTTGGGAAAAAGGTTAAATTTTAGCATTTTCAATTTAATTCCTAGTCAAAAAAATTAAATGCCCTTTTAGTTTTAATTGATTCAGAACAACAAAAAAAAGGTTAATTTATTTTATTATAATTAATTTTTTTAAAAATTTTTATTATTATTTTATTTTTTTTTAATAAAAGTTCTTAACTATTTTTTTTTTTAAATTTTTATTATTTTACATTTTTTTAAAATTTGGTAATTATATTGTTTTACTATTTCATTAAAGACATTTTTTTATCACTTTTATCTTATCATTTTGACATCATTTTATTATCCCTCTTTATCAAATTTTCTATTTTTTTTATCATTAATGTTATTTTTTGTCTGTTTGCTGAAGGTGATCCCATTTTTAATGACTAACATTTTGCATGAGTTCTTAGTTGCTCAGACATTAGTGATTAAGTTCGACATTGCTAGCAGGAGTTATAGCAGCTTATTACTACCTACGTCTTAGTAGGTTTTGTTCCTCACAGAGCATATCGCTCGAAGCAATTAATTATAATTCATAAGCACGACTATGATGAAGAAAATTACAGTATTGGTAGTGCTACACTACAAGACAATATTATTAATGATAAGTAATCAAACTTAAAATTAAAGATAG
>NC_051409.1:27490602-27490759 GCF_015228065.2 Penaeus monodon | reverse complement strand
CCCTAATGACGCAGCAGTTACTGTGCAAAGTTACAAAATGTTGATGTGATTACCGACTGTTAGCGTAATTATAATAATGTGAATTGTGCTTGATTATGGCTTAACTGGGCTACAGTAGCACAGATTTTCTCGATTTTGGTAAAATATTATAACATTC
>NC_051409.1:27489277-27489564 GCF_015228065.2 Penaeus monodon | reverse complement strand
TAAAAAGAAAATCAAAATTTCTAGACGCCAACATCACAAACAAAAGAATGAAAAACAAAAATATTCAAGATGAAAAGAGAGAGAGAGAAAAGGACAGGGAAGGAACGAAAATACATAACAACCCAGAGGCCTGGAATCCGTGAATTTGACCAGAATTACATATTTCGGATTTGCTGACAAGACAAATGGCAGATCGGGTATTCCAGTCTTCGGAGAAAAGAATAGGGGAAAAGTAAACCGAAATAAGAAAAGGAAAGTAAATTAGAACACAACGATAAGTCTTCAAA
>NC_051409.1:27488381-27488594 GCF_015228065.2 Penaeus monodon | reverse complement strand
CCCATTTCAGAAGCTTGCTATTACCTTCACAGGGTCTAGCTATCACCCGTACCGTGTAAGGCAGCGCATTCCCATGGAAATCTGTCTAAAGGAGAAGACTGACTGACATTTGCATATTAGATATTCTGAATCTATAAAAAGATCTTGCGTAGCAGGTCAAAGGAAATGAAAGGAGAGAAACGAAAATTCCGAATATGAAAGAATGGAAGAGAG
>NC_051409.1:27488064-27488345 GCF_015228065.2 Penaeus monodon | reverse complement strand
GAGAAGCAACGAAGAATTGGAGGAAAACTGCTGACGTTTTCTTTGGGAACTATTTCAATTTTGAACGCACTTTCACTCGTAAAATACGCGAGGACATTAGTTTTCCTTTTTTCAGAATGGGAAAAAATGTCGAACTCTCGGAAGGAGAAAGGAACATATTACCGTATGGTAGCACCTGCTGCCTCGCGAACGGTTTATTTGTATCAATATGGATTGAAGATTTCCATGAAGATTCATCAATTCTGTCAGTTTTGGAATTTTTGTATTAGAGTAGGGAAGAA
>NC_051409.1:27484941-27485016 GCF_015228065.2 Penaeus monodon | reverse complement strand
GTGCCTTTCAGCGCATTTTAAGAGCCCCACCTTGAAAAAATTTGTGACTTTTGTAGGCTTCTCAAGCTATAAAGA
>NC_051409.1:27479221-27479319 GCF_015228065.2 Penaeus monodon | reverse complement strand
TCTCTTCCTGATGGTTTCTCTTGCAGTTTCTCTTGCAGTTTAGTAAAAAAAAAATTCTTTACCTTTCTTCCAGAGGTCATGCCTTTCACATCTTCCTC
>NC_051409.1:27479055-27479125 GCF_015228065.2 Penaeus monodon | reverse complement strand
GTTGTAGCTTCATATCTAGGATGTGGTTGGGAGTCATAATAGGCCCCCCATGTTTTTCTCTTTTCTCGCA
>NC_051409.1:27477376-27477547 GCF_015228065.2 Penaeus monodon | reverse complement strand
GATTTACTTGACTGCGTTAATCTTTTACTTCTCATCAAATACAATGAATCCAGACAAACAGAATCAAAGTTACAACGAATGAATGCATTTGCAAGTTGTGAAGCTGAACAAACAGGACTTAATAAAGGCTGCAATATTAATGAGATCCTCTAACTTCTGCAAATGGCATCC
>NC_051409.1:27474127-27474395 GCF_015228065.2 Penaeus monodon | reverse complement strand
GACTCATGCCTGTGTTTCACTCCTTTCTACTTTTTCCTTCCTCCTCCCTTCC
The DNA here is from genome assembly GCF_015228065.2 of Penaeus monodon. Taxonomy (NCBI): domain Eukaryota; kingdom Metazoa; phylum Arthropoda; class Malacostraca; order Decapoda; family Penaeidae; genus Penaeus; species Penaeus monodon. The sequence goes on along the minus strand of NC_051409.1, from coordinate 27,474,343 downwards.
GGCTGTCACTCCCCCACCCACTCTCTCCCGCCTGCTTTTACTCGTTTAAAGAGATGTGAAGAGACAAGAGTGACACCAAGAGCTTAAACAGATTTGTCTCTCGGTGCAGCCTCCTCCTCATAACAAAGCTCAGCTGATACAACGAGTGAGAAATGAAGCTCGAAACTCTTAAATACATTTTGAGGAAAAGGGGGTGAACCTTGTATTCCTTCGTCC
>NC_051409.1:27473736-27474068 GCF_015228065.2 Penaeus monodon | reverse complement strand
GTTCAATATGGAAACAGGTATAGATGCTGCCTTACAAACCATTTGATTTCGTTTTGGTTTTGACATGTATAAGTCCATTAGTATTTTGGAAAAAGTACATTTGACACAACTAGATTTTAATACAAAATACATATTGCACTTTTATACTAGATTCCTCTTCTGGTGGGATCCCTAATGTGGATAAAAAGGAATATATCAGAATTGACGGAAGAGGAGCAAGATGAAAATCAGGTCATAGAAGAGATTCAAGGTCAAGGAGGCTGAAGGAGTCAATACCAGTGGGTTCTCAACGGAGGAATTTACCCCCCGGAAAAAAAGAAATTTCCGGGGGG
>NC_051409.1:27472318-27472845 GCF_015228065.2 Penaeus monodon | reverse complement strand
CTGAGGCCGCGGTTCTCCTTCCCTTTCCCTAACCCTTGTATCGACTCCAGCCGAGGGGCCTCCCCTTTAAATCACATTCTCCCGCTTGGGCGCTGGCCCCATACATCTGGCCAAAGGGGGAAACAGAATGGCCAAACCAACAATTATCTAGGCTTTGGGCAATAAAAAAAGCCTGGACAGTCTCCCATAGCATGTCATCCTAACTCACGGGCCTTTGTTGACATGATATATTGCCGATCACTCCGACCAAAAAGTTTCCCCAAACATACTGGTATACCTTTGAACGTAACCGTATGACAACACTCGTAACCGGGGACTTTTCCTGAAAGGAACAAATCCCTCTGTTCTACAAAAAGGGGCCATCTCTTTCCTAGCATTACACTGTCGCTCACAGAGAACACAGGGATGAGGTCTCATTTTTACAGTATGTGTAATAAACACATTTTAGGGGAAACAATACCGGCGTAGTTAGTGTCTAAGCAGGTGTTCCTCTTGATTTGACCCAGATTCCGAAATGCTCATAAAAG
>NC_051409.1:27469675-27471810 GCF_015228065.2 Penaeus monodon | reverse complement strand
TTTGCATTTTACGATATTTCTTTCCACGATTTTTTATAAAGACAAATGCACATGAACTTCATAGTTCATGCGTGGAATCAATGCATGGACCCCAATGGGCGAGGAGAGCGTGCTGGAGGCCCTTTTCGCGTGGGTACACTCAAGATAAATCCGAATTATATGAAATTTCGCGTAACTTATACAAGCGGAAACCTTAGACTTTTATTATCAAGTTACTGTTTTTCATTGCTACTCCTTTTCCCTACTAAATTTTAATGTTCTTTTGTTGGAATTCCGCATCGACTTGTCCCAAAATATTTTTTCATATTAAAAATCCAACTCTACTATATATTGTGAAGGTGTAGATCGTGTATATATAAAATAACCTTAAACATGTCACGTCAAAAGAACATAATTCAGAAACGGAGAAACACTGATCTTTTCTCGCGCCAGACATGTCCCCACGTCCATAATAATCCATAAGCTATTTCTACTAAACCATTATCCGTCATTAAAATTCTTAACTCCTGAAGCTTCCCATTAGGGGAAAACATTAGAAAATTAACAGCAACCTCCGCACAAGGTCAGTTTCTGCCCATCCCTTGTCTACCTCTTTCATCACATTGGGAAAACCCTTTCATATAAAAGGATCGACTAACCCACCCACCTTAGATATATATTCGGAGAATTTCAAAACTTACAGACATACGTAAAACTATTTTTCGGAACTTAGTTAATTTTCAGAAAGCATAAATTTCAGTCATCTAAAGGATAAAAGGAAGAGATATACGAAATTTATTGTTAGGCAGGCAAATACTTTCTTTGAGATTTATTGTGATTGAATAGAAAACCGTTTACTATACGGTCAGATTGTTCCATCAGAAATCGAGTGTAGGGTGAGCGGGTTTCTTTGCGATAGCACTGTAACTTTATTAATTGAACATATATTTCTAGCTACAAAAATGATAAAAAATCAATCATAATGGGGCTTTTACTTGCAATTATTATTCATCAAGAAATATAACATAAATGATAAGTTAAGAAAACTGAGCAAGGGCAAATGAAAAGAGCAGAGGATATGGACAAAAATCAGGAGCAAAGAAATATACGTATCCTTATTTCCTGCGAATGGGCCTTACTTACCTTTTATCCCAATGTACCCGATGGACTCGCTTCCACTGCTTGAACAGATTCGCCAGACAGTCTGAACAGTGAACACAACCACTGTTCGACTGCAGACTCATACTGGATACTCTTTTGACTTTACAGCGTGATCGCTCCACCAAATTCAGACAGCATTGTGGTGAATTTAAGAATTGAAAAGAGGCGTACTGACCCGTGGACTTCTACAAACACACCCAAAGAGATACTGTGGTTGAAAATTATACGACACTGACCATGAATTCACTTAAGCTCAGTATAGCCAGGTATGACTCTGCTTAATTAAATTTAAATGTGTTAATTGATCTAAAGTTAGCGCCTGCATCTCCAGAATAGACGCAAGCAAGCTAAGAGAAGTGCCGAGCCATCGCCGCCGGTGTTTGTGTTTTTTCGTTAAGTATGAGCCTGTTAGTGACGATGTCAGGTCAAAATTAATGATTCGTGAAGATTTAAGTTCATGTCTTAGTGTTGATATTAATTCTTTTTTGTGTGTACTTTTATTATCATGATTATTAATCATTGTAACAACAGAGATTTCTTCAACTAGACCCAGAAAACGAGTAAATTAACTACAAGGAATGCATAACCATATTAACGCTAACAAAAACTAGCAAAAATGCATAAAAATCACTCTACGCATTAGTCATTAAGCTAACTTTTTAAGAATATCTCCCAAGACGAAAGTTTGCTTTTAATAGTGGCCTTGTGCGCTTCAGAATGCCTGTGGGGGAGCGCATAGAGATTTTGGGAAAGAAAGATCAAAGGCCATTTAATCAATCAGTCGTACAGAGATTGAGTGAGGCATGTCTGTATTCGCTCCTGTTTAACTTCATTAACTGTGAACTTAATAGATCACCAACAAAGTATAGATAAGCAAATATTCATAATCGGGTGTTCAGTCTACAGGGGTTCTTCATATCATTATAATTCCTAATCGCGTACCAGGGAAGAAAAAATATGTGAATGATGTACAACGTAGTATAGGATAAAATAAT
>NC_051409.1:27464325-27466519 GCF_015228065.2 Penaeus monodon | reverse complement strand
ATTATTTTATCCTATACTACGTTGTACATCATTCACATATTTTTTTCTTCCCTGGTACGCGATTAGGAATTAAAATGATATGAAGAACTCCTCGTAGACTGAACAGCGATTATGAATATTTGCTTATCTATACTTTGTTGGTGATCTATTAAGTTCACAGTTAATGAAGTTAAACAGGAGCGAATACAGACATGCCTCACTCAATCTCTGTACGACTGATTGATTAAATGGCCTTTGATCTTTCTTTCCCAAAATCTCTATGCGCTCCCCCACAGGCATTCTGAAGCGCACAAGGCCACTATTACAGCAAACCTTTCGTCTTGAGGAGATATTCTTAAAAAGTTAGCTTTAATGACTAATGCGTAGAGGTGATTTTTATGCATTCTTGCTAGTTCTTGTTAGCGTTATATATGGTTATGCATTCCTTGTAGTTAATTTACTCGTTTTCTGGGCTCATAGTTGAAGAATCTCTGTTGTTACAATGATTAATAATCATGATAATAAAAGTACACACAAAAAAGAATTAATATCAACACTAAGACATGAACTTAAATCTTCACGAATCATTAATTTTGACCTGACATCGTCACTAACAGGCTCATACTTAACGAAAAAACAAAAACACCGGCGGCGATGGCTCGGCACTTCTCTTAGCTTGCTTGCGTCTATTCTGGAGATGCAGGCCTAACTTTAATAAATTAACACATTTAAATTTTAAATTTAAGCGAGTCTACCTGGCTATACTGAGCTTAATTGAATTCATGGTCAGTGCCCGTATATTTTCAACCACAGTTATCTTTTTGGGGTGTGTTTGTAGAATCCCGGGTCAGTACGCCTCTTTTAAATTCTTAAAATTTCACCACAATGCTGTCTAAATTTTGGGTGAGCGATCACGCTGTAAGTCAAAAGAGTATCCAGTATGAGTCTGCAGTCGAACAGGGGTTTTGTGTTCACTGTTCAGACTGTCTGGCGAATCTGTTCAAGCATGGAACGAGTCCATCGGTACATTGGATAAAAGGTAAGAAAGGGGCCCCATTCGCAGGAAATAAGGATACGTATATTTCTTTGCTCCTGATTTTTGTCCATATCCTCTGCTCTTTTCATTTGCCCTTGCTCAGTTTTCTTAACTTATCATTTATGTTATATTTCTTGATGAATAATAATTGCAAGTAAAAGCTCCATTATGATTGATTCTTTATCATTTTTAGTAGCTAGAAATATATGTTCAATTAATCAATGTTACAGTGCTATCGCAAAGTAACCGCTCACCCTACACTCGATTTCTGATGGAACAATCTGACCGTATAGTAAACGGTATCTATTCAATCACAATAAATCTCAAAGAAAGTATTTGCCTGCCTAACAATAAATTTCGTATATCTCTTCCTTTTATCCTTTAGATGACTGAAATTTATGCTTTCTGAAAATTAACTAAGTTCCGAAAAATAGTTTTACGTATGTCTGTAAGTTTTGAAATTCTCCGAATATATATCTAAGGTGGGTGGGTTAGTCGATCCTTTTATATGCAAGGTTTCCAATGTGATGAAAGAGGTAGACAAGGGATGGGCAGAAACTGACCTTGTGCGGAGGTTGCTGTTAAGTTTCTAATGTTCTCCTAATTGGGAAGCTTCAGGAGTTAAGAATTTTAATGACGGATAATGGTTTAGTAGAAATAGGCTTATGGATCTATTATGGACGTGAGACATGTCTGGCGCGAGAACAGTATCAGATGTTTCTCCGTTTCTGAATTATGTTCTTTTGACGTGACATGTTTTAAGGTTATTTTATATATACACGATCTACATCCTTTCCCCATATATATAGTGGGTTTGGGATTTTTAATATGAAAAACTATTTTGGGTACAAGTCGATGCGAATTCCAACACAGAACATTAAATTTAGTAGGAATAGGAGTACAATGAAATAACAGTACATTGATAATAAAAGTCTAAGGTTTCCGCTTGTATAAGTTACGCGAAATTTCATATAATTCGGATTTATCTTGAGTGTACCCACGCGAAAAAGGGGCCCCCAGCACGCTCTCCTCGCCCATTGGGGTCCAGGCATTGATTCCACGCATGAACTATGAAGCTTCATGTGCATTTGTCTTTATAAATAATCGTGTGAAAGAAATATCGTAAAATGCAAATATTATTAGATCATATAAGTGTCGTCGTCGTCATCGTTATAATCG
>NC_051409.1:27463332-27463871 GCF_015228065.2 Penaeus monodon | reverse complement strand
CCACCACCATCCCTTTTTTTGAGGGATTTCGAATCTGGATCAATCAAGAGGACACCTGCTTTAGACCTAACTACGCCGTATTGTTTTCCCCTAAAATGTGTTTATTTTACACATACTGTAAGATGAACCCTCATCCTGTGTTCTCTGTGAGCGACAGTGGGAATGCTAGGAAAGAGATGGCCCTTTATTTAGACAGAGGCATTTGTTTCCCTTTCAGGAAAAGTCACGGTTACGAGTGCTTGTCATATCCGGTTATCGTTCAAGGTATACCAGTATGTTTGGGGGAAACTTTTTGGCTCGGAGTGATCGGCATATATCATGTCAACAATGGCAGTGATGTTAGGATGACATGCTATGAGGAGACTGTCCAGGCTTTATTTATTGCAATGCCTAGATAATTGTTGGTTTGGCCATTCTGTTTCCCCCTTTGGGCCCGATGTATGGGGCCAGCGCCCAAGCGGGAGAATGTGATTAAAGGCGAGGCCCCTCGGCTGGAGTCGATACAAGGCTTAGGGAAAGGGAAGGAACTGCGGCCTCAG
>NC_051409.1:27460056-27460195 GCF_015228065.2 Penaeus monodon | reverse complement strand
GTGAAAACAACCGGCTGCACGAAAGCATGAGGCCATTATCAAAAACATGGAAACTGAAGCTACCTAGTAATTAGCGAGTGCCATGATAGTTGTATTTAGCTTAGCTATATGAAAGAATGAAATTAAAGACAGATAGATA
>NC_051409.1:27459860-27459972 GCF_015228065.2 Penaeus monodon | reverse complement strand
AAGATAAAGATTAATTCAGCAATCTGTTGTTATTTTTCCTTCTTTCATTACAAGGAGCTTCTAGCGGGAACGTTAAAAACCATATTATGTATTAAGTTCAATTCATGATTTT
>NC_051409.1:27458524-27459584 GCF_015228065.2 Penaeus monodon | reverse complement strand
ACGTGCTAGTAACAACGTAAATGAACGGAAGCACACTCGGCAAAAAGGGGTTCGCGAGACTCGACAAGTGCATTTTCTGGTAACAATGCGATGGGACGAATCGTTGTTACAGTGATGGGTTTTCCCCCCCAACACATCAGGGCATTCTACAAATCCCATTGTTTCACGAGCTCTCTAGCTCCTCCCACGCACAGTGTTACCAGTTCCAGGGACAAAATACATACGAGTTGGGTGCCTTCGAACTTTTGTCACCGAGTGTGGGATAATAAAATTTTGGGAAATTATTCTAAAATGAAATCCGATAGTTTTTTTTTTAATTACTTAGTATAGACGTGCAACGCAAAAATGAATTCTCTGCTTTGAAACAGTTTTCCCCCAATTCTTACAAAAAATTAAATAACTAGCTATGTTTATGTTTTAAGAACTGTTTTTCATTTGAATATTTTATATAATTTGTGATTAGATGGAAACTTAAATCGATCATTAATTGTTATTGCATTTTTTTATCTTAATATTTTATGCTTTATGTTTCCCATGTTTAACGCTATAAAAGGTCAGGAATACTTAAAAAGAAAAAGTGTTTATTTAAACAATAAAGAATAGGGCACAATCATTTCAATCATGAAAAACTAAAAAATTTATCAGACATTAAAATGTTTTTTTTTATGTATGAGGTCATAAAAAGAAGAAAATATTCAGGGAATTCTTCTCTGTCCATAAACTTTATTCCCGTAATATCCCGAGCCCGCAGCGAACATACCTTTCCTAAGCCGAAAAAGGGATTAAAAAGGTTTTTCTTTTTCGTTACAGTTTTCCCCATCCCCCACGATTTTGCTGTGAGAGCTGGCCCACAGCACCCTTTGAACACTATTCCCAAGCTATTTCCCTTTGGGTATATTTTTAATCCACTTGCTTTCCCCCCTCACTCTTTCGCGCGCCCGTGTGTTTGGATTGCTGATCATCCTTCCGATACTCCAGTTCCCTGACTTTGTGAGATAGCAAATATTCCTTTGTACATATTTGACGGTGGGCAGTGGAACAATGTATAATATATTTTAAG
>NC_051409.1:27458311-27458458 GCF_015228065.2 Penaeus monodon | reverse complement strand
AAACATAATAAAAGAGGGAAAGTCTGACACTTTGTAATTAAAGTTTAAGCAGCAAAACCTCTAACGCATTTCCTCGCCCACCAAGTTTCATCCTCCATCTTCAATGGTCAACTGCAATCACCTCGAGACTAAAGCTCCCTTAATGTA
>NC_051409.1:27457933-27458166 GCF_015228065.2 Penaeus monodon | reverse complement strand
CTTTCGCCCATCAGTTATCAGGTGCGAAAACGAGGCTTTTTTTCTTGATCTGGGTTGCAAATGATGATGGGAAATGCAATTATTTGTTGGTGGTGAATAATCCGCTGTGACGCCAGGAAGACACTCATGCCACATACGGACTCACATGCCACATATTTGCAACTGTACGTATATGCATACGAATTCAAACGACGTACACAAGGAGGGGCAAAATAGAAAGACAAGATAGTATG
>NC_051409.1:27456093-27457614 GCF_015228065.2 Penaeus monodon | reverse complement strand
ACTAAGGGATTAATGAACCTGAAATATTAAATACAGAAATGAACAAATCAGCTGATTCTTGGAAGTTCCCTCACGTTGCACGAATAATTCCCCTTCGTGCAAAAATTTAAAATATTAAAATATAAGGAGAAATGCATAATATAAAACTCTAAAAACAAAAACGTAAACCTTACCCGAATAAAAACATTCGCCCAACCATCCAGAGGGAATCGCGGGTGTTGAAGGATTCTGTATTTTTGCTAGTTTGATTTTACCTCCTGATAAATATGAAATATTAAGTGTAACTTCATGATAATAACATAAAACTGACATACAGACCATTGTAAAACATCACTGGTACCTTAATAATATCCCATCAATGTCATGGTAGTTTTTAAACTTGATTTTAAATCATTGTAAGGAGGATTAAATTCCTTTTCTGCGTAGGAGGAAATTCTATGATAAGGTGTTCATAAAAGCCACGGTCTGATTCGATTATCCAAGCGAGCGTTTATAAACTTAGTGCTAATTCATCCGCTGACTCCATCGGGATCATCTGTTTCGAGATGGTGTCGGCAAATACAACAAGACGCCATTTAAGGCGCTTTGTGTTCCACCCAAGCGAGGTGTGTAGACGTCTGGACGCTGAAACAGTCATATGGTCATGCTGCCTACGTGTTTGGTTTTGCTATCATGATGGTCCTGGAAAATTTATAAATAATGTAGTCTGTGAGGATAGAAGGCACTTAAAGTATTGTTAGTAGGTAAGGTAGTGTTTCATTTTTGGTCTTCCGTACTTGGAGGGTAACAGACGCATATGATCGTCTCTCGCAGATAAAAAAAAAAAAGTGTTGAGGTCGCCGGCACGAAATCCAAGTCCAAAAGATCCTTTTCTAAAGAAAATCCTCCCATGAAGGGATGGAGTGACAAGGATGCGTCAGAGATGACCACCCTTTTCGTGTAATTACGTAAGAAAGATTAGAAAAGAGAAAAGGGCCTAGAGAAGGGTGGAATAATAGATGAATGATGGATTTCTTTTACATTTCCAAGTTGTGATTTGTGCAGATAAACCTCTATTACATCTGCAACCATTCTACCGATGGATGAACGAATTTAATGTTATTTTGAGGATATTTGCTTACTCGAACACTTAAGGATAATATGAAGCAATAGAAGCTCTGAATGATACAATATGTCATTTACTATATATATTCTTCTTTTTTATAATTCTCTGTTGTTGTAATATTAATCATTGTTAATTAGTAGCGTTCCTTATAACATTCCCTACTAAGTGTTTTTATTTTTTTCCCTGGAATTTCTTCTCAACCTAACTTCCAGGTGGTGGCAAAACTTCCTGGAGAGATGAATAACTTATCAAATATCTAGTTATTATTTTACTTACTCCTTTGTTTAATTAACAGTCACTTTTTTCGGAAACTCCCTGGCATGTAGTGGCAGTGCCAGGGAATTGCTAGACACGTGTATGGCAGCGGTAGCTGAGATTTATTTACATACGCACACACACGTGTGAATATGTGTATA
>NC_051409.1:27455237-27455842 GCF_015228065.2 Penaeus monodon | reverse complement strand
TCTTTATGCCTGTCATGCCTGCAAATTAGTCGTCCGTCTTCATCGTAGTTGCGTTCTGGTCCTCAGTCAGGTACTTGGAAGAGACGACCTTCTTTATTGTGACAACGTAAAGCGGGCATCATTATAACAGAGGGAAGGTCAGGACTTTTCTCGATGGGAAATCAGCACTAATACGTCCAACCATTCAGCTTTTAAGGGCCTACGATTAGGCCTACGTGGCCATCAGGCGGGTTTCTTTTACAGGGGTTGGACTATCCATCTGACATTAGAATTTTGTTTCTCTCTTTCTCTTTCTCCTTTTTTACTTTCTTTTTCTTTTTTTCCCTTTTCTTTCTTCTTCTTTTTTTTTTTCTTCTTTTTTTCCTTTTTTCTTTTTTTCTCTTTCTTTTTCTCTATTTTGCTCACATTACTATAAACTCATACAAATAAACATACATATTAAGTTGTAGACTTATATGTATGTGTGTATTTCATGAACAAAAAAGTGCCTAGCAATTGATCAGGTTCCCACTGTTGAAAGGTTTTCTCTGCGCCGTAACTGATTCCACAAGGTCTAACTTTTCCGCCGGCGCCTAAGAGCTTTATCACCTCGAGACGCCCCCCCC
>NC_051409.1:27454837-27455203 GCF_015228065.2 Penaeus monodon | reverse complement strand
ATTCAGAAAGCAAAAACTCGCTAGGCACGTAGGCCTTTCCTGGAGGAAGAGAGAGCACATCAAAATATCCTGTAATGAGGTTAGACTCGCCTGGAGACAGCCGCAGTTTGCAGAGTTGTTCGTCATTTACAAGTCCTGAATTACGTCTTCCTGAGTCCACAAACTGCGGTCTCCCTGAGGAGCGAAGTTTGAAGTGGCTGGACTCGCCAAGTTTCGCGCTGAAAGATTTAAGGGACAGTCGAGTTTTCCCCTTCTATTGACGCATTGATGAAAATCGCGGTCGAGGAAAGGGAGGGGGGGGCGATCTGGGGAGCGGCAGGGTTGGACTCGTTTAAATGCCTGTACTCGTCCTGCGATTAATAACCT
>NC_051409.1:27454313-27454636 GCF_015228065.2 Penaeus monodon | reverse complement strand
TATGCTGTGTGTTGTTGTGTGCGTGTTTGTACCCGTTCCACATTAAAACAGTATGAAGAATTACTATGTTAGAAATTTAATAAATTTTAATTATTCTCATTAGTGCAAGTTTAAATAAATTTAATCAGTGGTTTTAATATGACATTATTAAAACTATTAAATTAGTGCAATCCAAGGATTGAGTTCAATCTTGTAAAATCGATAAATTTATAAATAAATTATCAGTGAAATATAATAAAATTACAATATCAAAGAAATTTCGTGAACAAGAACAAAATAATTAAGGTTGATATTACGACAACTACAGTTATGACTATGTTTTC
>NC_051409.1:27452550-27452748 GCF_015228065.2 Penaeus monodon | reverse complement strand
GGGACATATGGTAAACAAACGCGCCCCGAGCAAGCAGAGCCCGAATGACAGGCGAGGACCGGCTTCTCATGGGGTTTCGGAACGCCTCGAGCTCTTACCGGGAGATTACCGCGAGTAGTAGCAATCAAAGGACGCGGAAAGGAGCGTGCGCCGGATCCCGGGGGAGAGGAGGGGTATGGGAGAGGGGGAATGGACGTG
>NC_051409.1:27452062-27452243 GCF_015228065.2 Penaeus monodon | reverse complement strand
ACTTTTCTAAATTCTGTCCTAAAATAAACACTCCCATCAGCTGTGGTTTTGGGATTTCTTGATACCTGTCCCATTTTCTCTTAATAATGAATCAGATCATGAATATCTATTGTGTCTCAGGTAACATTATTTTGGTAACAAGAAAACAACAATTACGAGAGCGAGTAGGTGTTCTGAAAGG
>NC_051409.1:27451770-27451927 GCF_015228065.2 Penaeus monodon | reverse complement strand
AAGGGAGAGGGAAAAGAGGGTAGAGAGACACGAGAGCCGAGACCTCAACAAGTAATGAGGGGAAATGGGAGCCAGGGTGTAAATGGAGATAATACGCACGAAGGAGACGAGGGAGGCAAAGAGCGGCTGTATTTTTTCCCCTTTCGATCGTTCACCT
>NC_051409.1:27450921-27451143 GCF_015228065.2 Penaeus monodon | reverse complement strand
CTGCATACATTTTTTTTTTTTTTATATAGAAATATCTGCTTATCCAACCACATAAAGATACACATATATAACCCCACACTCTAGAGCAGACGAGGGCAGCAGGTCATGAGTCGCTGAGTAGGCCTACTAGGAGAACTAAGCAGGATGATCCCTCGTGGAAGGCGGGGAAGCGAACCGGATTACAGAGTTTGCGTGCCGCTGAACCACGAGAACCTCGCGGGG
>NC_051409.1:27450456-27450594 GCF_015228065.2 Penaeus monodon | reverse complement strand
TCTGGGGAGGGAGCATGTATTTGTTTCGGCACATGTATTTGTGTGCTTTTATTAGTGAATTTGTTTTTGTGTTGTTTCTGTTCCGCGGAGAATATATACATTTCATTCTAAACCCATTTAATGGTAGTTAGTTGTACC
>NC_051409.1:27450000-27450392 GCF_015228065.2 Penaeus monodon | reverse complement strand
AACAGAGAATAAGAGAAACGATCTAATAAGTCTCCAAATTCACTGACTATCCTGTTCCACAAGAAAAAAATATTAATATGCATTTTAATTAACGCTTGGCAATTGCGCCTTGAACAGTGATGATAAATGAGCGGCGATGCCATCTCTTGTGCATTTTCTGAACATTCAAAAATCGCCACTGAACCCTCGAGCAAGAATTATATTCAGTATAAAGTAAGTCTGGAAATGAACGCACTTCCATAGCGCAATCTTTATCTCACTTTGTACAGTGGTTATCACATGCACTTTATACATGCATACTGAAGGGATGGAATCATTCGCAGGAAACTATCTGAAATCTATAAGTCAGGCTCTGGAGTGAATGGAGACGCGAGAAACCAAATAATACCGAT
>NC_051409.1:27449652-27449954 GCF_015228065.2 Penaeus monodon | reverse complement strand
AATGCAATCTTCCAAACACTGACATGTTGAGAAAAGAAATACACAACATATCTATGTTTTACCAACATCTTTTACTACGTTTGAAAATATAGAACGATTACTGTACACCAGGGATCGCAGCGTAGAAATAAATCCCTGTACACTATAAAAGCTTATGTACTTACCCTCTCATCATCACAGACGGAAAAGTAGAATCTGGAATGTGAAATTTAACATCATATGTTTCGTTTCCCTCATAAGTTTAATTCGTGTGTTACTGTTTCTTCTTCAAGGTTTGTTAGTGGGTTGTAAGAAATACCAAA
>NC_051409.1:27448382-27449441 GCF_015228065.2 Penaeus monodon | reverse complement strand
CAATTTCAGCATCACTGTAATATAATTTCCTTTAAAAACAAATGTTCCTTTTGATCTAATTGCCACACCACAGAGCCAAACAGTTGATAATAACGTTAGCAATTAAAGCAGCAGTACCGGTCGTAAGTGTGATCACAGGCCTATAGCACCACTCCACGACAAAGGTGACTGTTTTCCTGCGCCACAAGTGCTAGTCTGCCCTCTCTCTGTACTTTGGAGCATAAACCAAAATACATTTCTTTGTAAATAAAATTCTATGTCAATTCAAAAAAAAACAATTACTTTGCATATAATCTAACTTATTCCGAGTGCAATATGTTGTAAGCATACGTCATTTTCTGCCAGCCCCCATTTTTCTTAGTTCAACGAGATTCAACAATTTAACGACAGTTTCAAACCTGTATCCACGCCTAATTTTAGCTAAAGAAGGGAGCTTATACTATAATTTAAAAAAAAAAAATATCGGACTATCATCGCAAAAACATGTGGCGTCTTTGGTGCTGTTAGTAAAAGTCAATCCACGAAGTGTCACTATCTATCGAGAGAAGAGAAGTCACACCTATCACTCTTAGACATTTGGAGGGCAAGTTTTTACCAAACCATTTAATCGTTCAATCTCTTAATCCTTCAGAATAAAGTCAAAAGTATAAATTTCCGATATTTGCCAGTCATGTTGTCCATGCTGTCTGCCACTTCAGATATCAGGTATTATTATCGTTATTTTGTGTGATAACTTTGCAATGCTATTTTGCTTCAGCCTCAAGGGGATTAAGGATGGCGTAGAATAAAATAAGTAATCTAGTGGTATTAACTATCAAAGTTTGTGATGTAAGCTTTCGTTGCAATTACCTTTGAGTTTTACAGGAATATCATTTATTCTCAATTCTGTTATCTTATACTCGTTTTATGTAGTTTCATAACAAGAATCGAAAACTACAAGGTCTGTACAAAAGTATATAATATATTCCAATTTACACCAATTAAACGTACACATGCTAGATAAGGTACTAGGATTCATAGTAATACTCTAGATCTAATGCTGATTAAGCATGATCAATG
>NC_051409.1:27448232-27448358 GCF_015228065.2 Penaeus monodon | reverse complement strand
GGGGGAGGAGGAGGGGTTGCTGGAATGAAGTATACTGATGCTCAGTAATTTGATCTGTCTTTGGTGATCCGGGAATAACAGGATTTAGTTTTCCTGGAAAACTGGTCATATTCCAATTGCTTATGT
>NC_051409.1:27446382-27446701 GCF_015228065.2 Penaeus monodon | reverse complement strand
GTTTTTCCTTTTCTATTTTCTTTTCTCTTTGGTTTTTCTTTAGTGTTTGTTTCTCTTTATTCCTCTTTATTTTTTCGCTTATCTATATTGATACTTTATGTATTTTTCTTTTTTTCTCTCTTTTTTCTTTCTTTTTTCGCTTCTTCTTGGTCTTCTTCCTCCATTTTGCTTTGTTTTAGTTTATTGCTTTTTTCACTTCTCATTTATTTATTTTATCCTATTATATTTATTTATTTTTTTACTTTAATTTCATTTATTCTATTTGTTTTTCACTTTTATTTTTCATTTTCTTTCCCTTTTACGTTCGTTCGTTCGTTCG
>NC_051409.1:27445797-27446057 GCF_015228065.2 Penaeus monodon | reverse complement strand
ACTCAGAACATTATACATGTTTTGCATATTAGAATTTCTTTACACGTCTCATCCTGATATGTGAAGTTCTAAATCAAACATAAATCATGCAAATATCTGCGCATCTCATATTTTATAAATTAAGCAATTGACACTAAACAATAAGATTCATTATCATAAGTAACTAATTGTTTTGCAAAACATGATGTACTTGGAAAAAACGAAGCGATGCAATAGACGAAAGGAAATCCTTTGAGAAGTTATAATCAATTTATCTTTCT
>NC_051409.1:27445542-27445752 GCF_015228065.2 Penaeus monodon | reverse complement strand
AGTTAAGCTGAATAAACATGGTATTTGCTATTTCATTTCATCATTACCATTTAATTAATTTCTTAAGTAACGAATATTAACAACTGCATTTACAATATCCGAATTGACAAAGTTAAATATATAGGAAGAAAACGTATTAGGCAGGTACTGTAATTTGGGCTAAATTTGGGCAAGATGAGACATGCAATTGCACAAAATGGATTAGATGTT
>NC_051409.1:27443865-27445496 GCF_015228065.2 Penaeus monodon | reverse complement strand
AGTTTTACCGCCTCCGCAGCCGGGCGAGCAGGACGAGATGACGTCACAAGAGCATTTCTGTGTAAGCAATGACAGTTGCAGGCAACTATAAGATATTTATTGGCAAATTTATGGCCCTGTATTGTCGTTATCAAAGGGTATTTTTGTGTTTGTCTGGTGCATCTGAGGAGTTACAAAACCTATGTAATATCATGCAATATAGAGACACCAGTATGATAAAATTGTAAATGTTTACTTTCGAGTTGGTTGCATTGTATGCAGTATATGCATCGGAGGTATAGAACGCGGACGAGCAAGACAAGGAGTTCCGAACGTAGCATTACGGCGTCCTCTTATCAAAAGAGAAGCAATTAGCAACTCACTTCGGATTCCGATCCCCAGGTATATTTATAAAAATTATCAGCTGATACTTAACTTTACGTATGCTTATTTCTTAAGTTCCTAAACGATATTTTTACTGTTTTAAACCACATTATTTTTTAAAAGTAGTAGTAGTAGTACAGAGTTTAGGATAAATTGTTTATCTTTACCTAGGGTTGGACGAAGTGTTGGTCTGAATGTCCTCAGGAGCAGAGTTAGTTGATTTTTTTTTTCCATCTCTTTAGACTGTTGTGTGTATATATATTGATATTCCCCTGAATGTATCACTGGGCAACAATCCGAGTATTTTGGAACAGTATCTGTAATTATGACATTTGCTGCTGAATTAAATTATCGCCATGAAAAGCTTTAGTTACTTCTGTCAAATGGTTGTAGAAGATCAAGATGGCATAGGAGTTCTTGTCTGAGACAAGGGTAAACATTCGGGAATTCGTTAAACGTGGTGACGAGGGCCAGTATACATATTCATGACATCATTTACACTCATGGCCCTCGTGAGGTTTGCTTCTTTGATACTTGCTCGAAAATATTGTATTGAGATATAGTATTGATTAAAATTAATGAGATGTGTAATTTGTTACAGAGTTAAATATTTTCAATCAGTGACGGAAGGTAAAATATGTGATTAAACTCTATGTGGCGTTTTTCTTTTCTATAAATCCTTTATCTGAATGATAGTATTACTTTTGCAGAGAGACCTGTAACGCGGAAACAAATGTTTTATGACTACCATCATTTATACCAAGTTGTGAGCATTTTGCTTTGATAAAGGGTTTCGTGCCAGCAAATGTACTGAGATGTGCCTGTGTATGTAAGTGTGCTTTGTAGAATGTGATATCCCTAGACAACATAATATATGGAGACAACAGCGCTCTGCCGTGTGTCCAAAAAAAACAAAAAAAATTATGATTAGTAATGTAATATAGTAACATTTGTATCCATTTTGTGCCTCAGGCCTTGTTAATAATGGCTATTGTTCCTGGGTTTCATATGAGACAATGGAGAAATTATGCCCAAATTAAAATTAATAAGCATATGCCGCATGTCTAGTTAGTCTGTATTACTAATTTTCACGTATCTTGCCTGAGTTAGAGAGTAGAATTTTCATTCTGGTAAGCGAAATGGGTGTTAGAAGTATAAACAGAAATTTCTAAATATACTTGACTACTAAACAAAAGTAATCAATGATGAACGAAGAAGAAATAAAGGGAAAAAAAAATGAATTGAATAATACTATGCATTACCATGAT
>NC_051409.1:27443755-27443831 GCF_015228065.2 Penaeus monodon | reverse complement strand
GGCGCATTTTATTTATTATTATGATTATATAACAACCATTCGCGCAACTGGAGGACCTAGGCCTGTCCTAATTCAT
>NC_051409.1:27443519-27443662 GCF_015228065.2 Penaeus monodon | reverse complement strand
GGGTCCCCTGCGGCCTCCTCAAACTGAAGCTTCGGGTGAAAGGTGCTGAAGGGCGGGTATTACGCATTTTTCTCCAAGGGGCAGATAGCTTGCATGCTGCACCTTACCTGTGTCTTGTAGTCGTAGAAAGAAGAATTTCTGGA
>NC_051409.1:27439089-27441234 GCF_015228065.2 Penaeus monodon | reverse complement strand
TTTTATCCTATACTACGTTGTACATCATTCACATAATTTTTCTTCCCTGGTACGCGATTAGGAATTATAATGATATGAAGAACTCCTCGTAGACTGAACAGCGATTATGAATATTTGCTTATCTATACTTTGTTGGTGATCTATTAAGTTCACAGTTAATGAAGTTAAACAGGAGCGAATACAGACATGCCTCGCTCAATCATTGTACGACTGATTGATTAAATGGCCTTTGATATTTCTTTCCCAAAATCTTTATGCGCTCCCCCACAGGCATTCTGAAGCGCACAAGGCCGCTATTACAGGAAACCTTTCGTCTTTAGGAGATATTCTTAAAAAGTTAGCTTTAATGACTAATGCGTAGAGGTAATTTTTGTGCATTCTTGCTAGTTCTTGTTAGCGTTATATATGGTTATGCATTCCTTGTAGTTAATTTACTCGTTTTCTGGGCTCATAGTTGAAGAATCTCTGTTGTTACAATGATTAATAATCATGATAATAAAAGTACACACACAAAAAGAATTAATATCAACACTAAGACATGAACTTAAATCTTCACGAATCATTAATTTTGACCTGACATCGTCACTAACAGGCTCATACTTAACGAAACAACACAAACACCGGCGGCGAAGGCTCGGCACTTCTCTTAGCTTGCTTGCGTCTATTCTGGAGATGCAGGCGCTAACTTTAGATCAATTAACTCATTTAAATTTAGTTAAGCAGAGTCATACCTGGCTATACTGAGCTTAAGTGAATTCATGGTCAGTGTCGTATAATTTTCAACCACAGTATCTCTTTGGGTGTGTTTGTAGAAGTCCACGGGTCAGTACGCCTCTTTTCAATTCTTAAATTCATCAGAATACTGTCTGAATTTGGTGGTGCGATCACGCTGTAAAGTCAAAAGAGTATCCAGTATGAGTCTGCAGTCGAACAGTGGTTGTGTTCACTGTTCAGAGTGTCTAGTGAATCTGTTCAAGCAGTCCATCGGGTACACTGGGACAAAAGGTAAGTAAGGCCCATACGCAGGAAATAAGGATACATATATTTCTTTGCTCCTGATTTTTGTCCATATCCTCTGCTCTTTTCATTTGCCCTTGCTCAGTTTTCTTAACTTATCATTTATTTTATATTTCTTGATGAATAATAATTGCAAGTAAATTCTCCATTATGATTGATTCTTTATCATTTTTAGTAGCTAGAAATATATGTTCAATTAATCAATGTTACAGTGCTATCGCGAAGTAACCGCCCACCCTACACTCGATTTTTGATGGAACAATCTGACCGTATAGTAAACGGTATCTATTCAATCACAATAAATCTCAAAAAAAGTATTTGCCTGCCTAACAATAAATTTCGTATATCTCTCTTCATTTTACCCTTTAGATGACTGAAATTTCTGCTTTCTGAAAATTAACTAAGTTCCGAAAAATAGTTTTACGTATGTCTGTAAGTTTTGAAATTCTCCGAATATATATCTAAGGTGGGTGGGTTAGTCGATCCTTTTATATGCAAGGTTTCCAATGTGATGAAAGAGGTAGACAAGGGATGGGCAGAAACTGACCATGTGCGGAGGTTGCTGTTAAGTTTCTAATGTTCTCCTAATTGGGAAGCTTCAGGAGTTAAGATTTTTAATGACGGATAATGGTTTAGTAGCAATAGGCTTATGGATCTAATATGTACGTGAGACATGTCTGGCACGAGAACAGTATCAGATGTTTCTCCGTTTCTGAATTATGTTCTTTTGACGTGACATGTTTTAAGGTTATACGTATTTTATATATACACGATCTACATCCTTTCACATATATATAGTAGAGTTGGATTTTTAATATGAAAAACTATTTTCGGTACAAGTCGATGCGAAATTCCAACACAGAACATTAAAATTTAGTAGGAATAGGAGTAGCAATGAAAATAACAGTAACATTGATAATAAAAGTCTAAGGTTTCCGCTTGTATAAGTTACGCGAAATTTCCTATAATTCGGATTTATCTTGAGTGTACCCACGCGAAAAGGGCCTCCAGCACGCTCTCCTCGCCCATTGGGGTCCATGCATTGATTCCAATTCGCATGAACTATGAAGCTTCATGTGCATTTGTCTTTATAAATAATCGTGTGAAAGAAATATCGTAAAATGCAAA
>NC_051409.1:27438215-27438768 GCF_015228065.2 Penaeus monodon | reverse complement strand
TTCGGAATCTGGATCAAATCAAGAGGAACACCTGCTTTAGACACTAACTACGCCGTATTGTTCCCGTAAAATGTGTTTATTTTACACATACCGTAAAGATGACAACCTCATCCCTGTGTTCTCTGTGAGCGACAGTGTAATGCTAGGAAAGAGATGGCCCTTTATGTAGAACAGAGGCATTTGTTCCCTTTCAGGAAAAGTCACGGTTACGAGTGCTTGTCATATCCGGTTATCGTTCAAGGTATACCAGTATGTTTGGGGGAAAACTTTTTGGCTCGGAGTGATCGGCATATATCATGTCAACAATGGCAGTGATGTTAGGATGACATGCTATGAGGAGAATGTCCAGGCTTTATTTATTGCAATGCCTGGATAATTGTTGGTTTGGCCATTCTGTTTCCCCCTTTGGCCAGATGTATGGGGCCAGCGCCCAAGCGGGAGAATGTGATTAATGGCGAGGCCCCTCGGCTGGAGTCGATACAAGGCTTAGGGAAAGGAAGGAGAACCTGCGGCCTCAGATATGTATGGATGTACATCACATGTGCTGTGCTTT
>NC_051409.1:27434005-27434286 GCF_015228065.2 Penaeus monodon | reverse complement strand
CTTTTTTAATCTCAGGTAAACCTTGCTTGTTCCTTTTCTTCTTTCCTAACATCAATGCGTCTTCCAGCCAATTTGTCAGCCTTATTTAAGGGCCTCAACAAAGGGACCGGCCCCCGGGAACGCCATTTACTTTCTGATGATTATTGACCGGAAATCCTCCCCTAGAAAAGCCTGGGTTAATGACGTGTTCTCTACCATTCATTTCCAGACTTGCTGAATGGGAGCCAGAGGAGCAGGCGGCGAAATCCTCTCACGTTTAGGGGTATGGGGGGGGGGGGGTA
>NC_051409.1:27433477-27433662 GCF_015228065.2 Penaeus monodon | reverse complement strand
TCAGTAGCTATGTGTGTGTCATTCTTCAATGTTTATGTTGTTAATTATCACTCCAATATACATCAACATGAGGAGACTTGTACTTTACAGTCATATGAAATATAGCTTCGAAATGATATTTCAAGCGTAACACACAACAAGTCCGCAATCAAGAGACGGAGAGAGGAAACACATGTGCAATTATG
>NC_051409.1:27432651-27433367 GCF_015228065.2 Penaeus monodon | reverse complement strand
GAAGCTCTATGTAAGTGTATTTATGCATTTTTAGATTACATAACTTTGAAAATCAAACGTTTTTAACTGCAATTTACCGTGTCTCTTCATTCTCTGCTTATATAAACTACCCTCATCCCTTTCGAGATATTTTGATACTAAAGGCATCATTAATATGTTACTTGAATAGCTGAGTAGATTAAATGCAAATATGCTATCATCACGCGAGTCATATTTCAGTTGTTAAGAGTTGGTGTCAACGCAAACAAAGGCGTGAAGCACCTTTTTGATGCAGCGATGTTCATTATGCAATTGAATGGGGTTGCAAGCGCCCTGAATGGCCTAAATACATCACCCCCTATGAATGTGATCAATCTGTCTCTAGTTTCCTCTGATTTTTTTTTTTTCATAAAGCATTACCTGATTTTTTATGTAACGACTGACGGGAAGGATTTTTATTTTTGCTCAATAACTAGAATAAAAGAAAATATTTGCCTTGTTGCAAAATCAATAACTTTGTTGATTCTTGTTGATTACTTTTGGTTGAATTTGTTTTGTTTGATATACTAAAATTTAACTAAAATAAAGGCATTTGCACTGCAAATGATTCCTTGTAGCCTAAATTTTGGTAATGAAATTGGCTTGTGTGATTAGTCACTGTTTAATCTATTCTTATTAGTGTGATCGGAAACAGAATCGCTTCAAATGCTTGTCCAGGGGAACACCGCTCGTGCGTA
>NC_051409.1:27432541-27432615 GCF_015228065.2 Penaeus monodon | reverse complement strand
AATGATCATATAACCAGTGATTCTTTTCTCGTTTTATGTCACTGTCCTTATTAACGCATCAACTCACTCATCTG
>NC_051409.1:27432020-27432515 GCF_015228065.2 Penaeus monodon | reverse complement strand
GTCGTTAGCTATAAGAGTGAGAAATTTTGTCACTGTTGTTATTAGCGTTAACGTTATCATTATTTTGATCATTGTAATGATTATTCAGTCACTCATATAATTGTATTCACCACCAATCATTATTTTCAAGTAGGAATGGCAACTTTATAACATATGTATTATTTTTTACCATTTCCATATCATTATTCTTTGTATTTAATATCAACATTATAATCGATGTCTTGTATCATCGTCGCTGTTTCTAATTATAATCATTAATACTTTCATTATTGCTTTTTCATCATTGCCGGAATATTTCCAACATCAATTAGGAAAAAAATCACAATTATGTTTAATAATCATTATTTCCCGTGCAATAAAGAAGCAGCCATTGATTCACCTACCTACGCATGACCTTGCATGACCCTTGCTCACCACCACATGCTGGCGACTTTTGGAATATAGTGACAAGAAGTAACTGACAACCACACTGTTTAGACAATGTCCGTAGATATC
>NC_051409.1:27431279-27431719 GCF_015228065.2 Penaeus monodon | reverse complement strand
CATCAGCGACACTATACGGTGCGTACCATCCGCGCACCATGCTCGAGGTGTTATAGCGAGTCTTAGTAACGATTTTATCTGCATTAGGTAGATTGGTTGTTGTTGACCAGCGAGGTAATCCCAGGGAGGCCGTGCCGATCCCACCCTGAGCTTAATGAGGCCTAAGATTAAATTGTTGATGGAGGATATTTGCCAGGTCGTTACTCAGACCGTTGTCAACATCTTGAAGAGGTGTTGGCGAGCCCTTCCACTAAGAGGGAATTTTGGACATTTCAGGACGCTTGTTTCGGTCGTTCAGTAAAGTATATCGTGTTTTTATACGGTAATCTGAAGGTATATCTGGATTTTATAGTAGATTTTTTTGCTGTTGTGTATACTGTATACGGAAGGTTTACGTAAACATATCTAATTTCACGATTTATATTTTACGAAACATATTT
>NC_051409.1:27430515-27431077 GCF_015228065.2 Penaeus monodon | reverse complement strand
CGTCTCCCCCTCCCCCATCTCAGAAAGCAGAGCAAGGGAAAAAATGAAATCAAATACAACGACGAAGCGCCAAGTGAAACATTTTGCAGAAAAGCACGTGATTGATAAACAAGCAATCCGATAACATTTTAAGCTCCGCCCTGCAAATATCCTCGCTCTGGCCACCAGACTTGAGCGTATATCAAACAGCGCTGTGAAAGCCAAAGGCCTCTTATGTTAATGTATCTGGGAAGCGGCTCGAGCAACTGAATTATAATCAGTGGGCCGACCAGTGCCAAAGAGGGGGTACAGTGCCGTTAGTTTAGGCAACGGCTACTAATTACCGACTAGTGAACGCTCCCACATTACACTTGGCTCTCGAATGTACTTACCATAAGTATTTTATCAGTGCCGTTCCGAATTTGTGGACATTACAGTGTTCTTTTACCGTAGTGGTAATTTGGGTAGGTACTGTTGTTTGCTGGTGTTGTTGTGAGAGTTGCTGAAGATTACGTCGAAAGCCCACGGCATTAACACCGGTCTGAATACCAGCACACATTCTGCTCGATGCCGAATTCGGATA
>NC_051409.1:27428085-27428230 GCF_015228065.2 Penaeus monodon | reverse complement strand
ATTACGAAATTCGATAACCGTATTTGGAAACTGAATCTTCCCAGAATGTAATTAAGTTAAATCAGATATGCCAAAGCTTAAGGGAGTGAAATCCCCATATGTTCAAGATTTCGAAGTCCTGATTAATCTTCGGTCTCTGTGTGTT
>NC_051409.1:27426967-27428004 GCF_015228065.2 Penaeus monodon | reverse complement strand
CGTGTGGTAAAGACATGCCGTATAATTTACATGCGTACATGTACGTGACAGAAATATGTGCTTATGTGCCGGTGCCCATACACCGATAAACGAAGAGTCAAGGGCGATCCCAAGGAACTCTTTTTGCGTCCCAAACTCTCATCAAAGTCCTGAGTCGAAGGTCCCATTAATCAGGCCTCGCTGTGGTAGGGGATGTGGCAGACATTATGGCAAATGTGGTGACAGAAGATATGGTGAGTGTGACAAATACTATGGCAAGTGGTGAGGCACACGGCATGGTAAGTGTGACAGGCACTATTGCAATCGTGGTGACAGAAGCCATGACAAGGAATGAGGCATACATTATGGCAAGTGTGATGAGGTGTTGTGGCAGACGCTATGTTAAGGACCGTGGTAGACACCATGATAAGTGCTCTGACAGACACATGCCAGAAGCTATGGTAGATATTATGGTAAGTGTTATGACAGATGCTGCCAGGGGCTGTGCCAGATGTTATGGCAAAGGCTGTGAGAAGATGCTGTGACAACTACTGTGGCAGACTCTGTGGCTACTGCTTTGGCAGACGCTGTAGTAAGTACTAGGGTACGCGTTGTGGCAGACGCCATGGCAAGATTTGTAGCAGACGCTATTACAAATGCTGTAAGAGACGCTGTAATAAGCCCTGTGGCAGACGTTATAGTAAGCACTCTAGTAATCACTATGACATGCGCTATAACAACTGTAGTGGCGGACGCTATGACAAATGCCGGTCAGATTTCAGCAAAGTGGCAGACAGCAGGGTCTAAGGCAACTCTTCTTCTTTTACAAGTGAAGCCGCGGAAGAGATAATCGATGCTCTCAACTAGGAAGTAAATTTTCCTGTTATAGTTCCAAGAAATTAAACTTCTTTTTCCCGGAGGCGAAAGGATGTCTGCGTTTGTGTTGTGCTCCTTGGAAATTTCGTTTGAACGCGGCATCTAGGAGATTTTTCCGGAATTAGTGGTTTGGGTTAAGTGTAAATAGGAAAGTGTGCGGCCGACAAAGAATTATTCGGAAG
>NC_051409.1:27425880-27426430 GCF_015228065.2 Penaeus monodon | reverse complement strand
GTTCTTCGACCATATCCTCCGTTCTTTCGAAGGTGACGAGCGGCAAGGCACAAGCTTCCTTGGCTCGTCTGCTCACCTCTCTCCGGACGCCCGCGATGGACGACATTTGCCTCCTCCTCAGTGCAAGCAAGAGGCGCGCCGGCTCCTCGCGCTTTCCTCATTTGGTAAGTTAGCGAAAGCTAAGACCGCCAGATGCTGCCAACTATTTTTCCTCTGTTCCCTTTTTTCGTTTTCTTTTTTTTTTAGGGGAAAGTAAAGCAAACACCACTAATGGTTCTAAACGTTTTTCCAATTAGGGACATGAATCGCAACTAAACGAAAAGTTAAAGTTTAACTAGGAAATTCATGGAGAACAAACTTGCCATGAGTTATGCTGAAACTTTGTTGCGTTGGAAGGAAACATGTCTATGCCATAGCTCAGGAGGGATTGATGGCGGGCCGGGAACTGCACGGAGGCTGGGTTGCTTAGCAGGCCCGCCATCCGCCTCTGCTATATTTTATGTACGCAGATCTTTCTTGCGTACACACACATATTCAGACATGCATACGC
>NC_051409.1:27425407-27425530 GCF_015228065.2 Penaeus monodon | reverse complement strand
GCACCCAATAAACAAACAGTTCCCCACGTAGCATGAGTCACCTGGCGGCGTTGCAGAGATACTGTGGAGTGGCGGTGAACCTCTTTCCGCTGACGAACGGCGGGAGCATGTTGCGGGTCCCGG
>NC_051409.1:27423587-27423950 GCF_015228065.2 Penaeus monodon | reverse complement strand
GTGTGTGTGTGTTTGCGCAAGCTACCAGCCTCCTACATCAAGCGATCCGCTCCGGCGCACATATTCGTCGACCTTCCACCAAAATATCTTCGCCTGAATAACTTATTCGTTCCTTCTATGTTTACTGCAACTGACGAGCTTCATCTAAGTTATAAACTTACACAAGAGTTAGGCACTTACACCGTGGTCGTAAAATTTATGGGATCGTAAGTCACCTTAGTGTTGAGACTTTGCGAGGTCCGTTTACAAAATTCTTGGGCCTTACACGTTCTTTGTCTCGGGCGCTGTCAGTCACGCTTGTTGCGCGCTCGCGGGCCTGCGATATCGCTCGGGGTTCCTCCTGTCTTCCGGACTCGAGCAACA
>NC_051409.1:27419702-27419913 GCF_015228065.2 Penaeus monodon | reverse complement strand
TAAAGCTCGCGATTTAGGAATACTTACTTTTTACAATGCACCCTGATTTGAATAAAAAATTTGGATATGTTGAACAACCGTATCCCATATATCACATCAAACGCACAGTACCCCGTCGCAGAATGTGAAATATGTACAAACAGTTTGATAAATCTGTGTGTTTTTCATCCGGCAGCCACAGAATGAATACACACACTAGCAAACATGGATG
>NC_051409.1:27419325-27419631 GCF_015228065.2 Penaeus monodon | reverse complement strand
AAACACAAAACACAAGAGAAGCAAATAGAGCTACAGCTAGTTATGAAAGACAGATAGAAAAAGAGAAAGAAAAGAATAAAAAAATAAAAATAAAAAGAGAGAGAAAAGAATACAAAAAAAAAAAAAAAGAGAAAGAAAAGAATAAAAAATAAAAAGAAAAAGAGAGAGAAAAAAATACAAATAAAAAAAAGACAGAGAACAGAATACAAATGAAAAGAAATGAATACGCACTTAAAAAAAAAAAAAATCAAATAAAAAATATATATAATGATGAGCTCTTATTGGATTTGCTTACAAAGTTTTCCC
>NC_051409.1:27418944-27419107 GCF_015228065.2 Penaeus monodon | reverse complement strand
CCCGAGTCTCATCAGATTTCAGAATCAAGGGACCCTCCTCTTACAGCGCACACACGAACACTGCTCCTGAAGGCGAATTATTATGCCTTCAGCTCTCCCGCCGCCTTTATCTCGTCGAAATCTCGGGTCTATATAACTTTAAAATGGAATATTCTATGTATTG
>NC_051409.1:27416633-27416969 GCF_015228065.2 Penaeus monodon | reverse complement strand
AGAATTACTATTTCAGCAAATTGCGTGACTAAATGAATAGCAACTAAAAAATCACTATAGTGATAATATTTACATGATACACGTTAAAATAACAATACAAATGTTAATGATCTATTAAGTATGTTAAAGGATACTTTCAGGCAAGAGGTTGGTGTCTCTTAAAAAAGTTCAATGAACGTGAATATAGAAATACACAAATGAGCAGCTATTATGTCAATAGATCTTTTCGCCCTACGGTACACACAGTGCTATAATGATCTGAGATCAGTCAAAGAACTCACGCAAGACCATGGTCTTGAGAAACAAAGGCAATGTACACGTAATCACGTAGATACT
>NC_051409.1:27415789-27416065 GCF_015228065.2 Penaeus monodon | reverse complement strand
CTCAAAACAGAAACAGAGAAAACAGAACGGACGAAAGGGAGAAAAAATCACACGCAACCAGACAAAGGCATGCAGAAGTTTCCGGGGCGAGTGATGAAGACAGCCTGGGAGCATTTATAACAGAGGCCATGGTCAGAGCTCCCTTCCTTGTCCCTTTTTCACTCCAATGATAAACCTTTTAAGGCGCTGTTACCAACCTTAACTGCTTTTATTCGTGGTAACAATGAGAAGGGATTAAACACCTGTTATGCCGTTCTGGGTTCTTCTTTGGGTGGA
>NC_051409.1:27415612-27415719 GCF_015228065.2 Penaeus monodon | reverse complement strand
AATTAATATTCGTCTTGGTGGGGGGGAGTCATTTACATTTGTATTCAATCAACAATTTTGCTACTCTAATACTATTCCCTCTCTCACCCTCTCTTTCTTTCTCAGTC
>NC_051409.1:27415294-27415432 GCF_015228065.2 Penaeus monodon | reverse complement strand
ATCCCACGTCCTCTTCTGCCTTTACAGACCTTCGTACCCCGTACCCTTTCCGCTATTTATCATCCCATCCTCAGGTTTTTAAAAAGGTGTCTAACTGCGGATAAAAAAGGCAAAGAAAATAAAAATCCTCTTCCACAA
>NC_051409.1:27414571-27414935 GCF_015228065.2 Penaeus monodon | reverse complement strand
AAAAGGAAGGCAGAGCAGAGGCAGCGAAAGCTTGAGTCCCCTATTCATTCCGGGAGTGTTGCCAACGTTGCGGGTATTACGTGCCTTCGTTGCCTCGGAACGTCAACCAAAGCCGATAATGTCGATCCGGTTCATATTCCTTCACCTTTAAGAAGGACGGTGGTGAAAATCCTATTCACACCTCCCGTCCTCTTGGGTTGTCGATTTTTTATGGCCCTTTTCTCCTTGGTTGTCTCTTTTTACGGCTCCCTTTTCCTCTGTGGTTGTCTGCTCTTATCTCTCGTTCTCCCTGGTCGCCCCTTTTTTGCCTTCGTTCGCGCTCGGGATTTCTTGTTTTTCGGTCTCTCGATTTGTCGTCATTTTA
>NC_051409.1:27413591-27413794 GCF_015228065.2 Penaeus monodon | reverse complement strand
TGCTCCCTCTTCTCCTTTTCCTCTCTGCCTTAGTTATTATTTGTATCTTGTTGTCACTTTCTCTATCTGTCACTCTTTCTCGGCAAATTTACCTTTCTTTTTCTGTTCTCTCTTTCTCATTCGTCGCATTTTATTTTGTCTGTTTTTTTATCTTTATTTCTGTGTCTATCTCATTTTCTCTATTTCACAATTTCACCCACTCC
>NC_051409.1:27412608-27413080 GCF_015228065.2 Penaeus monodon | reverse complement strand
GCTGATCACATAACTTATATTATGGGATTGTGATTTTTTTCACCCCTATCTTTGTTCTTTGTTTTTGTTCATTTCAAAACACGTCTTGACTCAAAGAACTGGATGCCCTACACAAAAAAGCAAAATATGAAAACATTACAAAAGGAGAACAAGACATATTGGAAAAGTAGAGTATCATGATATTGCAAAATATGTTTTATGGAATTTTCCCTCGCACTGTTGCCCTGAGTAAATTTGTTTAGGATACGACACAAGATCGACTTTCTACCGTGCGAGTTGACAGTCGAAACACCGTATTGCGTGTTTTTCTTCTTCTTTTTCATTTTTTTAGGTATCGATATTCCGTTTCATCTCTTGAAATAAATCCATCCATATTTAACAACGTCTAAGGAAACTGAATGGACCGGAGAAGGAATTTTTTTATTGAGATTTTCTTGCAATCCACTGAAGAAAACTGGAAAATAACAGAGGG
>NC_051409.1:27408350-27408736 GCF_015228065.2 Penaeus monodon | reverse complement strand
TTTATGCAAAATCATATTCCGCTTAAAAAGAACTCATAATGAGGCCTTTAAGCAGCACTCACCCACTCACATTTTTGCTAAGATTCTTCGCTTCTGTGTTTGCTGATGTACTTTGATCGTCATCAACGTCTCTTTAACAACGATAAAATTCAGATTAGATTTTTTTCCCTAAATGAATATTAAGTATTTGTTGTTGTTTTCTTTTTTTCATGATTGCAGCCACATTTTATTCCCGTGGTATTCTCAGCTAGGTAAACATCGTGCGGTTGGGACTACTGCGGAACGATTTATTTATGTTCATTACATATTTAATACGAACCAAATATTTGAATAGTGGAAATAGAAACCAAATAACCATCATTAACAAGCAATCGAACCGGACTCGC
>NC_051409.1:27408143-27408313 GCF_015228065.2 Penaeus monodon | reverse complement strand
AATATTTTTCTCCGAGCGTTCTTCACTTGTTTCCGTGGCGAAGGAAAGGCGCCGCGAGGGAAGGCAGATTCTCTCGTATGAGAGAAAATGGAAAGCTTCGTTTAGTAAAATGCAAAATGTAAAGTTAATCGGTGGGGTTGATTTTTTTTATGAATGTTCGTAGGATTTTA
>NC_051409.1:27407592-27407907 GCF_015228065.2 Penaeus monodon | reverse complement strand
ATATACGGGTTTCTCCTTAATAATCATTTGATAACTTCCATATCAAATAAAACAATAATTATAACATTCAGATAAAGAGGGAATATCTCATCGCGCGCTTGCATAACACTTCATTCCGGGAAAATCAATACATCGAGAGGATTTTGTCAGCAAAGAATATTATCTCTAGACACTTGAGCAAATAACTAAAAAATTGGGTCAACAGTCGCCATGAATATCTCGATAAAAATCAGGCACACTAACAAACCAAGTGTGCATGATTTATGTTATAATTCCCTATGATACTGAAAAAGATGTACGATATACTGCTAGATG
>NC_051409.1:27406070-27406815 GCF_015228065.2 Penaeus monodon | reverse complement strand
CAACCGTCAATATAATTGACATAATAGTTGATCATTCATTACATCCGTCACTATTATATTATTATCAACACGACCTATCAAACTAGGATAAACCACCTAACATATGATTCCACTGAGGACTAATAAGTAGACCTCCTACAACCGGCATCGAACCTCAAGACATTTTCTTTCTTGTTTGTTTCTTTTTACACTCTCCCACCCAATAATTGACTATTGATACCTCCCACACCCCCGCTCCTCCACAATTTTCTCCCACACCAATCCCTGTCCATACCTATCACGACCCCCAATTATTCCTCCTCCCTATACCGCCACCCAGATCCCTCCTACCCGTCTTCCTATCTATCCTGCTTTTTCCTCCTCCTATTCAGTTCTCCACTCCCATCCTCTTACCCTATATCCTTGTGATTACCTTTCGCCCTCGCCACCTCCTCGCATTTTTCTTCCTCCAACCTGAACCTCCGCCTTCATCTTCATTCGCGCCTCTATCTTTCTCTCCTCCTCCCTTCTCACCATTGCTACCTCCTTCTCCCGTCCCCCTCTCCTTTTTTCTCTTTCCCTTCTCATTTCATTTCCTCCTCCTCTTCGTTCCTCCCATCGCGATTCACTTCTGTGTCCTCTTCCATATTGAATTATCTTCATATCTATCTATCACTATGCACCTCTTCTGATTCATTTCATCTTTCATTCTTTTCATCACATTATCATCATCTTCTTCATGCATTTAGTTATTTCCCACATTTAT
>NC_051409.1:27405899-27405986 GCF_015228065.2 Penaeus monodon | reverse complement strand
TCCACTTTCATCATTATCCTTCGCCTACACGCATCCGCTACCTCCGCCATCGCCCTCATTCGTTCCTGCTTTCTTATATTGGAACAT
>NC_051409.1:27404529-27405872 GCF_015228065.2 Penaeus monodon | reverse complement strand
ATTTCAGTTCTTCCCCTTTCTCAGTTTCCTTACCATTCCATCAGCATTAGCGTATATACATCTTCAGCATCTTCATCTTCTCACATCTCACTCACCACCCCATTGACCAGCTCCTCTTCTCCTTCACTGACCATCCTCCTTCATTATCCACCTCATCACTCTCCTCCTCATCATCTCTCCTCATTCTCTTCTTTTCTTCCTTCGATCTCACCTCTCTCTACTCGTCTCTCTCCTCCTTCACTCATTTTTTGTCCTCCCTTTCTCCATCTTCCACTACTACCAACTCCTCTGCCTATCCCCATCTCCTCCTCTCCTCCCCTCTCTTATGTCGCAGCGGTCGTAGTCAGACCACAGCAAGCCTTCATCTTTTATCATGCTCAATCCACCCCTTACCATCGCCATCATTATCCTCTGAACTCATCCTAATCTCACATCTCTCTTATCACTCCATTCACTTCATTCATCTCTTCATTCTTTCTCATCATCACATCTATCTCTTCATCTCTCTTCTACTCTCATTTCTCATATCTATATTCATCATCATTCTCACCATAGTGGGCATATCTTTGTCTCTCCCTTCTCCTATTTCCAGCTACCCGTAATCAACTCACTTGTCCCCCTCTCCTCCA
Source organism: Penaeus monodon (assembly GCF_015228065.2). Classification (NCBI taxonomy): domain Eukaryota; kingdom Metazoa; phylum Arthropoda; class Malacostraca; order Decapoda; family Penaeidae; genus Penaeus; species Penaeus monodon. The sequence continues at coordinate 27,405,243 of NC_051409.1, read as the reverse complement.
TCCTCCTCTCGTGCTCTTATTTATCTAGTCGGATTCGTTCAATGCACAACCACCTTGCCATCGTTTTTTACATGCTAATCTATCTCGCCTGGACAGAGTCAGATACCTTTGGAACATGACCGTGACCCGCCTGTACCGTTCAGTTACGTGTTCGATTATGCTTTCACTTCTTATCAGTCAACACAGACACGTACAATGCTACTTTAGTTTTTTTAGCTTGATCTCTTGCTAGTTTTCAGATACTTTTAGAGCGATATTGTGTTTTACAAGTTTATGTTAAGTTGGGTATTGGGTACTTCAAATGTTTCTCGCTTATTAATATTCACATGCTCTCGCAAAACATTCACTTTACCCACCCTTTCCTTCATTTTTGTTTATTACTTGTCCCTTCTTCTGCCAACTTCATCGCTTTCTTACCCTAGCAGCCTTCTCCTTCGCATTCTTCGTCCCTTCCGTTTTACCACTTGATCTCGGTGCTTGCTCTATATTGTCGCTCCTCTATTGTGTTACCCCCACGTTGTAATCAGTCTACCCACCACTCCATTTATCAGCTACTCTACAAAGTGTTATCCAAAGAGCTTGCTTCTGTCGGCGCCAGCTTGCCTTTCAAGGACTCTCTCGTGTACAGCGTGATTTTTTTTATCGTTATTGTTCTATTTCCTTCTTTCTGTTTCTCTCTGTCTCTGTATCCCCTTCTCTCCGCTTCTATCTTGC
>NC_051409.1:27403782-27404422 GCF_015228065.2 Penaeus monodon | reverse complement strand
CCGTGGATGTCTACCCTGGTTTTCCCCATTGCCTGTATCTGTCCACCGTCATATTCCTCGCAGCCACTGTCGGGCCACTATCCTATTACCTGCTACAGGTACCTGTCAGCCATCATATTTTCCGCCTGCTTATGCCGTACGCTGCTATTTTCCCCATCACTCACGTTTGAATGCTGCCAGGCCCCTGTATTCTTTCACGGGGATTCAGCTTGTGCAAAGTTAGATCTCTATAGGATAGTCAGGATTATAAACACCGGAAGATGCATCAAACGGCCATCATCCCTCGTGTTTATTGTGTATCTTGCGTCTTATTACTGAGAAAATTTGTATAATGATTTTTTAGAGTAATGTCATAAAAGCATTTTAACGTGTGTTAACATGACATATTTCCAGCATGTAGTTACAAAATAGATGAAAGCATGAATTACAAAATAGGATAGGAAGGGCTCTGTCTCGCAAACACCGCTAAGAAGATAAACTCCCCCAATCGCTATCTTATATGATCAAGCATGAGTCTGGAAAATCTGAAAGACGGAGCGATAAAAGTTACCAATACGTAATAAAGCGAAGGTAATTTTCACTTTAGATTGCTCTTGCTTTTTAAAAGACTATGTGCGAGTCTATCGGTTAGCAGCAGTTT
>NC_051409.1:27403559-27403705 GCF_015228065.2 Penaeus monodon | reverse complement strand
GGATGTGCGGGTGGAATCGGTGTATTTCTTTATTGATGTCAAATGTAAATCAATGATCTGAATATCAAAGGCTTTCAAATGTGAGCTTACGAGCCGAGCGGGAGTACTCACACTCACGCACATATACCCGCTGTACACGCAAACCA
>NC_051409.1:27400965-27401300 GCF_015228065.2 Penaeus monodon | reverse complement strand
ACAATATTGATATTAATAATATTAACTCCATTATAGAGAAGAAATGTTCCACTGCAACAGGTACATTACCTCACTGTATACGAAAACTGTTTTGGTCGATGATAAGAAGCTTTCCTGCAAAAATATGGAAAAACGACACACACATCAGGCAGACTCTTGCGGCTCAGACAAAGAAGATTAAAATCCCATCAGCAGATTGTTCAACTGGATATCAACTGGTTCACAGAGCACCGGGAATGTGAAGGAGGAACCCTAATGTAATATGTAGTGGCTACATCCTTCGGGAAATACTTTTGATTTAATGAATATAAGATCCAACTAAACTGGTTATCTAT
>NC_051409.1:27400208-27400630 GCF_015228065.2 Penaeus monodon | reverse complement strand
TGATGTAAATTTAGTTGTACTGTACATGTAATGAGACAAAATAACCCTAAGCGTCAGCAGGGAAGTGGCCAGACGAAAAACACCAGAATCTGCTGTTAGTTTTTTATGTAACATGCGAGACACATACGAATAATGGAGGCGAAAGTAAGTTCGAATAAAGATAGTAATTAAACCGTGCAAGAAACGAGGTCCTTTAACTTGATTAATTAAAACACTTGCAGAAAAAACGAACGAGTTTCCTGAAACTTGATTCATTAAAATACTTGTATAGAAGAGGGAATCATTTGCCTTTGACCTGGAGCGAATGAAATCTTCAAATATAGCGATAAACTGGTAAATTTCGCCAGCCAATCTGTTATGTTATTTATCACCCAGAGGATAATAACTCATTTGAAACTCCTGAGAGAAATAAAATTGATGGC
>NC_051409.1:27399949-27400020 GCF_015228065.2 Penaeus monodon | reverse complement strand
ACTAAGCTATCCGTAAACTCTACGGTCAGACCCAGCCGCGTTTCAGTAAGTGACTGCTGACTGAGTTTATT
>NC_051409.1:27399240-27399521 GCF_015228065.2 Penaeus monodon | reverse complement strand
GACATGTCATATGTAGCAGAATGGATAAACTATTGTCCGCTGTTCTACATACTTTGAATAAATATACATTTGCACTTTTAACAAAATCTCGCACTAGATTTCTGCGCACATATTGACTTTTAAGCTGTTAAACTCTATTATGTTATATTCATAAATTATCCTCAGTTCAGACGTGTAATCTTCGGAAACAAGATGCTGCACAACGAAAATAAAAATGCACGATGAGAGTATACTTGCATCCTGAGTTCAAGTTAGCTTCCCTTCTCATGAGTAAATTTACT
>NC_051409.1:27398493-27398750 GCF_015228065.2 Penaeus monodon | reverse complement strand
CATGTAAATGAATGATCAAATCAGTGTATATATGTACTATATGATCAATTTACCTATGTAAACAATACACAACGAGAAAAAAGAAAACAGAATAACCAACCTTCACCAAACAAGCAATAACATTCTACAGCAGCCAGCGAGCTACAAGACAGTCGACACACTGATTAACTCTCAGCCATGAAGACAATATTCTCGAGTTCACTTCCAGGAGCTCCTCGGCTTGTCTTCAAAAGAAACGTACTCAACGCGCTGTGTGT
>NC_051409.1:27397356-27398464 GCF_015228065.2 Penaeus monodon | reverse complement strand
CTGAAGAAGGGGAGAGGTTTATCTGAATTAGTTGTTTGATATCATACAATAAATAAAATGCGATTTAGGTCAGAGATTAAATGTGAAGAGCAGTCGGACAGAGGAGAGACTCTTCTATTTTCATTCACGAGGATATCGTACTTGTTTTGCGCTTCAACCTTCGTTCTCCACTTTCCTCTTGGTTCCGAAGTTCATTTCGTTTTTGTTGTGTTTTTCCCTTTAACTCCTTTGCGCAAATTAGAGTTAATTAAACTTGAAATTAACCTTCGAGCCCTGTCCTGTTGTCTCCGGCAGAATGCAAGGCTGGAGTGACTCCAATTTTCTCCAATTGTTTCACATAACCCACAACAACCTTCGGTAAATCAGATGTAACAAAGCACAAAGCAAATGTTATTTATACCAAAGGATTTCTTCCATATGGTTAGGTTCTCTGCGTCTACTCCTCTGCTCCTATAAATTCATAATCGACATCGCTTACCTATAACAATAATAGTCGGCTTTATGTATTAACGTCTCTCCTACTCACGTTTCGTCTTCCCAGCTTTTATTTCATTCCTTCTCTAATTCTTCTTTTTTTTCTAACACGCTTTTCATAACGAGGAAAACTAAGATTAAAATAACCTCTGCTCGCCGACCGAACAAGTGGGGAAAGTAGTGCACTATTCAAGCCTTTCAACGAATAGCAGCATTTTCGGCGTCCTTAATCATCATTATTTTCTGGCATTTCTCTTGTCAACAATGCAATATCCGGATCCTGCACTCCATACAGTACGTTGCAGCGCATTGCATTAAAGAACAAAGAGTGGGTGTACTTCATGGTGAATATTTTAGCTTCCAGTCTTCCGTCCCTTTCATTTAATCTTAATAGGCTTTCCGTTATTTACGTGGTTTTCATTAACACTTTTACCGTTTTGATGTTTTCCCCCTGCTTTAATCTTTTTTTTCCCCTCTTAATCTTCCCTTTTTTTTAGTGCTACCATTATGATTTATTCTTCCTGTTCGTGATATCATCTTTATAGATATTATTAGTGTCATTATTTCTTATCTATCTTATTTGCTGTTATCACTGTTATTCTTTATTATCAGTGATTATTGCTTCATCATATCA
>NC_051409.1:27396465-27397048 GCF_015228065.2 Penaeus monodon | reverse complement strand
GGGTTTCTCCTAATAATCACCTTGCTTACATATCAAATAAAACAATAATTATAACATTCAGATAAAGAGGGAATATCTCATCGCGCGCTTGCATAACACTTCATTCCGGGAAAATCAATACATCGAGAGGATTTTGTCAGCAAAGAATATTATCTCTAGACACTTGAGCAAATAACTAAAAAATTGGGTCAACAGTCGCCATGAATATTTCGATAAAAATCAGGCACACTAACAAACCAAGTGTGCATGATTTATGTTATATGATTTCCCACGATACTGAAAGAGATATACGATATAGTGCTATACATGAAATGTTATTCAAAACTATATAAATTGTTCATGTGTGGCGAGTAGATGTCCTAGACGGGGTTCCAAATGGGGCAACAACGGTGGAACAAATTTGGCAACAAAAGGGGCACCAACTCGAGAAACAGTTATCGCCAGCGGACAGGGGGGAACAGGGGAAGAACAGACAAGGAGAAACAGGGGCAGAGGCACGAGCAGACGATGCAGAAACCAGTCATGCAGGAGGAGATGAAGCCGGAGGACCGAGACGCGAGACGCTGATCGAGAGCTCCGCATG
>NC_051409.1:27392362-27393354 GCF_015228065.2 Penaeus monodon | reverse complement strand
TACTTTCTCATTATACTGTTTATTTTTCAACGATGATGATTATCCAAATATCGCTGTTATAAATGCTTGTATACTTTACACTCACTGTAACAATAGAGAAATCACTGACACGTTTTCATCAAGTTGCACGGACCACAGTCAATACAGCAGCACTGAAATGGTTGAAAACGTATTCAACCCAATCCAGCTGTGGCGGCAAGAGTGAAAGTAATTTCAGAGCGATTTGTGACTACATTCAAAAGAGAAAATTTCTCCATGATATTATCAGTACATAGAGTAATTTCAATAATCTTAACACCATAAAACAATCGGATTAATACCTGTGAAGACAGTGAATTAAACAGCTGTGCGACGTAATACTCATGATCATCGCCCAATTTTTCAAGAACGATTTTATAAGTGTATTCTCAGTATGTAAGGATCTCAGTCGTAGTTTTGAATGGCGTTACTTGTGAAATTAACACTATATGATATGAGAGCGTTGTTGACTATGAGAAGGCCCTGAATTCGCATTGCTATAACCCATTAAATTTATCTGTGACTCTCCAATATATGATATTGAAATGTGGTTCCCAGCCGTGTTGAATGTCCCTCTGAGATCCATTTGGTTCTCGGGTGGAAATGAAGATGCAATATAGCTAAATGAAAAAGGAAAACATTCACCCTTAAGGGAAGCTTGCTTTGAAAGGCTGTGCAAAGACCCTAATGCACCACCAACCCTATATGAGAGATAACTGGAGAGATAATGTGGTAAAAGGAGGTATGGATACAAGGAAGAGCTGACCAGTCAGGATTCAGCGCTAATGCTGGGAAAATATTGTTCAGAGCCTAAGGATAACCCTCAAGTAAAATAAGCATGTGCTTAGGGCCTCAAAGGAAGACTTTTTTTTGAGGATATGATCAGACTTCGCACTTTGTGTACTTCGTGTACTTTGAAGGGGAGAAACCAGCGGAATAAAAGGAGTATTGCTTCATACAAAAGCACATCATCA
>NC_051409.1:27391532-27391910 GCF_015228065.2 Penaeus monodon | reverse complement strand
GCCATCAGCGTGAGTAGCCTGTTCAATCCCTCCTCCCTTAGACGCGAGAGGACCCTAGCAGCAAAGCCCTGCCCTAAATGCACTCTTTTAGGATGAGTGACTGTAGCGCACTCTTCAGGCAAAAATGATGAAAGAAATACCGGGAGGGGGGTTACTCTGTATTTCTTTGTGGAATGAAAGTATCGTGGAATAATCGTCATTTGACTACTACCGACTCCTGAAGCTATTGAGTAGTTCCATTATTATCCTTGAAAGCGTTTTACAATCATTTCTCTGAAAATGTTCACTCTGGCTTCACTTGCCTCGGGGTCTTTTTCCCCTCTTGAGTTTGATTAGTCCACTTTTACATCTTTCTGTGATTGACTCTGGAAATGACTT
>NC_051409.1:27390569-27391253 GCF_015228065.2 Penaeus monodon | reverse complement strand
CAATTGCACATACCTACACACTGACCACCGACGCCAGGAGCGAGAGCGATGCGTGAGCGGGAGGCACCGCCCGTCCGCACCCCCCCCCCCCCGACGCCAACACCAAGCCACCCCTTTCGACGGCCATTCTTCGATCGCTTCTGGCAATACGAACGGATCCTCTGTCGCTCTATAGAGACAGCAATGTGATCTATTTGATTTTTGTATCTGCCGGCTAGAAATGTCCTTGTATGTTTGTTGATGCGGGGACGCTGGAAATAGGCTTTATCCATGTTTATTTGCTGACGAGATGGATGTTTGTAGATGGCATGGCAAATGTTGGTACGGTTATTGTTATTGCTACAACGATAATTACTACTGTTGTTATTTTTCTGTTGCAATATCAAAGCCGGATAGAAGTTGCGGTTACTAAAACCCAATATCATCGTATTCGATATCGATATGATTATCATTACTGTTTTATCAATGTTATCTTTATCGTCGAAAGTAAATAATCATCCCAACCTTACTCTAAACCAACAGGGTTTGTAAACTGAAATCGACTGGCTGTGCTACAAGAACAGACCGATCTGATTCCCTGACTGAACCTGAACACCCTAAGCTTCCCAAAGTCGTTCAGGAGAAAAGCAGGATCCTCTCAGACCCTCCCAAGCGGACGACCTCTTAACACTGCTAACACCATCA
>NC_051409.1:27389684-27390050 GCF_015228065.2 Penaeus monodon | reverse complement strand
AAAGGTCTCCGTCAGAGAGGTTACCCCCCCCCCCTCTTCGCTGCCCCCATCAGCATCCAGAGGCACCCGGAGACTCTAAGGCCAAGCGTATCATAGGGATGGTGTCGCTCGTCGAGGGCACTCCGGCTCGAGGTCCCTTGGGGTGCCTGCGGGGATTATTCATATGATCCCGGCTTGCACTCGGTGGGGGAGGCGATCGGATGCCAGACATAAATGGGCTTCACACGGACAGGTTGTGAAGCTGATACTGAGGCACAGTATCTTAGTTTTTGTGCATGTGTGTGCGTGAAAACTTAAGGGAATCGTTTATCTGATGTGAATGACTGATAACCCTTCTCATTCATTCCACTAACTGTATTTGATTTC
>NC_051409.1:27388969-27389194 GCF_015228065.2 Penaeus monodon | reverse complement strand
GTCTAAAATGCATATGTAAAACTAATGGATATCACTCAAGAAAAATGATATTACTTTCGTGCACATACACACATGTTAATAAGATAACAATAACATGGTATGTGTATGTATTGTTCTTGATCGTTGCTATAATTATAACTGTTGCATTACTATTAAATGTGTAGCAGTTCTTGTTACTGTTGTCGTCGTCATCGCAATTACTTTTAGTATTATTAATAGCATTAG
>NC_051409.1:27388311-27388689 GCF_015228065.2 Penaeus monodon | reverse complement strand
ACGAACGCTTGTGAAATGGCTGCACCAGCCAGAGGCGGAGTGCCTCAGAGGGTGTCAGATATCACCTAGCCACAAGGGGAGAAGGATCACGGACTGATGGTGTGATGAACTCCAGACTTATCATTTTAAAACATAATTAGTCTAGACTTTTAAACCGACGACGGAAGTGACTCGGCGAGCCGGTGTGATATCTCAAACGTGTTTATTATTCTGTCTTATGCATATATTGAATTTATCAGTTATTTGGTAGCAAATTAGAATAAGTGTGTATCATTCCTTTATAAAGAGGGAGTGGTGGCAGTGCTATCTTTAAATAATATTCTCTTCAGACAGGGAATTATCAGTTAAGAGGAATTCACTTAAGTTCGTATCCTAACT
>NC_051409.1:27387514-27387628 GCF_015228065.2 Penaeus monodon | reverse complement strand
GTAAGCGTTTTCGCGCATAGAGACAACTGCCGTGAGTACAGCTTATTTTTGTTTGTTTTATGGGTAACCATTCGAACCAGGAAAATGAAGCTAATGGAAGCAGCAAATAGAATT
>NC_051409.1:27383704-27383809 GCF_015228065.2 Penaeus monodon | reverse complement strand
GGTGCGGATTTCGAAACATTTTATGGGGATCTAATGTAAGCATTATGCCTGGTCACATGAACACTTCATTGATTTTATATATGTGTGTATGTGTGGAAGAAAAAC
>NC_051409.1:27382667-27383176 GCF_015228065.2 Penaeus monodon | reverse complement strand
ACTGAATCTTTCCTTAGTAGACAACACAAACCATAAAGACGAAGAACTGGATAGTTGAAAAGACTTCTTTATTCTCTTTTCAATATTTGATCAACAAAAACCTCACTTCCGTTCTGAGAGGAAATTTAGTGCCAAGTTGGGAGTTGCTTTGCCACTCCACTTCAGTAAACAGTACTATTATTACTACCATTATCACTGATAATATTATTGGTCATGAATATGTGGGTAGTGGTGGGAATGAAGATAATAATAACACTGATGAGATTCCTACTAATGTTGATTATAGTTGTAATGCGGATTATAATGTTAATAATATTGATTTTTCATTGTCATTATCTGTCATTTTAGAAAATATATATAACTACATCACAAAAATATGAAAATATGGTTAATTGTTGCCGTTACGAAATCCATAATGTAGATTCTTTAGCAGTTATGTAACAGAGGCGAACAAAAACAAGAAAATACAACGAAATGATCTAGGGAAATTACAATAAATACAAGCATAG
>NC_051409.1:27382031-27382498 GCF_015228065.2 Penaeus monodon | reverse complement strand
CGTATCCTCTCCTTCACGCAACGCCCATTCTGTTCACGCCGCCGGCACTACAAACACACCAGATACCTAAAGAATTAAGCCGCGTCTTTGTTGTGTGGGATTTATAACGAGTGACATTCCCCTGAGACACGCCACACCGTCAGCCCAACCTTTGTGAGAAGGTTTCCTGGTAACTCAAACATTTATAGAGAAGATTTGACAAACTCTCGCCATGCTCTTGGCTTTTCTATAGGACTTTATTTAGAGTGAGTTTTATTTCTGCTTATTGTGGGCCCTTCTGTGTGGAGGACAAAGTGAGACGAGGGAGGCGGGAATTCTCGTTTTATTTGGGCTCGTGGTTCCTGAGAGCTTCCGTTTTCTTTCGTTTTTGGCTCTTATGTTTTATTTTGTTATGCTCAAATATTGATTTATTCTTCTATTAATTTTGTACCATCGTAAACTGGTATCATGTTGCTAATATCTCTTGT
>NC_051409.1:27380438-27381422 GCF_015228065.2 Penaeus monodon | reverse complement strand
GGAGGCACAGCATGGCCAGCACAAAGAATAACAGGAATAGGAACAACACCATTATATAAGAAAGGACAAAGGAGAGAAAATTAGATAAAACGAAACATAGAACGCCAATGAAACCAAATAATAAATTTTGAATAATAGTTTTTATCCCGTTAAGAGTTGTTTATCTAGCGAAACCATGTGGAAGTGTTCATTTTCTTAAATGCAGAGACCGTCCAATTACGTCATGCTAGCTAGCAGAATTGCAATTCGATTAGTGTAAATAACATGAAAATATACTCATAGATGAAAGAAAGCATATTATGAACAAAGGTATTTTCTGTAAGGATATCAGCATACCGTTAATTAAGGCTTTAAGAACTGCAAGTAAGGGTTATAAGAATTTGAGTATATGCTTATTTGTGGTAGCTAATAGGGAAATAACCGGCCAGCGCATGATGATCACCGTAATACCACGAAATATATGGTATTTCCCAGACACGGCAGACTTGTCTACATTTCCCCAGCACGGAATGTCTAACTCTCACATGTGAAGCCAATTATTGACGAAAAGAGAAAAATATGCTTTACCATAATATAATCTCCGAGTTTATAAAAATTCCTATTAACATAAACTTCTTAGTCTTCAAAGTGGTTATAACATCGACTTGCATCTATCTTAGGAACAAAATAAAATTCTCTAACTTTCAAACATTTGCCGTTAAGTATTGCTAGGTGTTAACAAAAAACACTTCCATTGTATAGTCCTAACTATGACTATCATAACAGACACAAGCAGACACCTTTTTTGTTAATGCAAGTTTTATTATCACAGATTATTAAAGATAATTATTCCCTCCGTACAAGTGGCTGGGCATCATATTGTGAGAAGTTCATTTAACATGTAAATTGCCAGGGAAGCCGCAGTTGAGAGATAACGTCCTTGATGTAGCACGTCAGCCAACGAAGGAGGAGGGGGTTGGAGGAATGTTGGTGGGGGTGACAAGC
>NC_051409.1:27379156-27379843 GCF_015228065.2 Penaeus monodon | reverse complement strand
TTCCCAAACAATAATTCATTTTTTTATATTTGTTATTTTTCATATTCGTGACTGACCGTTGGCTTCAACTAAAACGAAAGTACACTGTGCTCTTTGGCTGGCTGGGTAAGAATCACTCACTGTTTCAAAGAAGATCTAGAACACATTACAACAAAGCCGCACCACACATGAATTCCATATCTAACTGAATGAACAATTAAAACGGTTCCGTGAATGATAACCCAAGGTCTACATCTGAAAATCTGTGTGTGTGTATTACAAAGAAAGATAGCAAGGAATGTGTTACTGAAAATCTACCCCTACTCAAAGGAAGTTTGCTAGTTATTGGTGGGCAGGACTGGCGAATCACGATCTTGCTGAGTGCCGCTGCCCTTAGATAAGTAGATCTCACTCGAGTCGGGAGTCATGATTGCCCCGGTGAGAAGCTCTCACTTGATTCGCCTGAGATCTCACACTCGAATTAAAAATCTACGTCGATACTTTGACCTTAACTTGAGAGGTCAAGGAGGCCGATAGCCAGGACGTAGCCATCCTGAGGAAGTTCAGTCTCGTGCAAAGAAGTTCTGACCTTCTCTCGACTGGAAGAGAAATATTAGGAGTAAAAGAATATATTTTCCACCTGCAGCTGCACATTGTGAAGTCTTCCAGTAACTTATGATCCGGATACTGAAGTTAAAGAAACACATC
>NC_051409.1:27378354-27378554 GCF_015228065.2 Penaeus monodon | reverse complement strand
AGGAATGCCAAAGGAGACTATCTCATTTACATGATGCTTGATGCGTGAAATAAGTGCGTCATAAGGAGAGAGATCTGATGAAAGGATCTGACTCGAGGACCGCGCAAGGGGAAATAGCGGTACTGTTCCTGGCATTGCTTCACGGGACCGATCGCTCGTTTGTGGCTCCGCGGATGTGGAAGTAGCCGGACGAATGCAGG
>NC_051409.1:27374988-27375633 GCF_015228065.2 Penaeus monodon | reverse complement strand
TTGCTTTAAAAACTCTAAATTCGCAGTAGAAAATTAAAAATAATATAATTAAAATGTTATAAATATGCAGAGCCCTACGTGTGAAAGTTTCTTTTATTATTACCAGGGATTGCTGAATAAATGCATTTGTTTACAACAATGTTTTCTGACAAATATAGAGGGGATTTCTCCCACCCCACTACCACTCACACAAAAGCAAATTAGTCACCGCGACACAGCATATTGGTGTAGAATCACAAAGCATACAGTCTAAAAAATGCATTTGAATTTATGCAGAACTTGGGCCATCTCCGTGATATAGACGCAAAGTAGTGACCATCTCAGAACTCTCTAGCTCGGAAAATATTTTAACAGTCAGGCAGCAACCTAATTTCTTAAATGGACGCCAAGTTCACTTCCTTTTCTGGAGGCAGTTCTGGGAAAATTTCAATTTCTTCTCTCGCTGAAAATGTGTAGTTAGTACTTTTTACTCTTTGGGTCCCATTTACGTGTCACTATTCTGTAGTGAAGTGATGAATGACGGTGATTGCTTTCCTTTGTAAAAATGCTGAAGATGATAACGCACTAATATTCAATTTATATGTGCTCGTCGGGCGCTGGTCTCGGTTAAGTAAATGTGTTTGTTTTAGTGTAGTGGAATGCAGC
>NC_051409.1:27373966-27374089 GCF_015228065.2 Penaeus monodon | reverse complement strand
ATATATATATAATCATAATATTAATATACTAATATCATCATATATATATACCATTTATAATTACTACTTTACTTATTATATATAATTCAACTATACATGATAATAATGAAAACAGGACAACAC
>NC_051409.1:27373649-27373794 GCF_015228065.2 Penaeus monodon | reverse complement strand
TTAATAAGTGAAAAAACGCTGCACAAAGTATGACCATTATCAAAAAATAAAATGAAGTACTAGTAATTAATCATGATATATTAATAGATTAGATATGAATAAAGTGAAAAAACGGTGACAGATAGATATAAAAACATGATAATGA
>NC_051409.1:27373385-27373501 GCF_015228065.2 Penaeus monodon | reverse complement strand
AGAGTAAAGATCTATTCAGCAGATCTGTTGTGTATTTTCCCTTCCTTTCATTACAGAAGGAGCTTTCTAGCCGAGGGAAGCGTTAAAAACCATATGTATGTATGTAAGTTCAATTC
>NC_051409.1:27372521-27373013 GCF_015228065.2 Penaeus monodon | reverse complement strand
TGCTAGTAACAACGTAAATGAACGGAAGCACACTCGGCAAAAGGAGTTCGCGAGACTCTGACAAGTGCATTTTCTGGTAACAATGCGATGGGACGAATCGTTGTTACAGTGATGGTTATCCTCCCAACACATCAGGGCATTCTACAAATCCCATTGTTTCACGAGCTCTCTAGCTCCTCCCACGCACAGTGTTACCAGTTCCAGGGACAAAATACATACGAGTTGGGTGCCTTCGAACTTTTGTCACCGAGTGTGCATAATAATATTTTGGGAAATTATTCTACAATGAAATGCGATAGGATATTTTTTAATTACTTAGTATAGACGTGCAACGCAAAAATGAATATCATCTGGCTTGTGAGAACAGTTTCCACGAAGTCTTAACAAATAATGTAAATAACTAGCTATGTTTATGTTTTAAGAACTAGTTTTTCATTATGAATAATTTTATATAATTTGTGATTATGATGGAGAGACTTAAATCGATCAGTA
>NC_051409.1:27371902-27372485 GCF_015228065.2 Penaeus monodon | reverse complement strand
GCGTATTGATTCCCATGTTATAACGCTATAAAAGGTCAGGAAATACATTAAAAGGAAAACAAGTGTATTAAATTAAACAATGAAAGAATATCCACAATCATTTCAATCATGAAGAAACTAGAAAATGTATCAAGACATTAAAATGTTTTTTTTTATGTAATGAGGTCATAAAAAGGCAAGAAAATATATCACGGAATTCTTCTCTGTCCATAAACATATTATTCCCCGTAATATACCCGAGTCCGCAGCGAACATACCTTCCTAGAGGCGAAAAAAGGGATATAAAAGGTATTTCTTTTTCGTTACAGTTTTCTCATCCCCCACAGACTTTGCTGTGAGAGCTGGCCCACAGCACCCGTGAACACTATTACCCAGAGCTATTTCCTTGGTATATTTATCCAGCTTGCTTTCCCCCCTCACTCGTTCGCGCAGTCGTGTGTTTGGATTGCTAGATCATGCCTTGCAGATACTCCAGTTGCATGACTTTGATGAGATGAAGCAAAATATTCCTTTGTACATATTTGAACGGGATAGGCAGTGGGAACAATGTATAATATATATATAAGTTTTTTTCTTCCTCTCA
>NC_051409.1:27371706-27371853 GCF_015228065.2 Penaeus monodon | reverse complement strand
AAACATAATAAAAGATGGAAGTCTGACACGTGTAATTAAAGCTAAGCAGCAAAACCTGCTAACGCATTTCCTCGTCACAAAGATCAGTCGCTCATCTTCAAATGTCAACTGCAATCAACTCGAGACTAAAGACTCACCTTAATGTAA
>NC_051409.1:27371294-27371510 GCF_015228065.2 Penaeus monodon | reverse complement strand
CTTTCGTCATCAGGTTATCAGGTGCGAAAACGAGGCTTTTATTTCTTGATCTGGGTTGCAAATGATGATGGGGAAATGCAATTATTTGTTGGTGCTGAAATAATCCGCTGTGACACCAAGAAAGACACTCATGCACACATACGGACTCACATGCCACATATATGCATACTGTACGTATATGCATACAAATTCAAACGACGTACACAAGGAGGGCAT
>NC_051409.1:27369426-27370948 GCF_015228065.2 Penaeus monodon | reverse complement strand
ACTAAGGGATTAATGAACCTGAAATATTAAATACAGAAATGAACAAATCAGCTGATTCTTGGAAGTTCCCTCACGTTGCACGAATAATTCCCCTTCGTGCAAAATTAATATATTACATATAAGGAGAAATGCATAATATAAACTCTAAAAACAACACAACGTATACCTTACCTGAATACAACATTCGCCCAACCATCCAGAGGGAATCGCGGGTGTTGAAGGATTCTGTATTTTGCTAGTTTGATTTTACCTCCTGATAAATATGAAATATTAAGTGTAACTTCATGATAATAACATAAAACTGATATACAGACCATTGTAAAACATCACTGGTACCTTAATAATATCCCATCAATGTCATGGTAGTTTTTAACCTTGATTTTAAATCATTGTAAACAACAAAGAAGGAGGATTAAATTCCTTTTCTGCGTAGGAGGAAATTCTATGATGAGGTGTTCATAAAAGCCACGGTCTGATTCGATTATCCAAGCGAGCGTTTATAAACTTGGTGCTAATTCATCCGCTGACTCCATCGGGAACATCTGTTTCGTCGGCAAATGCAACAAGACGCCATTTAAGGCGCTTTGTGTTCCACCCAAGCGAGGTGTGTAGACGTCTGGACGCTGAAACAGTCATATGGTCATGCTGCCTACGTGTTTGGTTTTGCTATCATGATGGTCCTGGAAAATTTATAAATAATGTAGTCTGTGAGGATAGAAGGCACTTAAAGTATTGTTAGTAGGTAAGGTAGTGTTTCATTTTTGGTCTTCCGTACTTGGAGGGTAACAGACGCATATGATCGTCTCTCGCAGATAAAAAAAAAAAAGTGTTGAGGTCGCCGGCACGAAATCCAAGTCCAAAAGATCCTTTTCTAAAGAGAATCCTCCCATGAAGTGACGGAGTGACAAGGATACGTCAGAGATGACCACCCTTTTCGTGTAATTACGTAAGAAAGATTAGAAAAGAGAAAAGGGCCTAGAGAAGGGTGGAATAATAGATGAATGATGGATTTCTTTTACATTTCCAAGTTGTGATTTTTGTGCAGATAAACCTCTATTACATCTGCAACCATTCTACCGATGGATAAACGAGTTTAATGTTTTTTTGAGGATATTTGCTTACTCGAACACTTAAGGATAATATGAAGCAATAGAAGCTCTGAATGATACAATATGTCATTTACTTTATATATTCTTTTTTTCATAATTCTCTGTTGTTGTAATATTAATCATTGTTAATTAGTAGCGTTCCTTATAACATTCCCTACTAAGTGTTTTTATTTCTTTCCCTGGAATTTCTTCTCAACCTAACTTCCAGGTGGTGGCAAAACATCCTGGAGAGATGAATAACTTATTAAATATTTAGTTATTATTTTACTTACTCCTTTGTTTAATTAACAGTCAGTTTTTTTCGGAAACTCCCTGGCATGTAGTGGCAGTGCCAGGGAATTGCTAGACACGTGTATGGCAGCGGTAGCTGAGATTTATTTACATACGCACACACACGTGTGAATATGTGTATA
>NC_051409.1:27368894-27369165 GCF_015228065.2 Penaeus monodon | reverse complement strand
TCTTTATGCCTGTCATGCCCGCAAATTAGTCGTCCATCTTCATCGTAGTTGTGTTCTGGTCCTCAGTCAGTTACTTGGAAGAGACGACCTTCTTTATTGTGACAACGTAAAGCGGGCATCATTATAACAGAGGGAAGGTCAGGACTTTTCTCGATGGGAAATCAGCACTAATACGTCCAACCATTCAGCTTTTAAGGGCCTACGATTAGGCCTACGTGGCCATCAGGCGGGTTTCTTTTACAGGGGTTGGACTATCCATCTGACTTTAGAA
>NC_051409.1:27368490-27368705 GCF_015228065.2 Penaeus monodon | reverse complement strand
GCTCACATTACTATAAACTCATACAAATAAACATACATATTAAGTTGTAGACAAGTATATATGTATGTGTGTATTTCATGAACAAAAAAGTGCCTAGCAATTGATCAGGTTCCCACTGTTGAAAGGTTTTCTCTGCGCCGTAAACTGATTCCACAAGGTCTAACTTTTCCGCCGGCGCCTAAGAGCTTTATCACCTCGAAGACGCCCCCCCCCCT
>NC_051409.1:27368084-27368455 GCF_015228065.2 Penaeus monodon | reverse complement strand
TTCAGAAAGCAAAAACTCGCGTAGGCACGTAGGCCTTTCCTGGAGAGAAGAGAGAGCACATCAAAATATCCTGTAATGAGGTTAGACTCGCCTGGAGACAGCCGCAGTTTGCAGAGTTGTTCGTCAGTTTACGAAGTCCTGAATTAGCGTCTTCCTGAGTCCACAAACTGCGGTCTCCCTGAGGAGCGAAGTTTGAAGTGGCTGGACTCGCCAAGTTTCGCGCTGAAAGATTTAAGGGACAGTCGAGTTCCGCTTCTATTGACGCATTGATGAAAATCGCGGTCGAGGAAAGGGAGGGGGGGGCGATCTGGGGGAGCGGCAGGGGTTGGACTCGTTTAAATGCCTGTACTCGTCCTGCGATTAAATAATCT
>NC_051409.1:27367721-27367884 GCF_015228065.2 Penaeus monodon | reverse complement strand
GCAAGTTTAAATAATTAATCAGTGGATTTTAATATGACATTATTAATACTATTAATTAGTGCAATCCAAGGATTGAGTTCAATCTTTGTGAAAATCGATAAATTTATTAACTATAATTATCAGTGAAATATAATAAAATTACAATATCAAGATTACGTGAAAC
>NC_051409.1:27367513-27367623 GCF_015228065.2 Penaeus monodon | reverse complement strand
ACGAAATCAACAACATTCAAAACTTATATCTTAATGAATCAAATATTATAAAACAAAATAGCGGTCAATATTAAAGCAATTAATTATCTAGTATCTCATAGTAATTAAAA
>NC_051409.1:27364001-27364273 GCF_015228065.2 Penaeus monodon | reverse complement strand
AACTATGAACGCGCAGTGGCAGGAGTGGCACCGTTCGCCCTGTCCTTCGGCTTGCGGAGGCTCCAGGTATGTTGACTCCCAGGACCTTCTTTCACTAAGTTTGCGGTTGATTGTATCAGGAACTTTCATCAAGGTCGATGGCTTCAGCGGAAGCGCCTTTGACACTATCGTTATTACTGGGGGCGACAAGAATGAAAGGAAGATAAAGAGACAGATACATTAAGGTCGCGGAGAATTCTGCAGGCGATGGAATGGTGCTAAAGGAAAGAGGC
>NC_051409.1:27363233-27363670 GCF_015228065.2 Penaeus monodon | reverse complement strand
GACGAATTCCCTTGACTCGCAGTTAGCCAAGCAGGTACATGTTCCCAGCACCCCAGCGCGCGCTCCATGTATAGCAATTTAGAGAGCGGCCTGCCTTAGTACGTCTAGTCTTAATTGACACTAAATCTTCCATTACGACAATTAAGGATTGTGTGTTGCCTAAACAGAGGTATGCGGTGTGCGCTGTTCACTTAGGTTCGTCCTGTTAATCCGAGAAGACTCTGATAGACCTTCGCTTTATATTATGTTTCAGTATTTACAAAATGCACATTGGTGAATATATAGGCAGAGAGTTTGATGGGTATATAGGCCTTTAGGTATAAAAATAGATTCGTAGATAAGTAGAGGGAGAGACTAGTAAATAGAGATGTAATTAGGTAGATAATACTAACACACAGAAGCGTATAAATATAATACTAACACAAAGACGCGTATAA
>NC_051409.1:27361411-27361881 GCF_015228065.2 Penaeus monodon | reverse complement strand
GGAATTCGTGGAACGCACACACATCTAGCAAATAAGAATAAAAGTCATGTTCACTTTTTTTCCCCCTTTTTCAGGAAAAGCGCAAGATGTAGTCACCTCGATCTAAATAGCAGTGGAATATGAGTGAGAAGCAAAAATGATAAACCAAAAGATTTACGTTTTTCCGATAGACTTAACAACTTAATCTCAAGCCTGAAGGACACGTTTCAAACGCAAAGCTAGAATAGAAAGGTATAAAAAGCTGAAAAAATAGTTGATAATGTAGGAATTTCGAGAAGTTATTACGATATTTTAAAGATAACACCGTAATTCATGTGTGATACGTGTTACGAGTTGCTGCAAATGTTTGTCTTCAGAATAATAGATGTGATAGAAGAGGCATGCGAATTGTGGAATAACCGTAAATAAAAAATAATGAAGAGGGAATATGTAAATCAGGTCTTAGTGAAACAATTAAAAGGTACCTGTGA
>NC_051409.1:27359828-27359926 GCF_015228065.2 Penaeus monodon | reverse complement strand
GAGCATTATTTCACTATCACCTTTAAGTATAAGCAGTTGGACGAAATTTTAAACGTTAATAAACGAATCATTTCAAGGAACTGCAGGGGAGTGTTGTT
>NC_051409.1:27359145-27359396 GCF_015228065.2 Penaeus monodon | reverse complement strand
ATGTTTATAATAGAGAAAAGGATAACAAGAGGAGGGCTATGAATTTCACACGGGGTTTAAAAAGGAGGGCCATCGCTTAAGCCAGGGAGAAAGGTGGAGAGCGTAGGGTGAGAGAAATAGGGTGAGTGGAAGAGGGAAACGCCGGGTTAGGGTAGATAAGGTCTGATAATAACTCACAATAATGGGAATTTTGGTCGGTAAGGACGGAGCTGTTCCTTCCTCGAGTTTTTTTTTTCGGGGAACTGTGGTAG
>NC_051409.1:27358976-27359082 GCF_015228065.2 Penaeus monodon | reverse complement strand
GGAGGATGCTACCTTCCTAAGCTATTTTTTCCAGGAAGGTTGAGACATTTTTCTCTAAGTTAGAGGAGGATAATCATATGTTTTATGGTGGCTAAGATACTATTAC
>NC_051409.1:27358402-27358676 GCF_015228065.2 Penaeus monodon | reverse complement strand
GGCTGCTCTTCTTTTCACCTGACATGTAGGGTTCAGGACCAGTCCCCCCACCCCCCGTCACCGCCTGCGAATTTCCTCGCGTCAGCTTCAGGGCGGCGGGCCAGGCAAGCAACCGGCTGGCCGAGGGCGCGAGCAAGCAAAGCATACAGGGGGAGTTTGTTGGCAGCGTCACTTCCAACCGCAGGTGAGGGCTGGCGCGGCGTCTGTTGGGGGGAGCCGCCAGGCCGTCTTCATTAGTGTACTCTGACAGGTGGCACGTGTCTTGCCCTCCAGC
>NC_051409.1:27358250-27358360 GCF_015228065.2 Penaeus monodon | reverse complement strand
GAATATTGGGAGCCAAGAGGTAGAGAAACACGACCGAGGGCGAGGAGCCACATAGCAACGGGGGAAAAAATCACTCCGAGGGGGACAGAGGGCGTGAAGTGGCACGGTGC
>NC_051409.1:27357800-27358197 GCF_015228065.2 Penaeus monodon | reverse complement strand
TCTAAATAACAATCACAGAGAACTTGGTGGGCGGAGGGCAAGGAGCCACGCAGGGGATGGAGGAGGCCAACGCGGGGGGAACGTGGCTCAACACGCTACGAGGCTGGAACAAGTGAAGCAGAATTTGGAATTTGCGGATTAGAACGTCGAAATTACTAGTATGAATAAAGATTAGCATGCCTGAATAACAGTAACAGCTCGAAAAAAATCAAAAGGGCAAAGTAAACAAAAATGTAAATATCGGTGTGTGGATTATTTCAATGCATAAACGTTTGCCAACTGCGAAATTTGTTTTGAAACGAATCACAAGACATAGATTACCATAACATTAGCAAATCTAATATAATAAAAAGGCATGGGCTTCCACGTCAGAAGAATGGTAGATTGATACAGTAAT
>NC_051409.1:27356608-27357057 GCF_015228065.2 Penaeus monodon | reverse complement strand
ATTCTCCTTTTTATTTATCATCTTGTTCGCCTTTTTCAAATAGCCTGTGTTTTTCTTTTTCCTCATGGCCTGTAGCCTCCCCTTGCCCCCAGTTTGCAATAGTGCAAGAGGAACATAACGATGAAATAATTTTATCGTTACCAGCGGCGGGAGCAATTTCGTTCTGAAGGTTACTTGCCTAAATCTATACAGTGCAATTCAAGCTTTTCATAACCACTATGGGAGTTATTTCTTAAATGTTTATGGGGTAGTTTGTGTTTCGTTCCGTTCAAATTTGATATTCATTTTTAGCTCAACTTTATAGCGTAATATTCATAGAAACTGCATTCAAGGAAAAATTGCTCCATATTGTTGATAATCTATTTATGTATCTATCAACGTGTCTATATCTGGCTATTAGATACCTTTCTTTTTTTGTGTTTACGTTTTTTTTTCAGTCGTTGCACCTC
>NC_051409.1:27356171-27356489 GCF_015228065.2 Penaeus monodon | reverse complement strand
AAAATCAATGAAAAGAAAGTAAAGTAAAAAGTGAAATTATGCATAGACATTTTTGCAGACTTGGGACCTTTGAGTGGCATCTATTGACATTTTATGCTTCCGTGATTCAGCTTCTCAGACTTGCAAAAGAATAGTAATCAGGTCCAAGTAGACGGGAGAGGAATTTTCAGCTTCATTTTTAATGAAAGTCCCCGGGGGAATTTTCCTTTTCCCTGTTTTATACATTCATTTTTGTGTTTTTTGTGTGATTGTGTCTGTCTGCTGTTTTTTAGTGATTTATTTTTCAGCAATAAAAGGCAAAAAGCTATAATAAAACCT
>NC_051409.1:27355387-27355737 GCF_015228065.2 Penaeus monodon | reverse complement strand
TTAATTATATTACTATTACCCCTGATACCCAAAAATGAATAAATAAATGTCGTATTGTTTCCCTCTATTCCCTTCCTCATATCTTAGAAATGAGATAAAATTTCTTTAATTGTTTACAATTTGCCAATTTAACAGTGCAAATAGGCCTTAGACCGGCTTTCCCGGGGCATTACACCGGATTCTGAAATATAATTCTGTAAAAAAAACAGGCTAAAGAATTGCCTTAAATTCTCCTAGATTTTTAAAAATCTCCCCTTTGATACCCCCAAAAAAAAAGTTGACTTAAAGTTTTGAAAGAGGAAGGTTGTCAGAATTGTTACCTCAGCACTGTGTGAAGGACATTACAAGAT
>NC_051409.1:27349086-27350006 GCF_015228065.2 Penaeus monodon | reverse complement strand
CGCGTGCTTTTGGCGAAGTGTGAAGATATGATCAAATTCCTATATGTCTAATAAGTTTCTTTTGGAAGTTGGATCTTTATAGCAACCACATCAGCTCTTTATATGAATTTTGAATATTAGATGTTAAATTAATGTTTACTACCTTCTCAAAATGTATAATATTTCCCAATCATTTGGTTCTATGAACTGGAAAGTTCAGTATCTGTTTATCTGAAATGATTATGTAGAATAACTGACAGTTATGTCTAATTTAAGGCGCCGAGGTTGGTCTTAGAAATCTCTAAAAAAAAAACTCACCTCCAATGATCATAAAGTCAAGATGGTGCTCACCCTCAATCGCAAGCTTAATGCACGGTCACCTAGTTCTCTCATACATTGACAATAAACTTTTTTAAGGTCAATTACATTGCATAAGATAATGCAAAATGAGGTGATGATACATCTTAGAATATGAAAGACTATATCAGCATTGTATTTGTTGTTTTATGATCCAAATAATATTTTTCTGTTGAAAGGCGAAGACCTTTATGCCATTTGAGAAAGAAAACACTTTTGAAGGCTGGAAAGGAAAGTAGCTTGTAAAACCCGTCATTAGTTATTACCAAAAAGAAATTCGTAAAGAGAGTTTAAAATTATGGACGACACAAACTCTCTAGATTACCGAAAAAAATTAGCAAAATTCGAGAACTGCTTTTATCATTCTCGAGAAGCTACGGACCACAGCTCGTCTCTCGCCTCAAGCCTAGTCCTCGCGATTGAATTTGGCTGTGAAAGGTGCCGGGCGGTCTTACTTGGAACTCTTGTCCTTTGTTATGATTTTATCTTATTGCAAAAGGTGGTATCAGTAGTAAATGAAATACTGACCAACCGATTCTGTGTGACTTTAAACTGATATGTGACACATGATCTTAATTATCAAA
>NC_051409.1:27348367-27349050 GCF_015228065.2 Penaeus monodon | reverse complement strand
ATAATGGGCAAGTAATACTGATCTGACAAAAGTACGATATTTATTCCTATCATAGGCTTTCCATGATTCTAAGCGCTAACTTTTCCAAAGCTTTTGCATTTCTCGATTAATTTCGAATTGATTAACGATTCAGATGCTCAGATGCGTTCTCCTTTGTAACAAGCGCGATCATACGTAGTGACACTGATTAGCAACATGAGCATTGCCGTCAACAACAATAATGATTACAGTAATGTAATTGTACCATTATAATCACTAGGATCAAATTGTACATTTAAAACATGATTATAACATGGCTGTTACGGATACTTCTTCCACTAGTCAGGATAATAAAAACTCTACCATGATCATTACTTTGAAAATCATGATTCTGATGTTAATATGATAATGGTAATATGATGCCAATACCAACACCCCAAAGAAAGCAATAGGAAACGTTGTAAGGATAAAACTAATGAAAAACATATCTGACAGAAGGAATGAAGACCCCTGACAAGACCTGATACGAAGGACTAATCAGGTCAGCTTCGGAGGGGTAGCTTCATCCTAACGCGAAGGAACGAGGGAGCTCCACGCTGGCTCATCCCAAGGCAGTGGTTCTTTACGCTCCGTTCAGCTCCAGTGTAATTCTGAGACTGCGCGAACACCAGAGACTCAACTTGCTCTCCATTAACTCTAGGTTG
>NC_051409.1:27347177-27347379 GCF_015228065.2 Penaeus monodon | reverse complement strand
TAACATAAGCTCTTTCATAACTATACCCCCAATATTGATTGATTTCAAAGAAAAGAAAATAATATTATCCAGCTTTATATAGATGCTCTTTCCACACAGCACAGCTTCACTGATATTAGAAGAAAATATAAGCTGTCGTCCCCGAGATGTGACAAAAGACGGAAAACAAAAAATCGCAAATTCAAATACCCTTTCGAACAGC
>NC_051409.1:27344876-27345976 GCF_015228065.2 Penaeus monodon | reverse complement strand
AAAGCCGTTTACAAGGATTAGTACAGAAAATTTGAAGTTCAATTTTAACTTAAGTGCTAAGCTGTAGTCGTTTTAGAAATACTGTAAAATATATTTCGTAGATGACGCAGGCGTGACTGTGAGGATCATTATACGAATGACAGGTGTAGCTGAATATTGCACGAAATTAATAAAATCCTGGATAATTTGTACCCGTTATGCAAGGAATGATGATACATTAGAAATAGTTAAGATTATTTTGATTAGTAGATAATCAAAAACTTTGCATATTATTGGGTCTAACTTACGACTTGAGGATGTTTTGGGGTTGTAAAATATTCTTCCGATATGTACAGAGGCAGCGGGTTTGCTAAGAATTACTGTGTTTTCCCTGCTATCAGGCGAACTTCCGTGACAAATATCAATGTAGCTTCAGCAGGAGTTGATCTTTGAAAACAAGTCTTTGTAATCTGCTGGTAATAAATACATATATTCTAACACTTGTTTTGTCTCCACAGTAAGACATATATACTACAGCTAAATCTTTCTGATATCTGAATCCACTGATTAATGTTTCACTGCACCAACGGACTGAATATTAGTATTAAATCAGTAGTTTATGGGTTTCTTTCCTAGCATGGTTAGAGTAAGTAGTAGGCGGCGGAGAAATACTTTTGATTAAAAGTTTCTTTATCCAAATAAACAAAATTATTTGTTTTAATTAAAGAGATGATAATAATTCTTGAAGTTTTTGATATGGACTTTTTTTTATTTTCAGTTAACATTCCTAGTCGGTCGTTTTTGGGGAAATTGACTTTATCGTCTGCTAGAAGATATTCATCCTGATGAAATGGTCACTTCTACAGGAATTTTACTGCAATGATGCCACGGAGCCCTAGGGAGAATTGATAGACAACTTCTCTCCTTCGCACCTCCCGCCCATCCGTAACTCTGCGGGGGGGGGGGGGGGTGACCGATGAGAGACAAGGAACAAAAACGAACAGCAGATCATTTGTGCAGACGATACTCACCTTAATGTTGCTGCAAAACAATGCAAACATTTTCTGGTAATAAATTCGTTGTTTGCACGACAGCTGAAGATGTAAGAAGTCTTTGCCGTG
>NC_051409.1:27344341-27344853 GCF_015228065.2 Penaeus monodon | reverse complement strand
GTGTGTGTGTGATTAAAATGAGTTCGCAGTCGTTATCAGTTAAACCCATTCCATTTTTGGTACAATTTATTAATTGTTTAATTAATCATTAGTGTCACCTTGTCATGATATCTACGAGTAATTAAGATCTGATTGTTTATTCAACGCTATTTGAAGCATGACCAACTACTATTAGGACACACGAAACTGATAACTCTACACAAACTGCGGTTATTTCCATTAGCATTAAACAAAGAGAGTAAAGCTGACAAGCATACACATAACAAATGCCTGATAAATAATGCCATAGGATAAATCGCAATAACCAAGTTTTATTTTTCTGAAGACACAACCCAGGAGCGTATTGTAGCTCGATTCATAGTCTGAGTTAACGGAAGGATGTTTACCTAATGGCGTTTGGGAACAGCCCGAGGGTTAAAATGAGCTGATGGTAGAATAAACAAGCGCTGACTTGGGTTCAGACAAGCGCTTTCTTGACGGTCTTAAAAACTCCCGTCCTTACACAGTAAGCT
>NC_051409.1:27344141-27344243 GCF_015228065.2 Penaeus monodon | reverse complement strand
TGAAACATGGATACTAGAAATGTTAAGGATGCATGCTGAACAATCTGTAAAAACACAATGATCAGGGTAGGGAAGCACATGAACATCCCGAAGGCCCTTTCA
>NC_051409.1:27343757-27343865 GCF_015228065.2 Penaeus monodon | reverse complement strand
AAGGGAAACACAGAGGTATAAAAATATGGTGTAGCCGTCAGCTAACGTAAGTGATGAGGCGCGTCGACCTTGGGTATGTGGGGTGTGTTAATGAACTACAATACAATA
>NC_051409.1:27340778-27341090 GCF_015228065.2 Penaeus monodon | reverse complement strand
TGTCGAAGGAAAAACGATAATCTCTTTTCCAGAAGCCAGGTCTACTTTTTAAAGGACTAAACTGTACATCAGATAACATATACAAGGCAATGTAAATATTTATCAGTACTACGGGATGAACTGCCTATCAGTTAGAGTTAGAATGTGCTGATACCTTACGATACAGCATATCTGTTAACAAAGGAATATCCTGCCATTTAATTCCTAAAAAGAACGGGAAATAGTTCATTTGCCATTCCTTCTAAAACTATTTACAATATCTTCTACGAATATCCGCCTTGCCTATAATTATAATCATTGTCCAGTTAGCGC
>NC_051409.1:27339356-27340299 GCF_015228065.2 Penaeus monodon | reverse complement strand
CCATCCTTTGATGATCGCTAACAATATGAGGCTCAAGATGTGTCTCCTTCCATTGCAGAGTGAACTCTGTCGTGAGTGTTTACAGGAAATCAACTTAATTGGTCGGTTTTCGTGCAATATCAACATGATGGTGCGGGGTAAGGAAGCCTAATATTACGATATCATTTGGCGTATGGCATCCGAAAAATGACTTCTGCAGTCGATAGCCTAGCGAATTTTCTCTGAAACTGAAATAAAAGACGATATGTTGACGTTTAATGCAAACACCAAAAATGAAAACGGAGACAGCGATTCATCAAGAAGAAAATTTCCTAAGATTTTCGATATGTAATTATTTTTTTATATTTTTAGCAAATTTTATCTTCATTGCGCGCTTGTAAACTTTCCAGACCGACCCCTTTCTACTAAGGAAGAGATGGTATGGAACAAGGATAATCCTCTCTATTCCGGACATAAGAAATTAGGCGTTTTTTTCGTTCGTTTTTTGTAAGTCACTGAGATTTCGTATCATTATGAAGAGTAATAACGACAACACTTTAAGTCATTAATAAACTATTTGTTAAAAACGGTCATGAACCGACCACATTTCAAAACAGAATGGAATCCGGAGAGAAAGTATTATGTTTACAATATACTTTTTTAAGTGTCAAGGTTAGTTATCGGCTGTAAAATAATCATATGATTTATTAACCATCTACAAAGTCAGTTTCCCGTCATTTAGTTCTTGTAGATATCTTAAGGGTCATCCACTTTTTCTTCATTTTTATGAGCGTACAACCCATACGCTGGATAGGGGTTACTCTCATAGAAATCTCATAGAATCTCATAGAAATAACGATCCACATCAAATAAAAATTACAAGTTGTCTGTTTCCTCTGTATACCACTATCGAAATCAAAAATGGAATATGCGCGCCTGATGATTTTTTTCCGATACAAAGACA
>NC_051409.1:27339089-27339173 GCF_015228065.2 Penaeus monodon | reverse complement strand
AAACCAAATTGCACTGGCGACTAAACAGTCTTAGTGAAGCCGCAGAGCGATACAACGTTATAGACGTTTTCCTGTATGGTTAGA
>NC_051409.1:27338524-27338886 GCF_015228065.2 Penaeus monodon | reverse complement strand
CGATGATATTCAAAGAGAAATGATAAGGTGTTTTACAACATAATAACAAGCATAATTAACAAATAACTATTTAAGCTTCGACACGAAGGAGAGAGCATAAAACAGCATCAAACACAGCGGGTGGATTCGCGTGACTGTCGAAGGCTGGAAAGTTGTAAAAAGATTCTTTCGTCTTGAGCAATCCACCGGCTATCAGTCATAAATCTTTATTATTATTTCATTAGTTGCAAAGTACTGACAGAAAAGATAAGGCTTAGGGGAAAAAAGTATTAATCTCACCTTCTCTGTGAGAGTATTTTTGCTTTTTAAGTGTTGCTTGTTTGCATAGATACTTACTTTAAATTCGTTAATTAGCATGCTAC
>NC_051409.1:27337446-27338238 GCF_015228065.2 Penaeus monodon | reverse complement strand
TAAGTGCGTGTGTTTGTGTCTGTTTGAACATATATCCTTAAAGACACTTAACCAAATACATGCAAGTAGAATTTGCTATACCTATTCCATCTTGACATCGAGACATCGGGCGTCACTACTGCAACGTCCCTCTCTCTTGTATATTTTCATGTGTATATAATATATTGTATGATATTTCATGGCGAATACTCCTTGTGCCTCTTCTTGCATTAACAATTTCCCTTATCGTAAAGCGGTGAAGCGGACACAATTTTCTGGAAAATATCTGTGCCTTTTAGATATAACATTAGAGAGAAATCTTTCCTCCTGCAATCTTCTTTGTTTTCTGTTGCATTACCGTGTTTCAGTATCTTTTCAGCAAGTGTGTTTTATGACAAAGTTTTAAGTCACTATTGCATTCTTAGTAATTATTGTTAAATTACCTGGCAGGATGTTATTTACGTTAAATGTTAAAACTGTGGAAGAAAGATACCTTATTATCATGTAGTTTTCAAACCCCCTCAGGTTCTTCGTGTTTTCCTTATTCTTTATTTCCTCTATTTTTCTAGTTTGATTTGCACATATAGGGGAGAAAAGGGGAACATCATATTTCACAAAAGCTTTTCTTTGTAACTTATGGCAGTTCTGAACAGAGACATTTCGCACTTTAAAATTCTATCTTTTTTTTTTTTTTTGACATGGCAGATTGATTCTAATGGAATCTTCAATAAATTAGTATTCAGTCGCGAGTGAGCGAGTTTCTTCTTTGTCACGGGCCGCTTTTTGTTCATTTGTGACCCGTTGACCTTTTAT
>NC_051409.1:27334371-27334944 GCF_015228065.2 Penaeus monodon | reverse complement strand
TCCGCACGTATACCTATACTTTTAGTATGTTTACAAAACCTCTTTTCAAATGCATCTGGCCGTGCCTGGAGCAAGCAAATTTCGGCGAAAGTAATATTTGCACAGGGTAATGGTCCTGTGGAACATGACTTCGGTCCTCACGCCGGCGGAGTGGCGCGGAAGGATAGCGTTATTGACCCTTTGTTAGCGTTGTTCCACGCAGAGGCTGTGGCGATACGGCCGAGCCACCGCGGAAATATTTTTAGCATTCATGGCCTATCATCACGCCAGTACGAACACGCCAGGAGGAATTTCTTGCTTCTTTTCAAAATATACATATTCAAACAAGGCACGTGGAAACTACACTCTCAGAAAATAATATTATGCGGTAATAGACAATGCGATGTTATTAGACCTAAAATTTTGACTCAATTGCACAGTTGATGCTGCAGGAAAGGCTAGTGAAACACAAGCGATCAAACAGACTTTATTACCACTCATACTCAACAGCTTGCAGGTAATAAGCGTTTCATCGTACCCAAACCCATACATCGTTAACATTCTACGTTAGCATGGGGTTTGAAGCCCCTATGT
>NC_051409.1:27331585-27334322 GCF_015228065.2 Penaeus monodon | reverse complement strand
CTCTTTTGGTGTGTATTTCGTTAGGTTCTAGTGGTATAAAATTTGGTAATATTGACATTTCTTTCATTTTCCCCTCGAATATGGATCCAAGCTACTTAAATTCTTCTATTCTTTCACAGATTACGTTTCTCGTAAAATTAGAGGACGAGGCTGTTCCTCTGGATGTTTGGTCCCGACCAGTCTGGCGGCAGCAGGGAATTGCAACTGGAGAGGCCTTGTTTCAGGGAAGAGGCTAGTAGGTGAATCTAAGCGTTCGTCAGACTTGTTTGATTTTAGAGGAAAAAAATAATGGCAATTTGTGACTACCAAGATTAGAACACATCTTGTGGAACAGCTATTCCATATAAAAAGTTACTTGATCCACATAGTATAAATCGCATTAGAGAAAGACTACCAATGACGGAGGAGAGCTGTCGCCAATCTCCCGTTGCAACGTGCCGCAACCGACCTCTCAGAAAGGGCTCATGTTTCCGCAAGGGGGCCACCGGTGCGGCAGGCGCGGCTGGCTCGGGCCAACGCGGCTAGCCTTCGGTGGGCCAGACGGGCAGGGCTCCGGGGGAAGAAGCCAGGGACCGGGCGAGGGCTGGGGAACGGGCAGTGTACTTCGGGAGGAGGTGGGAGTGTGGCCGGCGGTGCTGGGAGGCGTCGGTGTGGAGAGAGACGAGAATCTGATGCAGTTGGAGGACTTTTTGTGATTTTGGCTTAGAAAGAAAATATAAATGAACAAAAAATGATAGAGAAAAGATAAAGAAACGATTGCAAGACCACAAGCGATGCAACTTTGATAGAAAAGTATATCTGAGAGGTACAAGAATACCCACTTAATAGTCTTGCTTGGAAATGCGAACTTTCAAAAACAGCTGATCACGGGAGCCCCACGGAGTGTGAAAGCCTCCCATGGCCTCAATGAGTGGACTCTCCCAGCACGCTGACGCAGCAGTCTCGGGGCTATGGGAGTTCAGGGGATCACAAACCACGCAGAATACTGACCAAACAGATTTTGATTCTTGGACTAAATAATGGATTTTCTGCAGGGTTACAAATTGGTGGCCACACAGCACCATAATTATCACAAGTATCGAAAAATAGCCAACATTACAACTATTGAAATCATCAAGAGGAAGTAGGACTTGGAGTGAGCACGCTGTATGAAAATATCTATTTCATATCTTGGCTAATAGTATAGAATTTGTCTACTACAGAAATCTATTATAAATGCAGTATATACATGACTACACCAGTTTAGCCCAACGTCGTTTGTCGATGATGACACATCTTCATTAAACATATAGGGGTCTTTTCCACTCGAGTTTCCATAAATCACTACAGCTTTTCCTTGGGCCTCTTGTCTGACTCGCGAACTGTTTATCCTGATGCAAATACATATAACAATAACGTGTCACATTTTTCACATGGGATACCAACGATTTGGTCTACAACAATTAGAAAACTTCTCAAAACACAAACGTCCATTGTAAAATATAGTAAGGTTTGGGGCACAGAGTCGAACAGGGTAGTGAACGCGGAGGAAAGAACGTGGAACATAGAGTGTAGAAATGCATTTTTTATAAGATAAAAGATAAGGAAAGGAGATCTAATAGTGATAAGAAGCAGGAAGACAATCATAAATGGCAATAACAAGATGAAAGAAGTGGAAAGAATATACAGAACACTGAAAAGTGTCACACATCTCAGGCATGATGGATCGAGAATTGATTGTAACCGCAATAAGGAATCAAACAACGAGGTAGAAATAATTAAATACCTTATCGTCCATATGGAGTTTGCGTTGAAAAGGTTGTGCTGGAGGAGGTGACCGTGCAACTATGGCGATGATGATACACGTGTGAAGAAGATATGGAGGTGGAAAAGGATATATTTTCTTCGAGGTTATAAACAGTTACTAAGGGTGCTGTTGTTGGTCATCGTGTCTGGCGCAGGTGAAGTGAGAAGTGATTGTCGTGATGATGCCAAGGGTGATATGAAGTGTATTGCTCGTAAGAGTGAAAATAACAATACCTTTGGAGGTAACAGGTTGATGATAACGAGAGTTACTATACAGGTCTCTTCTTTGTGAAAATGTTCTTGAATATGTCTCTTTTTGCGAAAGTGTGTTAATAAAAAACAGTGTTCGTTGCCACAGAGAACCAACGGTGTTGATAGTATGGAGTGCTATGTGCTATTTTGTGAGTTTAAATGCATTCCTTTAGAATATAGACGTGTCTGGATAGTGTTGTTGTTCTGCAGGGTAGATAGTTCTTCTTTGTTAAGGAGAAGTATTTAAAAATCGTTTACGCTGTTTACACTGGTGAGACAAGTATATGGCAACGAAGTTCGTTCATACCAAGCAGAGTGTATTGCTTACGGTGAGCGCGTTCGGAGAGTAGTGTGTCGGCAATCCTGGCGGTGGAAGAAGGTCGTGTGGGATGGCAGCAACGACTTCAACAAGGGAGGAGAGAGCAACAGTAGCATCGTTCATGAAATCCGTGAAGGTGATGAGGGTGATGAGGTCGGTGGAGGTGATGAATGGCCGTACGTGGTGCAGATGCCGGGCGTTCAGATGAGGGGATCAGAGGTATTCGACAATATCACACTTAATTGTTATGTTGGGGCATGATGACATAGTGAAATCCCGGCCGCCGCCGTGGTATCCTCGCTGCCGCTCGCTCAGGAGCTTTTGGAAGATTGGCAGTATGGACGTATCGTGGTCCAGGGCGTTGTCGGAAGCGTTCCTGCG
>NC_051409.1:27331412-27331496 GCF_015228065.2 Penaeus monodon | reverse complement strand
TACTGTAGCCGCCCAGGGACGACGTGTCGTAC
The DNA here is from genome assembly GCF_015228065.2 of Penaeus monodon. Lineage (NCBI taxonomy): Eukaryota > Metazoa > Arthropoda > Malacostraca > Decapoda > Penaeidae > Penaeus > Penaeus monodon. The sequence goes on along the minus strand of NC_051409.1, from coordinate 27,331,464 downwards.
GTGCTATCGTACGCGTTGTCGTACGACGGCGTTCTCACGGGCGGCATCCGCG
>NC_051409.1:27331232-27331351 GCF_015228065.2 Penaeus monodon | reverse complement strand
ACTCAGAGTCTCCGGCTCGTCGTCGTCGAAGTTGTAGTACGGCTCGCTAATGGTGCGGTGGAGGCCCGTCGGCTCTGCGGGAGGAAGCGCTGCCTTTAGATATGTGTGCGTGCGTGGAC
>NC_051409.1:27330253-27331025 GCF_015228065.2 Penaeus monodon | reverse complement strand
ATTGTGCGTTTGCGTGTTTTCTGCGCGCGCGCGCGTGTGTGATGTGTGTGTAGAAAGACAGATATCTGTTGTTGTTTTTCAGCATATTTTCAGATGCAGATGAAGGAAAACAAAGAAAAGGAAACAGGACCAGACAAATGATCAAGCGCAAGTGGCAGGAATGGAAGCAAAGGTAAGGGAAATCATCGTGCTCTGCCAAGGAAATCACTCCCATCACTCACCCTTAACGTCATTCTCGGCACGTTGCTCCCCTTGACAAGGACACACTCAGTCACCCTTACTTCACCGTCTGTGTACAGCGGCAAGATTCATCAGTGAGTCTGCTGTTCCCCCCACTACTGTGCAATATTTCTAACGATACTTTCACGGCGTAGCTGTTACCAATCGATTCTACTTCAGACAAGAAACGCATAATGCCTTTATATACAACACTTTCATCTATGTACGTATACACAATGCATAACGACAACACCTTTCGGCGTACGCAATCTCTACAGTACGTACACACACGCGACCAACCCCCGAGACAAATCCCTACGTTACCTACAGGACCACAGTGTCACACCGGGCGCAGTCCACCACCACACGCTACTCGTAACACTCCAGGTTCAGGTGGCTAAGGTCGTCAGAGGAAGCAGCGATCCTCATCCTCACCGTTGCAGAAAGGGGAGCGAGGTGGCGGCGTGGGTCCTCGCTGGCTGATGAGCGGCGGGGCATGCGAGAGGACGGGTTAGGCCACAAGAGGGCAGCCGATGGCTCGCGGTTCTCATTA
>NC_051409.1:27328145-27328536 GCF_015228065.2 Penaeus monodon | reverse complement strand
TGAATTAAAAAAAGCCCTGCAAATGCACCTGACTAATTCCCGGGCCGACCGCCAGAGCTGCGGCCCGCGCGCTCCCGCGGCCTTTGAGACGTCTGGGCCAAGCGGCGGCCACTCCGTCTCCGCACAGCACGACGCCATGCACTTTTCCCATACACGAAAGGGAGAGGGGAAAAGGCCTCTGAATACCCCGTCCCTCTCGGAAAAGTTTCCCTCCGCCTTTCCTCAAGGTCTTTGTCCTCCTTTGCTTTCCTCAAGTTTTGATCGATACTCTCTCTTTTCTCGGCTCCTCCTCACTCCTCCCCGCCAGACGGCCCGAGCCACCGAGGGTCCCTCCGGAGGCGGACGCCAGGCATCCCTTCGCAGCCAAGTTCACGCCATTGGCAGCGCTGCT
>NC_051409.1:27323582-27324613 GCF_015228065.2 Penaeus monodon | reverse complement strand
CATACATGTACCTGTATGCATGTGTGTCGCTTGTGTGTACACGTATGGAACAACGCTCAAGAGGCTGCTGGCCCGTCCCTCCCGCCTTCCGCCGGATCGCAAAGCCTTAGGCAGGCAGGTTGAGCAGGTGCGTTGCTTCCCCTCGGCTCATCCGACCCAAAGATTCCCAGAAGGACCGGCGGGTGTCCTCCTCCATTCGCAGGCGCCGCCGATGATCTGGCTCAGGACCTCGCTCTGTTAACATCCAATCGAAAAGTGGCCCGCCCTTCTAAAGCATTTGCATTGATCAGACTTAATGTCGCGCCGGCCGCCCTCTTAGACGCGCTCTCTCTCTCCTCGATCACCTTTCCGCCGCGTTCTCTTTAAACAGGAGGAAATGTTCCTCGATTCCCGGGAGAGCCTCTGGGCGCTCCGGAGTCAGAGATAATTACTTTTCCGACGAGGACGTTCGGCGCGGCCCCCCAGCAATAGGATCTCGTCAGGGAAGGAAGGACTGACGTATATTTCGGCCTTCCTGCAGTTCAGTTACTCACGGGGCCGCGCCAGGACATTCGTCTAATCACTGTGCAAATAATCTGCGAAAGATGTCCGAGCCGCGACCGATCCCAAGGAGGCGCCCTTAATGTTGCATGAAGAGGAATCTTTGCAACAAAAGCTTCTGGCAAGAACGAATTAATCTTTGTCGATTGGTTCCGGATCCTTCCTTCATGAAAGAGTCATTGATCAACTAAAATTAATTATCGGTTAATAAGCACAAAGACTACGTACAGTTAACCCGTCCATCCTCCAACTTCGCGTGATCACGTGATACGTTCAAATTTACAAGACCAACATCATGATGCATTCCCCATTTCACTCAAAATTATCTTTAACATTAATAAATCCGATACAACAGCATATCGAATAAACTTATAAATCCAGAAATTAAAACTCCACGTCAGAATGAGCCCGCGAGCGATATCAGTTCCCGGATGAAATCGACGCATCGGCCTCCGTCGCGTCATTCGGATTCCATCAAGCTTCTCGATGCG
>NC_051409.1:27322978-27323500 GCF_015228065.2 Penaeus monodon | reverse complement strand
CATTGATTCTTTCACTATTTTTCTTGTGTAATGGGTGGTCGAATACAGGCATTTATAATACGCGCACAATGGAAACAAACATATTTGTGCATATATATTCCCTTATATGTATGTGTGCGCTTGCGAGTGTTATATCTCGAATTTCATTTGCTATCGAGTACCAGGAAGGATGTGCATTTTTTCATTAAGGAAACCCCAAGTATAAAAACCGAAAAGAGTAACATCTCCAGCATCACAAATGAACTCAGAAGTGAATAATTCAGTCACGGACTCACCAAAGAGTGAAAATATTTGCGAAACTATCCTCAGTTGAACGGAAATTTAACGAAACATGTTTTGGGACCAAGCGGTGGCGCACATTATTTTTAGGGTTTCCACTCTTAATAAGAACAGCGATATCTATGTATCGGATATTGGATATACCGCTATTCGGCTTTATCAATTAACAAAATCGCAATAAAATGCGGATAATGATTCCCATGTTCAGGGACTGCAGCGTTCGAATATCATCGTGAATTACGG
>NC_051409.1:27322802-27322901 GCF_015228065.2 Penaeus monodon | reverse complement strand
CAGTTCTCTCTGTAATCCTACTGAAACTCGTTAATAAATAATTTTATAACGATAAACTGCAAAATCTTCACAATAAAAAAATGGTTCAAGGCAATAATC
>NC_051409.1:27322129-27322594 GCF_015228065.2 Penaeus monodon | reverse complement strand
GCATTCCAGGGGTTCTCAACTAGGGTTAATACATCCTATGGGGGAAAATTAAGGGCTTCATTGTGGGAACTGAAACCGCTATTCAAAACCGTAATGTTTGGTTCTAACGCAAACGCTTCCGGTTTCGCAAAACTTGAAAGAATATGCACTATACTGCGTAAGGGAATAGAACAGCAATTCGAGATTCGTTTTCGTTACACGGATCTACCGGAACGCTTCGCTCGCCTGTCGCTTCGTTTGTCTGATCACAAATGTCCACCTGCCATCTCATGGCGACATTCCTGTCTTTGGTTTAATTTATTGAGGAAGTAAAGTTTTGTATATTTAAATATCACAATATAAAGATGCCCTGATCATGATTTTCATTACGCAAATATGAGTATTACTGAAAAAAAAAACGATTTTTCAACTTGCCAAAAAGATTGTTCCGTCATTACCAGACTAAACGCTTTTTTTCTTATTGTT
>NC_051409.1:27321379-27322095 GCF_015228065.2 Penaeus monodon | reverse complement strand
ATGCGCGGAGAACGTCGTTTGAAAATTGTAACGGAAAGCAGTTTTAAAAAATGCATACTTCAGAACTTTCTCCTAAAACGGTAACAACAGCATGTTTGTTGATGCTCTCGGAAACTAGAGGGCCGTTTGTTGACGCGAGTTGTTTGTGTAAATAAGGGTCTGGGTCATGCAAAGATGTAGGTGGTTGTGCGAATAAGTTGTACTGCTGTGCACATAAACGACCGATGTTATTGGTTGTGCGAATAAGTAAACACATTACAGTTTGGACATTACACAGGTAAGCCATCGGTTATGAATTCGAATTTCTAAAATCCTTCACTCCTGAAGCTTGTAGTTATTTTGTAAAATCTCGCCATATAATACACACACACTTGTGAGTGTACCGTGTAAACATACTGCATAGAAATACTAAGTATCATCCCGTATGTTTTCCAGTATCTGGAGTTCCCTCGTTTTAGGCAATAAAACCTACAGTAAACGTGCAGCCCCTGTGTTATTCAAGCAGGCAACGCGCTTCGGAAGCATAAAACTCACCGTCTCTTTGCTGGAGCATCTGGACACCTGCGCGTCGCTGCGGGCGGAGGTGACGCTGTAGATGCTCCCGGACACCGACCCGCGGCTGCTCATGGTGCCCAGGCTCTCCTGGCTGGCCACGCGCCCCCGCGACTCCTGGGAAGGGGATGGGAGGGTTAGAGGAGCCTCATGTAGCTAATAAC
>NC_051409.1:27319961-27320591 GCF_015228065.2 Penaeus monodon | reverse complement strand
ATGAAGGGAGAAGGGGGAATACTATACACATATAGTATTTCCGCGTGACAGAGTAGAGACAGACACACTGAAATACAGAGAAGCGTATGGGTGAGCGGCACCAATCACAGCCCATCCTTATCCATCCCTTACCCTTTGACCTTCCCTCCAATCTGCTTCCTGAAGTCCCATCTCTTTCCCATCGCCTCTAGTGTTCCTCGGGGCTCTCCATCCAATTAGTTTCTGACTCGTGGTCTATAGAAGGTTGCAGATCCAATAATTTGGCAAATTCAACGCTATGAAAACCTTTCGTGTATCATTTTCTCCTTTTCCTCAGATTTCCAAACGTATTTTCTTGCGTTTTTAACTAAGAATCTATCACTAAACGGGAAAGATGAAGTACCCATAAACAGTAAAACACATCAAAAATAAAAACAATCCTAAATGCTTATACAGGTTAAGAACGTGTTATACTTTCAACGAATAACCTGCAATAAAGGCCTGGTCAACCCCGTACGGAATGACCACCCAACACCTGCCTCCATCTTCAACAGCTGGGTCATCTCTAACAGGGATCCACAGGGATGCCACTCGCAGAGGGACGCACGACTCTCTGGCGACCTTACCTAGTTCGCAACAGTCAGCTACGAG
>NC_051409.1:27318974-27319506 GCF_015228065.2 Penaeus monodon | reverse complement strand
AGAGTATCTGTTTGATGCCAGCGCCGCCTCGAGCCCCCGCACCTGACATCAGATTCGGATGCGAGAAAACAAAGCAGTAGCATTTTCTCATATCAGTCGGCGGTAAACGACATAATATCTAGTAATGTTCTACTGTATCAACTATTTCCAAACAGCAAAAAGCAACTATCTATCGTGCCAAAAAACAGCTATCTGTCATGTTCTAAAGCAGCTGTCTATCGTGCTCGTAATCATCCACGCTGAAAACCGGAAACAACGAAAGAACAAGTTACAACAGATGTCAGCGACGGGATGTAAAATGCACCTATCCGTACGCCGGCCGCAGTCCTTCGCTTCCAGCATGCAGCCGCCCTCGTCACTGCAGAAGGCAAAGACCACACATCCTCGGTGCTTGGTGCTCATTCATGGCTGCGCGTCGAACTGTTTCCGCTATTACGCTTAGTGCAATTAAATTAAACTGCGTAATTTCTCTTTTCGCAAAGCAAAGTGATGTGGGTGTGTTGTTCATTTCAAATTTACCAAAATCGACTAA
>NC_051409.1:27317472-27318956 GCF_015228065.2 Penaeus monodon | reverse complement strand
CGATTTAGATAGCGTTTGGGCTGGATGCTCGTCGCGTTTATGTGAACCTGCCCGTTATCGTCATTTCAGACCATGCAAAAAATACTGACTTTGCCAAATAAATATCATTCATTGAATAAAGTAAGTATGTAATTCCACATTCTAATATCGTCATTCGTCTGCTTGTAGTACGATTTACCTAATACAGCTTGTATATTTTTTTCTTTTCGATCTACTTTGCTAACTCTAGGTATTCACTTTACACGGGAATAATAGCCACATGAAAATTGCCACGAGCCTTTTATCTCACGATCTCACTTTCATGGAGAGAATGTTACGGGTTTGTGTTAATTGACCTGTCAAGCTATACGTCTCTGTCAAGTTCAGTGTTTTCCATTTTTTTTACATTCGTAACACTGAATTGATTCGATGTTATTTTGCGAGTCTTTTTGCTTGGGGATATCGCGATTGATGTTTGATTAGTTAGCATTGATTATCATCCTTTTTAAGCTTGCAATCGGTATTCAATTTTCAGTGTTTCGGAATGCTCTGATTATTGACGTAGCCCCAGTTATACAATCCGAGATGTTTGTACAGTCCGGTCCAAGAATCCATCGCTTCCATGTAAGGTCAGAACCCTCAACCTCCATGCCCTGATGCCGCCTGCCGACGCCATGAGGCCACTGTTGCTGTCCTGCCCTGCCCTTTGTCCCTCCTACGTGTCTTCTACCTGAGTTCCTACCAATATTGCCTATTGATATACCTCCTCGGCAAGTGCCGAGTCTTGATTCACTTGTTCATGTCGAAAAAATGTCTGTTGTTTTTTTCCGATTTCTCCGAAAAAAACAGCAGCGTGGCATCTTCGCTACCAATGAGCGAAACTCACTCAGCGGAAACCTCGCTCACACTCCCGCATTAGAACGTGCTCGGAAGGGCACCTCTTCTTTCTTCACCACAGCGCCTTCCTCACTCACACAGATTTCCACAGCATATCACCCATGAGCAATGCCCTGGGGGTAAAAACATACCACCAAGACTGACAACCTGTCCCTGGTCCAGGTCAACCGGTTGGTCTCCTTGAAGCATCGCGATTTCCTCAAGTACTTGGCCTGCACAGGAAAGCAAGCTTACCTCTTCAGCCTGAAGCACTCTCTTACCTGAACGCCACTACATACACCCATGACCTACAGTAACTCACCGCTCCCATATTTCGCCCTGACAGACTCGGAATCATCAATAACCCTCGCAGATCTTTATACCGCCTTAGCACCCCTCGAGGCAACCCCCACCATTGTCTGTAGATGAGAACAGCTGCCTTCACCGCTTCGTGAACTGATGAACCACAGTGCCAGCAAGAGTTCATTCTCTCAGTCGCAATTAGCTTTATACTAGGTTTGGTCTAAACTGGATCTTCGCCCTACTGCAAGGGGAGTCGACATGAAAAATTATCTGAACTGAATTACTATATAGTGCAATTCTACTGTATCAAGTTTTTCCGAGCAACA
>NC_051409.1:27316672-27316786 GCF_015228065.2 Penaeus monodon | reverse complement strand
ATAACTCTTTCTTTACGAGTCAGACGCGAAATGCAGAAACATAGCGCGGCCTCTTCCTGTATTACACTCGTGGCATAATTTTTGCGGAAACTTTGTGCAGGAATAACATTCCGA
>NC_051409.1:27315623-27315884 GCF_015228065.2 Penaeus monodon | reverse complement strand
AGTATTAACAAGAAGTCAATAAATATCGAATGAGAAACTCACACTCCCCGCTTAGCAAACTGAAATGTACCGTACACACCGACCTTGCATAACCTCGTGTATTATGATGTTGCAAGTTGCAATAATCAATGAGGCGATTCGCCTCCCCCCCCAATCCCTTGTCTCGCAATCGTTGCATGGAGAGGCGTTGCATCGGTGGATCTCCCACGCCTCGACGCGCAACACAAACGCGCGCCCATTACACTTCTTTATAACGAATCG
>NC_051409.1:27315271-27315587 GCF_015228065.2 Penaeus monodon | reverse complement strand
CGTAAAAAATAGATTTCGTTTTCTGTTGTTGATATGAACGCGTGGTTGCATTCCCTCGCAAAAAAAAATTGACAATAGGCAAACAATATCTTGTTTTTGTTGATTTTTCTCTCGATTAGTGAATCACTTGCATAAACCTTCGGCGGGAACCCGGCGCCCAGGCTGGATGATCCGCAATGAATCTAATATGGATTCAGGGTGAATCGGCAGAGGGAGCCAGACATGTTCTGAATTATTTGCGGGAGCGCAACAGTTAGATAAAAGGAGTCCCCTCTGCGCACGCGCGTGTGTGTGCGTGTGTCCTCACTGTCTTTCC
>NC_051409.1:27314721-27314954 GCF_015228065.2 Penaeus monodon | reverse complement strand
AATTGAAATAAGTGTAATAGACTAACGACCCCCATTCAAACTAGATAACAAATTCGTCGCATATGAATTTCTCAAAAAAAAAATGTAAGGCTCATCTACTAAAATAGTTACTAAAATAAGGCTTGCGATATGAGACATTTTGAGACATTTCTAGAGGCTGGCAATCTACGCTTTGTGTCGGGTAACAAATACATATCACAGGGTTTGTCACTTATCTTTTAACTGATGTGCAG
>NC_051409.1:27313063-27313588 GCF_015228065.2 Penaeus monodon | reverse complement strand
ACATATTCGCGCGCGTGTGTGTTTAACACAGTATACCTAAAGATGCAACGTGAATGCTTTTCAGCACACTTCAACTTCAGACAACTCAAGCAGATGAGTCAGACACTCTGTTCCTACTTTAGCTTGTGATTAACGTTAATGAAAATGCTAGTCTGAAATAGTTCCGCTTTTCGAAAAAAAACAGGAGACATAGCATTACAAAATCACAATTAATTCCGTTACGTGAGATCACTTAAGTTCAAAAATAAGTTATACATACCGGAGTACTTCAGTGTACAAAAATACATTGATATGACGACGTGATAAGAAATAAGAGATGTTTCAAGTATAGATTTCATGCGTTGCTCAATAATATCGCTCTTCGATAACTCGTAAAGGCAGCACAAATCAGGAGGGGAAGGCGACCCCCGTAAAAAATGAAGAATTCTGCTTTGATTACTGCTAACTGCAACATTGGAGTTTGGAGAAATTTGCTTGTATATGTACACAGAGAAAGAGGAAAGAGATTAGGTGAACGTGTGAACA
>NC_051409.1:27312879-27313016 GCF_015228065.2 Penaeus monodon | reverse complement strand
TTAGAAAGCAAGGGCGTGCACGGGTCAAGAGCCTCACCTGCTGGTCCAGACTGTCCTGGCTGCCGGACCTCCGCGACGACACCGTGTAGCTGTAGCTGTCCTGGCTCGGGGATCTCCGGCCGTAGGAGTCGTGCACG
>NC_051409.1:27311827-27312859 GCF_015228065.2 Penaeus monodon | reverse complement strand
GTCGTCCAGCATGATCGTGGGCGAGCGCGTCCGTATCTGCTCCAGGCTGTCCTGGCTGGGCGAGCGTCTCGACACGACCTCGCCGAAGCTGTCGCGCCGCAAGTGCGCTCGCGATATCGTTCTGGTGCCCTCGCGCTCGTCGGTCGACTCCCAGCGGCGGCCGCTGCCCACGTCGCGGTTGTCGACGTCGCTGTCGGTGGCGGCGTCCGAGGCGCACGAAACCGGGTCAGGCAGGAACTCCGGGCCCGGCGGGACGTCGCAGCAGGAGCAGGCCAGGTCGTCGCACGACCTGTTGCGAGCGTGGAGGGACCCGCGCCCGACGGGCCGCGGCGGCTCGCTCGCGCGCCGGAAGCTGGCGGAGCGGCAGGCTTGCTGCATCTGCGACGCCCGGTATCCGCCGGGGCCGTCGCCTGATATGTTGTATCCCGCCGCGATGTTCGCCAGCGCGTTGCTGTTCTTCTCGCTCAGCGTCTGGTACGTGGCCGTGTTGTTGATTATCTTGATATCACTATTTTTCTTGCCCACAAAAGATGAAGTCTTTTCTCCATTATCTTCATTATTTAATGGTGTGTACAGGTTACGAGGCACTTGACTGTACTTGTCGCTGTTGGCTTGCCTGAGGCTGGTCCGTCTGTAGGGGTACATGTCCAGGCAGGCCTCCGGAGGGGCGCTCTCCAGGGCCAGCGCGGGCGACTCCAGCACGGTCGCGGCGCCGTAGTCCATCAGAGGCGGCGGCGGCGCCTCCTCCAGGGGCGGCCCGTACTCGAGGCCCGCCGGCCGCTGCCCCTGAAGGCTCGTCCTGCTGGCGCGCCGCTGCTGCATCAGACTCTGCTCCTTCTGCATCATCGCGCCGCCGTAGTCGTGCACGTACACGCCGCCATAGCCGCCGTAGGCCGCCCCTTCGCGGTCGGCGAGCTGCTCCTGGGGGAGGAGGGGGAGATGCAGGTTACCTGGGGTGACCGACATGCAGGAAGAACGTCTTTCCTTACGCTCTCCTCTCTTCCCTTCCCCACTCCCTTCCTCCCTCTTACC
>NC_051409.1:27311424-27311573 GCF_015228065.2 Penaeus monodon | reverse complement strand
TACTCTTTCTTAAGCCTCCACAGATGCACCTGGAAATTCGCTGACTCGCCCGCCCACCTTTGCCTACAGGTCAGCACAGCGCGAGAGCTTCCGTGGGTCAGGCACCATTTCTCTCGGGTAAATGCTTTACAGAGAAGATAAAGTTCCCT
>NC_051409.1:27310972-27311276 GCF_015228065.2 Penaeus monodon | reverse complement strand
CAAGAATAAAGCCCCGTAAAGTTGGTCCTTGGCCAAAGTGAAGTACGAGTGGTCTCTACTTTCGCTGGTTCCTTTTTTCCCCACCGTATCGAAGGGAGATTTCTTCAGTATATATATTTTTTCTTTAGCTCCTAGGACAAGCATAGTTACCGTGTGATAAGGTTATAAAATGTGATCTTCCTGCGGTTTAGCTCTGAGGGTTTAGGTTTGTTAATTACATGTAGGTAAATATTGTACTGTCAAGAATATAGTATCGTTTTTAAGGCGGTTCGTCCATTTTCAGTTGAGGAAATATTGTTAGTTC
>NC_051409.1:27309982-27310070 GCF_015228065.2 Penaeus monodon | reverse complement strand
GGACACGACCCTATTTCCCTGCACGCTATAAATCAATAAAGACTTCCTCATTTCCAAGTTTCCTATCTAGTCCTCATTATACTTCTGA
>NC_051409.1:27309093-27309236 GCF_015228065.2 Penaeus monodon | reverse complement strand
GAGAAAAGTAAAAAATATAGGAAAAGGGAAAATGGCAACTGAAAGACAAGAGAATAATAGAGATAAAATGAGAAAAATACCAAAGAAAAACAAACTCCAAAATACCAGTTAAATAGGGAAGGGAGGTGTTATCCAGTCAAATG
>NC_051409.1:27308436-27308731 GCF_015228065.2 Penaeus monodon | reverse complement strand
CGACGCCAAAAGGCACCACAGACCTGCTGGTGCGGGGGATTCAGCGGCACCAGAGGGATGATTTCTCCCGCAGGAGGACACCCGCCCTCTAGTCTGAATGAGACGCTCTTGCTGACCTCGCGGGGCGTCTGGATCGGCGAGGCGAAGGTCACTCCACGCCTGCAGGGGGCGGGGGAGAAGGGGCGTGAAAAAGAAGTGCATTTAACAACTTCCCTGCAAAGTATAGAGTTAAAATACCTGACTCTTTCGTTACCTAAGTCACGATTTGACTCTAGCTATTTGTCTGCCTCTGTGT
>NC_051409.1:27306462-27306645 GCF_015228065.2 Penaeus monodon | reverse complement strand
TCTGAAACAAGTAGATTAAATGTCAACTACAGGGAAATAACTGCATTCCTTGAAAAAAAAAGGAGAGAGTGAGAAAAGCAAAGTCTAAATTCATCATTCCACAATACAGCACCTGACTTTTTTTATTTACTTAAACACATTAAGTTATCAATATGATCTCCCTATACTAGTGATTCTTAATTA
>NC_051409.1:27304989-27305236 GCF_015228065.2 Penaeus monodon | reverse complement strand
AATTACATGTGCATGTGCATTAGAGAGAACCTTATAATTGAGGAAAAAATATCTACATCATTCCGCAGGCTTCTAATTACATAAAAGAAAGAGGTAAAATACACATTCCATATAAATAACTATATTACATACCGTTCGAAATAAAGGCATCTTGATATAACGGAAGAGAATTAGAAAACAGTTCCATTTCATTTTATGTTTTCCGATTTCAAATTACATAGTACTATTCGAAATACTTTGTACTTTT
>NC_051409.1:27303642-27304962 GCF_015228065.2 Penaeus monodon | reverse complement strand
CTGCCCTCCCCACACTTCAACAAAAAGTCGGTATGTATCTTGACAGAAAAACTGACAGATTTTGAAGAGCAGATATATCATAATATCTATCCAATAACATGGGATAAAAAAAATGTCGATTATTCGATTAAATGAATCCTTATTGGCTCACCCAATGTATTGTTCGGGGAGCCACTGCAAAACAACGCCAAAATCCCACTTTGATCTGTATATTCGCTTATATTTTATGATTTCTCAGTTTACTTATACTTTTTCCATTGTCTTGCTTAATCAGAATATGATTTTAATCCGATCATAATTGAATCATTCATTATATCTACCCACTACTAATGGGACAACGATGATGCATGAAACACACTAGAGAGAGCTAAAAGTAAGAGAAGTGACCACCATTTCAAGTCAAAGAGCAATGAAGTTTGATTGTGCAGTTCAGTCAGACATGCAAAATTCTAAAACTATATTCAGTCTTGAAGAAACTGAAGGAGCTTCCTCTAGTTCCTCAGGAGACTTCGTGACGAGTGCAAATATTATTCTGGCAGTGTGAGGTGTGCGTCGAGGCTAAACACTATACAACTCACGAGTGGAAGGTCACGCTGTGTATTACCACGGAGAAGACACTCACGAGTTGACACTAACAAGGCAGACACGCATGGAGTTGACACGAATAGGTTTGACACGAATAAGTTTGAACATTCACAAGGCAACTCATATGAATTAAACGGTCATGAAGAAAGTAGGTTGACATATGTAAAAGAGTCAGCTCATGAGATACACTCATGATATCTACATTTAAAATGGTAGAAGTTCCTCCTTGGTGCGTTTGTGAGAGAGAGACAACCACATGGTACTCAAGGACATACACACACAGAACTAACGACGCAGACACAACACAATGTTGACGATGTAGACATTTAGGTGTAGACAAGAATCGTGAGTGTCCAGAAGGCAGACATCCACACAGGTTCACACTCATGATGAGAGAGACACAGCGAAGAGAAAGCTCTCATAGAGCGGATGTGGATGAGACGGACACTCGCCCTACACCCACTCGATGAACAGAGACGAAGCGAGTTCAACGAGAAGGAGCACTCGCTCAGCAGGGAACGCCGTCGCAGAAATAAGCAGCGGACGCGCTCGGAACAGGAGTGAAGAAGAGAGAAAACAGCAAAGGAATAATCGTGTGGCAGAAGTGTCATGAATTATGGCAAAGGCGGTTCGGCTGTGCAATGTCACGCCTGGGAGGTGGTGGTCTGTGTCAGCTGATGAAGGAGCAATCGATGTGATGTACTTGTCCTTGTCCGAAGGTAATGGCGATTTGTG
>NC_051409.1:27302937-27303129 GCF_015228065.2 Penaeus monodon | reverse complement strand
GATACAACGGCGAGTCAAATTGATGTTGTGCGTGATACATTGCATGTGTCAGACACGCATATTTACAGAGTGATGGCAGTCTAGACCCAGTGACTGTTTTGGTTACATCTCCTGGTTCGTGGTATTGACTGGTTTAGGATTTTAAACACCCGCAGTTCAGTGAATGAAGATTGAGCTTTAGTTAGTGTATGC
>NC_051409.1:27301572-27302729 GCF_015228065.2 Penaeus monodon | reverse complement strand
TAGATGGATAGACAGAAAAACAGACGGGCAGAGACAGAGAGACAGGGACAGATTTGAGTAATTGTGTTTGATACGTCAACGTCACATATTGTTGATATGAACAAGAAACAGTTTTAAAACGAACGAAACATATTACTTACAAAATTTAAAATAAAAAATACACTAGTTTTAGATCTGAGAGAGAAGAATAAAATATAATGAAATACAGTTACACAGTTTCGACCTTTGACTTAATACAGCTTTACGTAAATAATAACAATAAAAAAAACGTTCTGCTAAAATATCACAGGATTGACATTTTGTCACTTATACGTACTTATGGGTATCGTCATGATGTAAAATTCGAAAAAAAAAATCGTATATTCGAAACCATTCCTGAAAAAAATTGTATGAAATATTTTTTACACAATCATGAATAATAATGGAAATATAATAGGTTCATGTACACCTCATAATCCCCGCTTCTCATCCTCGCCTATCACACACACACAATAAACAAAGTAGCGAATTCTCACGAAAAATATAACTAAATACTTTTATATTTTCTACATCTGGCAGGCGACGGGGGCGACAGATCTCGGCAACGGAGCAGTGCCAAGCTTCGTAGTAAATGGATGTTGCTTTGTCTTCCGAGCATTTATTTATCCTTACAACGCTTTTTATGTACTTTCAAAATGGGTTGACGTGAATTCTTTTATCTCACCAAACTGAAGACCATAAGAGAGGCTTCCACCAACAAGACCTCACTGTAAAAGCAATAAAATAGAATGTGAAGGTCATTGCAAAAACGTGAGAATTTGTTATGAATAAAATCGGACGATAATCTTTGATTTTAATTCAAACTGAAACAGGACGATAAAATCTCTTATGTATAGCTCCTATTTTTTCAGCATGTTGCTTAAATCTTTTAGAGAATATACACTGCAGAGATATTATTAACATATAAAAAAAATATCTGCTTGTAATGAACAAAGTAGAATATCAAGGTGACGCCCCCGTCAACTTTTATATAATTCATATATAATGAAATGAACTTCGCTTTAGAGAGTATATCATATTCACGTGATGCTAAGCAAATATTCAGTAAAAATGGAATTAATAAAGTTTAATGTCTAAAAACTCATTTGAATATCCGCAGTTAAGAAAATAAAAACACT
>NC_051409.1:27300860-27301176 GCF_015228065.2 Penaeus monodon | reverse complement strand
TCTGAAATGTTAACATATTCCTTATTCGTCTTTATAAGCTTATGCTCGTATGTGACCGTAACCCTTTTCCATTTCTCTGGAAATTGATAGAACATTATCAGTGATTCATTTTGGCTTGACACTGGGCAGCGCTATAATATCTCCATCAAAAAGACACTAATAACACAAAGAAAATAATAATAATCTGCTTTCTAGTATCTTAATCATAAACATCAACAAACAAGTGTATAATGCGCTATAATTCCGACTCGTGCCTAAAGCATAATTTACATCAAACATTTACGCGAAACAAAAAGTTGAGCTACACCATATTGCC
>NC_051409.1:27300388-27300810 GCF_015228065.2 Penaeus monodon | reverse complement strand
GATGCACACTCATTATGAACAATTAGTTTCAGCAGCGCTTATTAACTCATGCGAGTTTAATAATCAGACTGCAATATATTGTTTGCACTTTAGAAAAAAAGTATTAGGCCATATTTGCAATTCAACAGGGATCGTACTGATAAAACAGGGCGGTTGAATAACATACACAAAACATGATATTAGCATATTTAAAGATGATTAACGCCATTCTCATTTGAGATTTAGAATCCAAATTCTAATGAAGGGAATAGCGCATTCAAAAAAGCAATGCAGATCCAGTTACGGCAAATCATAGTATAAGAACAAATGCGATAAAGGTTATTGTCATTTCCTACATATCCATCTTTACTTGAAACGATAAAAATAAGAGAAAAAAATGCGATATTATTCTGGCAATGACTGAAATGTAATAACAGCATTTG
>NC_051409.1:27299788-27299876 GCF_015228065.2 Penaeus monodon | reverse complement strand
GACATCGACATATATCGAGTCTAATAAGGACAGAATCAGTCCATTTACCCATGTTTTTTTAGGCCTATGTTTTAGCGGTTTTAATGTA
>NC_051409.1:27298966-27299745 GCF_015228065.2 Penaeus monodon | reverse complement strand
ATTAAGCCTCATCATCCAGTCGAATTTCTTTCGTGTTTTTCAATGAATATCTTGCATATCATTATGCAATATTATGAATGGATGTCTGATATTTATATGAAGAATAATTGCACATCAAATGTCATGCTCATTAGGCGCCAATACTGTATATTAATTAGCATTACTCATTTGCTTTATTCGACCTCCGTTTTCATATCATAATTTTATCAAAACTGAGTTACGTTTTATTTTCTTTCTGATTTCCTTAGATCCATCGTCGTTCTATTACTATTATTTATTTTTGTTAAACAGTCTCTCATATCAACTGTATTATCAATCAAGTCTATTTAGAAGATAATGAGCTGGAATTAACTCTCGTTTCATACAATCCCTTTTAATTATCTTAGTCGAGATCATCTAGATAATACGACCCATTAGTACCTTTATTGTTCTTTGATTAGATCTAAAGCCGTCATCCTATTAATGGCTACCACATAAACCCACATTAAAACAAACACAAAGAAACAGAATCTTCCACAACACAACGGAAAAACAACAAACAAACCAAACGAGAGGAAGGACCAACCGCGATCCTCTCCCTCCTCAAAGGCACAGATAAACTAGAAGCTTGAACTGGATTGACAGACGAGTCAACAAACAAGGATCCAAACAAAGGAAGTGCACATAAACTCAGGGAAGGAAATAAAAAGGGGAGAGAAGAGAGAAGAGAAGACGCCATGACTGACCGCGCTGCCCGGTCTAACGACACAGCGGTCGACGCTACACCAGAAGCAGGCAGA
>NC_051409.1:27298561-27298893 GCF_015228065.2 Penaeus monodon | reverse complement strand
AGAGGGAGGAGGGCACACACGGAACGCGAATTTCCGCGTGAACGTACTCGCCGTCCTGCGACGTCCCCGAGCACAGCGACGTCAGTTCCGTCGCTTCCGTGGTCTCGGTCACCGACGGACCTGCGGGAGAGAGGAGGGGCGCTCATGGGGCGGCGCTCGCTCGGAGGGGGGCTGTGGGGCTCAAAAGGGCGTCCGAGGGGGTCTGAAAGGGGTGGGGGCTGAAGGGCATCTGAAGGGGTGGAAGTGGCGCTCGCTCTGAGAGGTTCTGAGGGGGGCCTGAAAGGGGTCTGAAGGGGGAGGGAATGAGAGACTCTGAAGGGGATCTGACGGCA
>NC_051409.1:27297765-27297829 GCF_015228065.2 Penaeus monodon | reverse complement strand
CTACCCCACCCTCTTCTAACACACCCCGTCGACACACATCACGGCGCCCAACGCTAACACACAA
>NC_051409.1:27297362-27297620 GCF_015228065.2 Penaeus monodon | reverse complement strand
TAACACACCCCATCGACACACACACATCACGGCGCCCACCGCTAACACACAACTCAACCCCCGCGGACCTTAGTTTCTTGCTCTCCTTCTATCGGTTTCGTTTCAGCTCTGAAAATCCACTTCGGTTCTGAAATGCTCGAGCGTGAAATTGGAAACATCCCGAGACCAAGTTGCATCGGGGAGATTCTGTTCTTAAGAGGTTTTGGTATGTTTGTTACCCCCGGCGTCTTGCGATGCTCGTGCCCCACTTTTCGGGAG
>NC_051409.1:27297265-27297333 GCF_015228065.2 Penaeus monodon | reverse complement strand
GTCAGAAAGTATGTATTTCCTCTTGGAAATGCGAAATTATATGTTCGTTACTCAAGATTCTGGATTTC
>NC_051409.1:27297045-27297203 GCF_015228065.2 Penaeus monodon | reverse complement strand
ACGAAGGAATTTTTTCCCATTTCTTCGTGTATTTCATAAGTGAGGATATGTGCAATGGAAAAGAGGAAAAAGGAAAAAAATAATATTCCTTAAAGTGAAGTCAAGTGTAGCTATGATTTCCCGAGAGAACATGGATAGAATTCGCAAAAGCTGGATTG
>NC_051409.1:27296864-27297010 GCF_015228065.2 Penaeus monodon | reverse complement strand
GGAGTTTAAAATGGGGAAGAGAGAAGAAAAAGTCAGGGCCGAGATGGTTTTAGGTTGAATTTCACGTCTTTGCGATTTGTGACATGATTTGTAGGCTCAATAACCCCAGCTACAAATCTTATGCTTGTGGAGGAACATTTAGTTCT
>NC_051409.1:27295931-27296704 GCF_015228065.2 Penaeus monodon | reverse complement strand
ACTCCTTACCTCCCTCCTTTTCTATCCTCCTTCCCCGTCCCTTCCCTTTCGTTTTCTCCTCCCTCCTCCTCTCCCTTCTCCCGTTACCCTCTTTTCCTCCCCTTCCCTTCTTTACTTCTCTTCCCCTCCTTCCCTCCCTCTCTTCCCGTCTTTTCCTCTCTTATCCTCCCTCCCTCCAGTCTCTTCCCCACCTTCCCTCTCGTCTCCCTCCCCTTCCCTCTCGCTCCCTCCCCTTCCCTATCGCTACCTTCATCTAGCCCTTTGCCTTCCACTCCCCCAGGGCCGCCTTACCTTCTATCCTAAGTCTCTCGATGGATCGTGGTTTGGAGGGCCGCCTGGCAGGGTGTCCCTCCACATCCCCAAGGGCATCGTCCCCTAGTTGCTCTATCAGGACCTGGTAAGTAGGACAAAAAACAACAACCGGTAAATGTAGTGTAAGGTCGTTAGGTCGTTGTCAAACCTATAAAACAGCAAGTCCAATTTGCAAGGGTGATAGCGATAATTGCAATGGGAACTCATTCCGACGTCTCTCCAAAAAAATGTTGAATGTTTTACGAAACGGTAATATGGAATGCATGATATTCATCATCAGCAACTGTATCTGTATAATTAGCTGAATAATTTTGCGTGCCAAATTTTGCATAATCATTATGTCCATCATCGTAGTACTTTTACTTCCCTCATCTTTACCATGTAACTTTTTTTGTCTTTCTTCAACCTCGTCACTACTAGTAGACCATTCCTCTCATCGCAAATTCACATACATACAAAGG
>NC_051409.1:27295620-27295886 GCF_015228065.2 Penaeus monodon | reverse complement strand
ATATTTAAAAAAACACGTAGCATCGCCCTCACCTGCAGCATTTGTTCCCGCTCGTGCAGCCTTCTTATGAATATCTGTCTATCGTTCTCCGCCTTCTTGATCTGCTCCTGCATGTCGGACACGTCGGAGTCACTGTCGGTTCTCTTAGGGGGCTTCAGCGTCGCCCGAACCATGCGCTTCTCGATGGTGCCTTGCGGGTTTCGTCTCAACTCGATGATCTGCGGGGAGAGAGCAGGAGGGACTGCCGTTGAGAAAAGGGAAGTAGT
>NC_051409.1:27294943-27295429 GCF_015228065.2 Penaeus monodon | reverse complement strand
AAGGGAAGTGTGCCTTATGCGTTAAGGACTGTGTATGGGTTGTGTAACCCTGTATATGAATTGAACCTTTGATTCACATGGTCTACTGTATGTGTGAGCGCGTAATAGCGATTGTAACTTTGGTTCATGTAGTTGTATAGGTGAGAGACTGTATACAAAGTTATGGAGTTGACCGCAGAGGTGAGAGAGCTTGCACAATGAATCAAAACTTACTATAAATATATGTTTTGATCCATTGGGCAAGCTCTCTCACCTCTGCGGTCAACTCCACAACTTTGTATACAGTCTCTCACCTATACAGTCAACTACATGTATCAAAGTTACAATCGCTTTTACGCGTTCACAAAAGGTAAAAATCTCGAATAATGTTTCAACAATTATTTTTTGTACCAATGTCTATTATCTTTTAAATTAAAAAAAAAAACAATGTTTTTATTATTGGTATTATTTATTCTGTAATCTTTTCGATTACAATGCAATATTTTT
>NC_051409.1:27294362-27294574 GCF_015228065.2 Penaeus monodon | reverse complement strand
TATAATGACCTCATTAATTTATTAGGGCGCACCTCTGAATAAACCCTTCTCGGACCTCCCTGCTTTGCGACTGAACTTGACCTGATTTCATAATACACTTTAAAAATGCGCTAATAATGTTATATTGAACTTCAGCACATATCATACAGAATTCCCTTAAAAGTCGATAACGTAACTATTTGCTGCCAGAATTTCGGCAGTTGTGAATTGTA
>NC_051409.1:27294193-27294297 GCF_015228065.2 Penaeus monodon | reverse complement strand
TTATCTTTATAAGCAGCAAGTCTTCGAGCCTCAACAAGGAAAAACAAGCAAGCACACGAAACCAAAATAAAAGAAAAAATATCATATCTATCACGAAACTATTG
>NC_051409.1:27293885-27294076 GCF_015228065.2 Penaeus monodon | reverse complement strand
AATATTTCCATACCTAGACCGTCTCCGTTTTTGAAAGAAAGAATCCTCAATATTTTTACTTGTGGAGAAACTGCATACTATTTGCGTACATTATACATGTGAAATAATCCAGAATGAATATTTAACAAATAATGAACGAACCAGAAAACCTATTCGTTATGAACAGTATCGCTGCGAGAATCTTTTTTTTT
>NC_051409.1:27293299-27293438 GCF_015228065.2 Penaeus monodon | reverse complement strand
GGAGATATTCAATGAAGTTCCAGCCCAAATTACATTCTTATGGGCCTATGAACTTAAATGCCTACCCACAAATTTTCGGGAAAAAAAGTTGTTACAAGTTTGAGGCAAGAATGGCAAGTGAAAATAGCATAGTGTCTGC
>NC_051409.1:27292051-27293089 GCF_015228065.2 Penaeus monodon | reverse complement strand
CCCAGCCATGGCAACAGAACAATTTATCTAATCCAATAAACAGGTAAATACATAATCTAATACAAAACAAGACATTTAATCACCAAAGTATATATTGCACCATAACTCAGCCCCAAATATTCAAATGGGAAAGGAAAATTGGTCGAGATCTGGTACCCTGGCCGCGTGAGCATTTAGCTGAGTGGGTACTACCTACATTCACCGGCCCTGTCACTGCCTGTCAGCCGACGTGGAAATCTAAGGGAGTGAAAAGCCATGCCTGGAACAAGGCGTGGAAGAATAAAGTGGAATTTCGTCAGCCGTGACTGAAAGGCGAGGAAAACAGTGCAAGAGGAAAATATAAACAAGGAAACCCATTCGAAGTATGCTAAGGTTGTGTGGAGGGTATTCGAATCTCCGCTTCAGCCATGGACAAATTCCTCTAAGGTGAGTGCGTAAGAGACATCCACTGCGGAGAAGGACAACCTCGATCCTTCCGAGACACTAAAAGAGACTGAATGCGAAGGAGAAGTGTTTAATGCCAGTTTCGAATGGCGATAAAAGTGGCTCAAGTGAGGGAGAGATACGTTAATGAGTCAGCTGACCCAGAAACAATACTTCCCTAAAATATCGAAATACGAACAAGGAACGAAAACTGTCCCGAGTTATGAGCAAAACGGATACGAAATTTAATCTCTCTCGAGAGAGAGCAGGTAGAATGTTATAATAAAACAAAGAAGATAAAACATAAGGCACAAGTAGACAAATAAAAAAGTCAAAGTCTCTGCCTCAATAAACCGTTGCAGAACCAAGAGACGAATAAAGCAAGAGACAGAGGAGAGGAGAGCAAAATCCCACCGACATTCAGTAAATAAAACGCGCCCCTTCGCCGTGAGTGCGGGAAAATATCAATGCAAACAAACAAGCTGCAACAAACACCGATCGCCGTTTCATCCCCTGCAGTAATAAACCGAAGATAACATCGTTCATGGAATGAAGAAACGGAATATCTATGGACACATAAAATTGAAAATAACCTCACAACAAGCGGCCAAAAGC
>NC_051409.1:27291861-27292024 GCF_015228065.2 Penaeus monodon | reverse complement strand
TGCCTTGAATAACTACACACACTAGACATACCAAAGAATAAGTGTAAGTAAATAAACCATACATAATCAAATCAAAAGAATAAAGTAAGTGACATTCAAAATAAGAAAGTGAACACCAAAGCCTTACACCCAAAGGGAAAACGGGCAAATGCGCCTTTTTTCC
>NC_051409.1:27291593-27291839 GCF_015228065.2 Penaeus monodon | reverse complement strand
GCAAGACCGGAAACCAATCTCACACAGAGATGAAAATATTGAAGTTCTGTTGCCGGAACATTATGCACGGCAAGATAACAAGTTTGAGGTTGGGGGGAGACAAGGGAAAATACACATATTTCTGCTTACACCAAAGCGTAAAATCGAAAAATAAGTATCTTTTATTGCATTTATCAGATGAAATAAAATGAAAAGAGTAAACGCGAGAACATCATAACAGCAGCAAGCAACAGCAACAGCATCACC
>NC_051409.1:27290531-27290901 GCF_015228065.2 Penaeus monodon | reverse complement strand
GAGAGAAAGTGAGTTTCAGCACATCTGCTTTTGCCAGACTCCAAAACAAATGTATATCTGATTACCAAGTCTGAACTGAAAGCGAATGATTCAAAACGTTCTACAGAAGCCAAAAGAAACACTGGAAAAAAAATATCCAAAGACCTTATGCAAAAGCAACTTCTGCACTCATGCAAATTGCCAGCAAACCACAAGAACAAATATTAGGGCAAACTGAGAGTTATAGCATATCAGTGACTCTGGCCACAGTAAATTTATGTAGGAAATAAGGTGGCAAAAGGAGAAAGTGAGTTAGGGTTATACATTACTATATTCAAGAGCAAGCTAGTATTGGTTATTTATCATTTAATTTATTTGCTTCGGTTGAGGA
>NC_051409.1:27289999-27290470 GCF_015228065.2 Penaeus monodon | reverse complement strand
ATTGTATTTAATATGGAGTGTGTCTACTGACACAGTTAAAGTGGACGACAGGCCTGTGTTTCCAACTTCCAAAAAGTACGGTCAGTTTACTCATAGGTCGATAACAGAGAGCAAATATAAGTACGGTTTCAGGTAACTAGAGAGGTTCTCCAGGGATCAGTGTTAGGACCATTCCAGTTTATGTTAACAGACAGAGGCGGGTGCATGGTGCTCGTGAAGATCATTTCCTTTGCTGATGTAAACCAGGATAATGCACAAAGTAGACCTTCTATTTTGCTAAGTTTAACCTTACCCTGGTGACCAAAAAATATATCTCATATCAATATAACAAATATAGTGTCTGTTTAAATTAAGCATTTCCAATCGTAGTTTCTTCTTTCATAATATTCATGGTGTGAGGAAATGAAAGGAAACAAAGGGAAAAGTGCAAAATTTTGTTCAAAACTCTTTAGATATAAATTTTCTGTATGA
>NC_051409.1:27289315-27289927 GCF_015228065.2 Penaeus monodon | reverse complement strand
ATTAGAGAGAGAGAAGAGAGAATGTCACCTGTACTGACAGTATGATATATGTTTTCATTACATCTCCAAAGCTACAAGCCCACTATATAACTTTTTAGAGATACTCACTTTAGGCACGAAGACGAGGCAGAGGGTTCCCGTTGTGCAGAAGATAATGAACGCGGAAATGATGAGGTAAGAAGCGTCTTGTTCGTCACTTAAGATGTACGATATCGGTGCACCAATAATGCACATGATCACTACATTGTATACACTCATACCAATGTACTTCGAATCGTTCAGTGCCGGAATACTAACTAGACGAGTTTCCCATGCAAGGAAACACCCAAATACCTGTAAAGAAAACGGAAGATCTTTGTTAGTAATGTAATAGTTTGTAATAAGAATTTCATTTGGTATTTGTGATAGAAGAATGTAGTCAGTAATGCAAATGTAAATTATTTTTATTTGTAAAAATTGTTTGCGTTTTTCCTCACCATGAGAAGACCCTTATAGGCATAAATGCAACCTATAAAAACTGATATTTTTGAACTCTTGCAGTATTCGTTCTCTGGTATAATTAGTATGTCTCCACGCACCTGTTCGAACGAAAATAAAACAAAGGTTACTACA
>NC_051409.1:27287899-27288136 GCF_015228065.2 Penaeus monodon | reverse complement strand
ATAAACCCTCTCACGAAGGGAGCTCCGGCGCCATACTGAACCACTCGTCAGGGTATGCGCGGAGGTAGAAATCAGAAGCACGGGAAAAATAAAGTTACCCCTTTCTCTGTGCTCTTGGCTGCGGCAAAAACGATTCTTTTGAGGGGCAGCTTCTCCTCAGCGACGCAGCCAGGCCCGAATAAGCGTGAGGAACAGTCTGCCATGTTGTGAAAGAACGTCATTCCGTACTGAGAGTTT
>NC_051409.1:27286461-27287179 GCF_015228065.2 Penaeus monodon | reverse complement strand
TATGAAAATCGTTTCAAAGTAATGATTATCTGTATTATCTCCTCTTTTTTAGGAGTATGTAATCGAAGATTTGATGATTTTCTATCCACCAACACTTGCGAAACACAGACGATTCCAGCTGATTTCGACACAAAGCTAACTTTCAGGCCTTTTACGTAATCCGTGACTTCCGTTGTGTTCGAACATTTACACTGTTTATGGTATTTAGTACATTCTCTGTTAAGTAGAGTTTTATTCGTTGTTTTATTGTCGATGTATTATACATGCGTTAATTAACTGGCATTATAATGCATAAGTTTCTATGGGATGAGGTAAGTGCTCAGTAATGAGGCGAAGCATTAGAGTCTCATGCAGATATTATGTACAAGTACATAAATCAAAGGGAAAAGATAAGACGGGAAAAATATGAAAGTTAAAGATAAGAAGATGTGCAAGAATTTTTTTTTTTTTTGGGTGGGGGGGGGGGGAATTTTTCTACTCACATAAGGTGTAAGATGCTTGGTCTCCCTGTAAAACGGGTCTACGATCTGCCACGTGGTCATGATGGCAACGTCGACACACAGCAACACCAGCACCACCATAAACAGCTGGTAATCTTTTATCACCTGTCAGGAGAACATAATTACTCTTAGGCATTCGGAATAAAAGATGGGTGAGTGGCTGTACATTCTAAAATGTCATAATCTAGCTTCGGTAGATACTATGACCAGTGGAAGAA
>NC_051409.1:27285496-27285890 GCF_015228065.2 Penaeus monodon | reverse complement strand
ACACATACACCCAGCACAACACACGCACTCAACCCACTTTTTTGTTCAGCTGGATGTCGGCGAAGATGGAGTGCACGCGCCACGTCTTGGAGAACATGGAGCCGAAAGCCAGCGTGAATCCGGCCATGAGCACCCACGCCCTCGCCGTGCAGATGTAGGGGAAGCTGGTCTCGCTCGTGAGCTCGGAGTCCAGCCCCAGGAGGATGACGGACGTGTACGTGAGGATGCAGCCGACGATGATCATGTTGTTGAGGTAAGGCGATGACATTTTGATGTACCTGGGGCGGGGAGGACGGAGAGAACAGTTTATTTTGAGTTCCATGGGGGTATGTGTTGAATGTGCTTATGCACATCAGCATACGTATTAGATCAAGGCCATACCCCACTATACCCA
>NC_051409.1:27284607-27285322 GCF_015228065.2 Penaeus monodon | reverse complement strand
TTATGCTGTATGTACATGAGATACTCACTCTGTGTATATAAAGCACCGCAGTTACAGTCGGACGCGCCCTTTTAAACTACCACGAATTGAAAACCGAAATATATGGAAATAAACGCATGACCGCAACAGCCACTCGCATGCTGATTCCCGACCGAAGTAACATCGCCATAGTCTCGCCAGACAGAAAAAAACAAACAGTTAGGACGGACAGTCTTATCAATCTCCCCTCTTCCTGTCCCGCCACCCCCCATTTACTTAACTACATTGAATGTGGAAAAGGTCAAAACCGAGTCCTGCTTCTAATGTCCACTCTCGACTGACCTTTCCTCACAAAACATCGTCCCTTAATGTGCCCCTTTCGTCGCGTTCTTTCCCCTTAGTTCTTCCATTATTCTTTCGTCCTCTGACGCCTCGAGACTCTCTCTCCCTCCACCGACGGCGCCATAACGCTCAAGCAACATAGTGACGTCTGCCTCCGCGATTTCCTGAATTCTTTTCGCGCGAACAGTGACATTTTAGCGTCGTTTTCTTCACTCGATAAAGTCTCCCCTTTCCTCCTAACACTAAATTCCTTGAACAGGCGATTTCTGCTCGGGCACCTCCCAGCGCGTTAACGTTACGTATGTCGCTCTCCCGGCGTCTTTAGCCGCGTTATAAGGAAAGCGTTTGTGTCGCAGTTTGATAGCCTTTTGCTCCCTCCTGACTTCGATAAATC
>NC_051409.1:27283785-27283985 GCF_015228065.2 Penaeus monodon | reverse complement strand
ACCGAACAACAACTTTTGAAATTCTATTATGTCTAAGAATTAGATTAATCAACATATTACACGGGCGAATACGCCGAAAAGGCAACTAATAAATATTCTCTTGCGCTTTTCACTCCTTGAGACAAGAGGAAAAACAAAACGAAACATGAAAATTTGATCTACATTCCTTCAACTCAGTCAAAGGAATAACGGCAGGGAAG
>NC_051409.1:27282869-27283006 GCF_015228065.2 Penaeus monodon | reverse complement strand
AAAAAGAAGAAAAGGGGGGGGGGGGCAATCTAGCACCTCCACCGGCTTGGCCATTACCAAAGGGAGGATCCTTCTGCTATCATATGCATAGGTGTCCAGACATACACATGAGTATATGCATATATACTTATAAATTT
>NC_051409.1:27282229-27282506 GCF_015228065.2 Penaeus monodon | reverse complement strand
CCTCTGATTTCTATACTTGATGTTGATGGCCAAGAAGACGGAGGCCATGACGATGCCGCAGGAGGCCATGGTGACGAGCACGGCGTAGATACTGATGTTGACGCTGGTCTTCTCGATGAGCTTGATGGTGCGGTCCAGGGGCGGGTTGCCGCCGGGCCAGTAGATCGGGTGGCCCTTGTCCAGCTGCAGCACGTTGTCCAGGCCGTCGTATTCGCCGATCTTGACCTCGCGGCCGCCTGGTTCGGGGGGAGGGCCAGGGGGAGGAGGTGAGTGCATT
>NC_051409.1:27281525-27281976 GCF_015228065.2 Penaeus monodon | reverse complement strand
TTTTGGGGGCCCTTATTTTTTTTCTTTTTTACTATCTCACTCTCCCCTCCCTTTCTCTAAAAAAACCCCTACTGGGCCAATAATTTCATCCTAATCAAACAAACCCAAATTTTAAAACCGGGACCATTTTGACGAAAAGTGTTTGTTCCCTGCAAGGTGTTCCAACTCCCCCTTCATTTTTCCCCCCCACACAAAGCCTCTTCATTTCTATCGTTCATTCACTTACCCTTTTTAGGTACACTCATTAAAGTTATTCTTTTGTTCTTGTTCTACCGTTATCCCTCTAAAAAGAAGAACGTTTCTGAAACTTTCTCTTCCCTCTCTTTTTTCTCTTCTTGCACACATTAGATAAAAACCCTTTTCCGGCGCCTGGGAACTTCCATGAACCACCTGTTCTTCACCGTGACCGTTCGGGAGAGCCAGCAGTGATCTGGTGTGAATACATTTTTTG
>NC_051409.1:27280725-27281499 GCF_015228065.2 Penaeus monodon | reverse complement strand
GTGTGGCCATAAGTTTCGATGTTTATATTTGCCAGTGAATAAGTTAAGCCTAACCTTGACCTTTCGTCGGCGGTGAAATCCGTCTCTGACCTTGTTTACATTAAGTCTGACTCCATTTTTATCGTATAACCAACACAGCATGCATGGATACGGAATAAAAGTAATTTCAACAACAATGAAATAGCAAAACGGTCGAACTGTTCTCGAGGGAAATCGAACTACAGGGCAGGGAGAAATCTCAAACTACTGTATACGATCTCATTCCTAACTTCACTTCACACCTTGCCGCTCCTTCCCGTGGAAAACTAATGCAATGAGAGTCGACACGAAATACAATTCTTGGCCAAGTAAGAAGCAAAAATGAAGTTCACCATAATAGAAGTCTTTAAAAAAGCTTCTAGATAAATATAATTACAAAGACATTTACTGTTATTAATTAAGAGCCATATCACCTACTCATTCTGATAAGAGAAAAAAAAATCCAACATGATTTGTACAGAAAAAAAAAACATACCAAAAAGACACACACTTAAGTACAACGCACGAAAATTGTTAAGGGAGCAGATTCCTCTAGCCATAACTCACCTTGGAATTGCTTCAAGAGGATGTAACCTTTTCTCGTGTTGTCCTTGGTGAACTGAACAGGACCCTGAGAGGTTCAAGAATTCCGTGTGAGAGCTTGGGAATGTTGCGTGTATTGTTTAAACAACTTGCAGTCAATACTCGTTGATAGAATGTATATGTAGATTAAAAGTGAGATGATGAGATAGGCGT
>NC_051409.1:27280151-27280506 GCF_015228065.2 Penaeus monodon | reverse complement strand
CGTAGAAATATAGACAGACATTAAAGAATGTAGAATAAGAAACTGTTAGATATTTGAAAATAATACATATTCTCATCCCAACAGCACTAATATCACCCAAACCAGCCCGTCGGGCCTCGATATGACAGCAACAACGATGAGACTCACCGTGACGCCGTCGAACTTCACCTCGGAAAGCGCTTTGGTGAACAGGTCCTCCCACATCTGGTCCCAATACCTGTGCGAAGACGAAAGGACGGCTAAGCACTCATTTATATTCCGCTGATGGCGAACTGGTGCCTGGCCCCGGCACTGTATTTTTGTTCCTCGTACATACTTGCTAAGAGGGTTGTGATTGTGTGTGTTGGGTTGGCGT
>NC_051409.1:27279443-27280011 GCF_015228065.2 Penaeus monodon | reverse complement strand
CGCGTTAAATGCATGTGTAAAGGAGCGAGCGTGTGCAGCAATGTTTATTCAAATCAATAAGGTTTATTGTCATGCAAGAGCGCAAGCGCAAACTCGCAAATGTAAGACGATAAACATGAATATGCACACAGCTGTAAACACGTTCCTGTGAAAGTATTAATCCATAAATCCAGGGGCATAAAAGCAGACTTGCACATACTCCAAAACACAGCGAACTAACCTGAAGTCTTTCACTGTGATACTCGTATTTCTGTAGCGGTTTTCCTTATGCAGTTTATGGCCCACCGCCTGGATGGCCAGCGCCATGGCCCACACGCCGTCGTAAGTGTAGCCATGGAAGCGTGAGTACTCGTTCCGACGCAGCCTGTTGTAGGCCGCCTCGTACTGCGTGATGTTCTAGAGAAGAAAGGTTTCGACGAGTGGTAAAAAAAAATTCGCTCTGGAGAGACTTTTAAAGACTTGCGTGGGAACTGAGTGACGCTGAGGGCTAAGAGAGGATATTGATGGATAAGAGAGAAAGTTAAGATGAGTGAAGGAGACATTCTGCTGAGAGAGGAGGACATCACAG
>NC_051409.1:27278988-27279408 GCF_015228065.2 Penaeus monodon | reverse complement strand
TTGCTGAAGTAATTCGTGAATGGAAATGAACTCATGACCAAGAATACGAGTGTCATGGTGAGTCCTCGCTTTGAGACGGGCGCTCGTGTGAGTGCGTGCAGGTCATTTGGTCTCATGAATTATTAATCATTGGATGAATTAGTGCGATACATTCTGACGATAAAACGTTAGAATGATAAAGTGAACAGATAAACATCCGTGTCTGGAAAGTAATTGGTCGCTGGACAACGAGTTCTGAATGGAAGCTCCGAACAGTAAGCAGAATAGTGTTAGAAAAAGGAAGTTTAAATATGTTGCGGGGGGGTTAAAGCGTGGTAAATGTTTAAAGAAAACGTTCTGCGTGATGGGAAAAAACGCAAAAAAAAAAGTGAATATTTAGGGAAAAATTAGCATTTTGTGGGTCAATACCCTAATACATGT
>NC_051409.1:27278515-27278661 GCF_015228065.2 Penaeus monodon | reverse complement strand
GTAATTTATTAGATATATTTTAATTTTAAAATTTTATGGTATACCATAGTAAACTATCTGTCGATTCAAACTATTTATTTTATCTATCACTACTAATCTACACTAAACACTATATAATATAATAAAAATGTGTGTTTTGGTTTTGT
>NC_051409.1:27277824-27277982 GCF_015228065.2 Penaeus monodon | reverse complement strand
GGATAATTTGTTCCTTTTATTTTGGAAAAATTTGGGCATGTTTTTTGTTTGGTTTTAACAGGCGGCGGGTTTAAATATAGAAAGAAATAGAATTTTAATTTTTAAAAAAAAGGGGAATAAAGATATGATAAAAAATGAATTTTATAAGAGGTAGGATG
>NC_051409.1:27276585-27276933 GCF_015228065.2 Penaeus monodon | reverse complement strand
AAGCCTTATTATTGGAAATAAAAGAGCCAGTTGATCGAAGGCCACGACAGAGCACGACTGGAAGAGCTGCCAGGGCGCAGCGCTGAGGCTATTCTCAGGCAGAGGGATATGATGCCCAACTAAAGACAAGTAAAAAGAACTATGTTAAAAGGCTAGGACAAACTTCCAAAACCAATTCGAAAATAATAATAGATAAAAAGATGAACTGATAAAATTAAAAAAGCTTTAGCGACTGGAAAGAAAATCAAAAGTTATGATAGATACGTGTGTCTGTCTGACTGTATGTTCATGTATGAGTTAGAGCGGAAAATATATAGAGAAATGGTAATGTTTTAAACAATCTCAGAC
>NC_051409.1:27274733-27275865 GCF_015228065.2 Penaeus monodon | reverse complement strand
ACCTTCCCGGACACCGTCTTGGTGAGCGAGGTGGCGAGCGGCAGGAGGTCGGTCATGATGCAGCCTTCGAGGGCGGTCATGATGTCCTCGACGGAACAGCCGCTCCCCCCTGACTCCGGCGGCTCGTCCTCGAAGTCCAGGCTGTCGTCCTCGTCGCCGTCGCCGTTCCCGCGAAGGTCCCACCACTTCTCGCGGTACATGCCTGCCGGGGGAAAGGTTAAAGGGAACCGGGTATTATGCAACGGGTACACGATATTTATGATGAATTATTAAATCCCATTAGAAAAAATGCAAATGTAAAATTGGGAATAGGCTTACCTGTATAGGATGAATAATTAATTCGTAAAAAAAAAGGTTAATGTAAAATGTAAAATGAGGACGGGTTTACATGTGATTGATGAATAGACGGGTGATATGCATAATGAATATAATGTTGAATTGATATAGTGGATGATGTTATTAAGTCGTACCGTAAAAAGGGAAGGGGAGGTAATAGGTGGATAATAAATCTTAAAAATCTAATATGGAGATGAGTAATAGATAATAATGGCAACAGAGAGATAGGCAAAAGATAGATTAAAGATTAAAAAGATCAGTAATAACTGACGAATAAATAGGCATATGATGATAAGGCTAAAAACATAAATAACAAATCTCATCATCATAAATTTCAGATGACATTATCAGGACCACAACCTCGCGTCCATTTACGCACACGGAAAAAAATGTAATTTACCTAACTTTGTTCGTATTATGATATATACTCAGGCTCTTCTTTTCGCGAATATCAAGCTAAATTGATATAACAATATTCTTTGACACAAGCACCGCCTCCCTGCAAGCCACTGCGATGAAACGCGGCCAAATAAGAAGCAACGGACCTCTGGTTTATGTGAGCCTTGTTATCATCTTCCATTTATGAGCTCAATTAAACCTCTAATCAAATCCTTATTATACATAACACTGACTTTCATAACACAGAACAGAATACGCACACTGAATACACTGGAAGCCTGTTTTGTTACTTATTATATGCAAGTCTCATGGTTTTACCTTTGTCTCGAGAAATGGAACACCTAACATTCATTACCTGTTCTTTGTTACCCTGATCTCCTCTCGAGGTGCAGCTATT
>NC_051409.1:27273701-27274010 GCF_015228065.2 Penaeus monodon | reverse complement strand
TTTCCTATGACAGATTGGACCCGCGCTCCTCGAAGATGTCAGCTGTCAGTTCCTAGTCAAAAGCAAGCATGAAAGCAGAAAAAAGCAGAACCCGGCTCGCCCTCACAAGACAGCTAACGACCCAGCCATCTTGCACAAGCCTTGCAGATTGCAGCCTGCAAAAAACACACGGAGGACCCTTGACGGCGTGCGAGTTGCAGTCGGCGAGAGGTAGCCGAGTGGATATATTCTGCTTACAAGGGATGGCCGTTCGCGTAAGAGGCTTGGCCAGGGAGCACGTCGCCTGCATTCGGTTTATTCGATAGCCCG
>NC_051409.1:27273397-27273484 GCF_015228065.2 Penaeus monodon | reverse complement strand
GGAGGGTGGAGGGTTGAGTGCAGGGAGACAAGGGGGATGCAACTATACATTTGTGTTCAGTGTTGGAGGTGTATTTGGAGATTTCTT
>NC_051409.1:27272256-27272580 GCF_015228065.2 Penaeus monodon | reverse complement strand
TTGAGTGCGTGTCTGAGCGAGCGTGTAATGTATCAACACGTGCAAACCCAGCCGGAGCCACAAATACCAACGTCTCAAAACCGCGTCCCGAGTTCTTACCTGTAATAATCCACTGGTAGTTCTTGCCATACATCCCCTTCCTGTAAGCCTCGCAGAATATCCTTCTTGCCCATTTCTCGTCGAAGTATCCCAGTATAATCCGGACGTCCTTCTCCTCAAGCTTCTTTAGTTGATCCTTCAGCTCGTCCGCAAAACTCTGAGTCTCGGCGATTTCGTATTGATTTAGTTCGAGCATTGACACGAAGTGGTTGTGTGCCTGCAACC
>NC_051409.1:27271381-27271575 GCF_015228065.2 Penaeus monodon | reverse complement strand
AGACTACTTGAAGATGCTGAATGGAGTAGGCAAAATGTATAGATATTCAAAATGGATATATATATTGGAGAGAGAAAAAGGGGAAAAAATTAACAGCCTATTTATCGTTTCTCTGAAAATGAAAAAAAAATAAAATGAAAAAGGAGAAAAAGATAGATAGATAGATACTTAAATAAATAAAGGAAGAAAGAGAG
>NC_051409.1:27270430-27270777 GCF_015228065.2 Penaeus monodon | reverse complement strand
TAGATAAAATAGATAATCCAGAGAACCAGAGGACCAACTCACCAGCGCGTGCCTCGGTTCGTTCTGGAAGAGGGTGCCGACGCGCGTCCAGTTGAACCGCTGCAGCAGGTGAACGCGCGGGTGGTTGAACTCCTTGTCTGAAGGGACCATCCGGAAGAAGTTGGGGTACTTGACTGCCGAGAACATGGGGTGGGTGTCCGCGTACGACAGCTGTGGGCGGAGGGAGAGAGAGATCGCTTAGGGTGGGAGGAGTGGTATCAGGTCGGTATGTGGTATTGAGGAGCGTTGGCACGATTGGGAAGAATGGTTGTAGGTATGGTATGCCGGTGAGGAATATTGAGGTGGTA
>NC_051409.1:27269741-27270090 GCF_015228065.2 Penaeus monodon | reverse complement strand
CTATGGTATTAGGAGGGAAAGAGAGACCGCTTGCGATGATAGAATGAAAACGTTGAGACGGGTGGGAGGAATGGTCGTGGGCAGCGGGTATGGTATGGTGATCAAGAATATTGGGGTGGTAGGATGTTAAGGGTATTAAGGAATACTGTGGTATTAGGAGGGAAATGAGATCGCTTAGGGTGGGAGGAATGGTATCAGGTGGGTATGTGGTGTTGAGGAGCGTTGGCACGATTGGGAGGAATGGTAGTGGCTATGGCATGGCGTTCAGGAGTATTGGGGTTTGTAGTCTATTCAAGACTATTAAGAAGCTATGGCGTTAGGAGGGAAAAGGCGATCGCTTAGGGTGGCA
>NC_051409.1:27269593-27269669 GCF_015228065.2 Penaeus monodon | reverse complement strand
AAGGTGAGTCTGATATGAAGGGTGATTGGTGAGGTCGATTAGGGATGCTGGTGTTGTTGCGTGGAGAGCACTGTGA
>NC_051409.1:27268872-27269081 GCF_015228065.2 Penaeus monodon | reverse complement strand
GTTTGAGACCGATTACGGCATTGGACAGGGTCGAAAGAGAAGTATTTGTTCGTTGTGCGTGAGATTGATCGTGATTTGCAGACTTGATGGAATTGGGTAAAGAGTATTTGGGACTGACTGTGTTCTGGGAGTATTTGTGTATCCTTTTGTATGTAGAGTAGTTATAGGCGATGGATATACGATTTTCTCTCTGCCTTGTGCACTCACGC
>NC_051409.1:27268419-27268717 GCF_015228065.2 Penaeus monodon | reverse complement strand
CATTTACTTGCTCAATCTCACTCAACCCTCACATTCACCCACTCATATCCAAACAAACAGCCAGATCTTCATAGAAATATATTGGCAGTCTTCATGCAGAAATCTTCAGTTGCAAACCTTGCATAGTCAATCACCTAAAACAGCAACGGTGAATAGCGAAAAAATGTATAAATACAATACATAAAATGCTCAGCCATACAATAGTGAAATATAAAATATGAACTTCCTAATACATTTGATTCACGTCAAGTTAACATCTTTACTTTAATTCTTGTTGTTATCCGTTTGGTTTCTCGGT
>NC_051409.1:27268312-27268386 GCF_015228065.2 Penaeus monodon | reverse complement strand
CGAAAGTATTTACCATTGTAGATTGTCTTCCATTGGTTTTAAATAAACAAACTCTACAAATATTACACTTTCTA
>NC_051409.1:27267902-27268184 GCF_015228065.2 Penaeus monodon | reverse complement strand
GGGGGTGGTGCGTGCGGCGTGTTTGTGCGTGACTTTTTTGGGGCAGTCCCCGCCTTTTAAATTACCCTCTTTTTTTGTCTACGTGTGAACCACCAGTTTTTGAATCCGTATCCGAAACACATGTCCCTACTCGTATTGACATATGCTTCGAATACAAGAGTCGAAACAAGAAGTTCACACACTGGTAGCATGATCCCGGGAAAAGGAAGAGGAGGGGAAATTGTAACAGTAGTAAGCCGGTAGATATATGTGTACATTAGCATAGTATAAAAATTTTTAATA
>NC_051409.1:27267311-27267496 GCF_015228065.2 Penaeus monodon | reverse complement strand
CTTCACCCCCCCCCCCCCCGGCCACGAGCTCAGCCGTTCTCCCGAAGAGCCGAAAGTGCAAAGCCTGAAGCCAAACACAGGTCGTTGCGAAACACTCGTTAGCCGAGAGCCCGAAAGCCTCAAGACAGAGCTCCTTGGAAGCTCTCTTTGAGTACAAGTGTAGCTCAATCCATAAAGTAAGTGTG
>NC_051409.1:27266274-27266952 GCF_015228065.2 Penaeus monodon | reverse complement strand
TTTTAAAAAATGCAAATATGAACGCCACAGTCACAGCCATTACCCAGTTGCAATACCTTTCCCATTCGGTGTGTTTCAACAATGGAGGTCTCCCCACCTCATTTACATGTACAGAATCAACGAATCCAAGAATCGAAGAGCACTGGTACTTTCACCACAGCCTGACCCATCCCTCCTTGCTCTGCGGTCGCCATGGGGATGCCAAGTTGGAGGAATGCCGCTCCTGAGACAGTGATTTATAAAGGTCTCGCGCTCGACGCAGAAAATCTCACTCCTGGACACAGTGTCTGATGTGTTGGCCTAACCACTGAGAATAATAGAGGGAGATTCTTTATTAAGTGTTCTTAAGGCTTTGTCGTTATTTTGTAAGTTGCGTCGAGTTCTTACGACGTTACATGTCTGTTCCACATCTCAGCTTAGTGA
Organism: Penaeus monodon; assembly: GCF_015228065.2. NCBI lineage: Eukaryota > Metazoa > Arthropoda > Malacostraca > Decapoda > Penaeidae > Penaeus > Penaeus monodon. The sequence goes on along the minus strand of NC_051409.1, from coordinate 27,266,529 downwards.
ATATCATATGATAATCGGTATTCGTGTTGAGCTAAAAAATCACTTTGTTCTTCTATTCACGATACGTAGTTATTATGCATTATGTCTGAATTTCTCCCGGCCAGTGCAAGTCAGTCAGAGTTAGACTAATTATTGCGTTCTAATCTTACTGTCAATATAACTGTGTCACACTGCTTGTCAAATACATTCTTGGCCGGATTGTGCGCAACTTGGCTCCAGTTTGAATCTCTGTGCTCTGTGGGTTTGGTTTGAACG
>NC_051409.1:27265913-27266057 GCF_015228065.2 Penaeus monodon | reverse complement strand
GGGGGACCACAATAACACGACGACGCAGATGTTGCATAGGTCAAGGCCAAATATTTGTTTTCTTTCACTGGAAACGGAAAAATAAACTGAAGATTTCTGGTAACCTGAATGATAGCCATTTTCCAGAAAAATGTAACACAAGAA
>NC_051409.1:27265600-27265863 GCF_015228065.2 Penaeus monodon | reverse complement strand
CTGTCGCGGGAGAAAGTATAGTTTTTTTTCAAGTCTGTGTATTATCAACATCTTGAAAAAAAGGGGGAGAGGTTACAAATCCTTGCCGAATTAATAGAAATGAATGACCCGGTTGCAGTAACAGCAATTGACTATTGCGTACATTCCCTATTTTACTCAGACGAAATGATTTATTTTTTGACTGACTGAATCATATGCAGCTCAACTGACGTCAGGAGGAGGAAGCTTAACGTTCAAATCCTTGGTTCCTTAATTAAGGCATT
>NC_051409.1:27265219-27265413 GCF_015228065.2 Penaeus monodon | reverse complement strand
TTAACGACGCCGAAGGTGTGTGAAAACCAAAGTTCACGAGAATCTGCAGGTAAATAAGTCAGCTTCAATGAGATTTTCGGAATTACATCCCGGAACGCTGATTATAAAACAACATTTAGATTAATATTTATCTTAACACTGATTAAAAATTCTCTTAGAAAGATGTTGAAAATATCATCACATCTGTAATGTGA
>NC_051409.1:27265016-27265166 GCF_015228065.2 Penaeus monodon | reverse complement strand
AACCTTATCAACGGAAAGACGCGGCTGTCCTTCTATCACTTAAATTGGAATAAACACAAAGTAATAAGCGAAACAGCAGCGAAATTATTCACCAGTGATTCCTGGGCTGATCCTTCCCCCCGAGAATCCTCGGGCGAAAGGAGATCGGAT
>NC_051409.1:27264054-27264166 GCF_015228065.2 Penaeus monodon | reverse complement strand
TATAGGAAAGAACTAAATATGAGATTTCTCTAATCTAATTTCTCTAATCATGTAATTCAGCGATTGTTACAAGTTTCGTATGCAGATTACCATGCTTTATCCAGTTGTGTGT
>NC_051409.1:27262785-27263043 GCF_015228065.2 Penaeus monodon | reverse complement strand
ATATGACCAAAGGCAGCCTACAAGCCGAGCACTGACCTGCGTGATGTGCCAGTGCTTCGCGGCCTTGGCGATGGGGTCCGTGACGTGCGTGCAGGCGGCGCCGAACAGCATCACCTTTCTTGGCTTCTCGAACATCATGTCAAAGAACGACTTGGTCCCCACGGCGGTGTCGCACTGCAAGGGCCGCGGGAGGAGGTTGTGCGTGTTAGTATCGGCAGCAGAAAGGAAGGTTCAAGAAAGTGAGGCATTGTGTCATAC
>NC_051409.1:27262637-27262753 GCF_015228065.2 Penaeus monodon | reverse complement strand
TATTATATATATTTTTTTTTTTTTGGGGGGGGGTATATGCTTTGGACTGTGAGGTTTGTGTTCTGGGTATTGGTGTGCAGCATTTTAACACAGGTGAATATATATTAACAGAAAAA
>NC_051409.1:27261614-27261857 GCF_015228065.2 Penaeus monodon | reverse complement strand
AAAGGGCCTTTTTTCCAAAAGCTTAAGGATCAAACCCCAAACCGTTTGGGGGCCTTAAACTCTGCTCAAAGCAATGAAATAAATCAAGCAAGCCAAATTGTACCCGAACAACAGCGAATTCAGCCCTTCGCCCGAATCCACCAAGAAACACTCTTCCCTCCCGAGACTGTGACGGATGAAAATGCATCACCCGACCCGCCTTAATTGAGAACGATCGCAACAAGGGGTCAAAATACCCCTATA
>NC_051409.1:27261026-27261574 GCF_015228065.2 Penaeus monodon | reverse complement strand
TAGGAATTTCTCTTGGACGAAAAAAAATAACTACACTCTTTTCCAACGCTCGTGATAGGAATGGCCAAAAGGGGGGAAAACAATAAATTTTTAATCATCCCCGGGGCGAGTGAACTGAAAGGGAATACTCGGTGCGGGGGAATTTTTTAAAAATCTTTTTGAAAATGTTCCGCATTGAAAGATTAGGAGAGAGGAAAAAAGGGGCTGGTATTCCATGACATGTTCCCTTTCATCATCTTTTCCTTTCTTTCTTTTCTTCTTTCATTCTCTCTCCCATTTTCTTCTCTCTCCTTTTTTTTTTTTTTTCTTTCTTTCTTCCCCGGCCTCTCTCCCTTTTTTTTTTTTCTTTTTTTCTTTTCTTTTCTTTTTTTTCCTCTTCCTTTTTTTCTTTTTTTTCCTTTTTTCCTCCCCTTTTTCCCCCCCTTTTTTTTTCTTTTTTGGCAAAGGTTTTCGGTTTTTGGGGGAAGTAAAGGGGGCGTCTCTTTTTTTTCTCAAAAAATTTTCGTTCATAAAGTTCCCTTCTTTTGGTAAAATTTAGGTTTTTATTT
>NC_051409.1:27260488-27260589 GCF_015228065.2 Penaeus monodon | reverse complement strand
CTTATCTTCATCTACAGAAATCTAGTTTAAAGTAGAAATATCATGCCAATACTTTATATGCAAAATCACAAAAATATGGTCAAACAGCCGTGGTATTTGTT
>NC_051409.1:27260044-27260249 GCF_015228065.2 Penaeus monodon | reverse complement strand
CAGATCTATAACACTTAAACAACTATTCATTTTATTCTGGTTTAATTAGCGCTTTCAGCATTTTCTCCGCACATCTAATTAGAATTATCAGTTCAATTTTCGGCACCACATTCTCCCAACAGAAGCAACGATCGAGCGAAATTCAAAGTCATTCCTTTAATGCTGATATTTTATTGTGTTCCAGGGGGGGCGGGGACTGAGTCTA
>NC_051409.1:27259831-27259985 GCF_015228065.2 Penaeus monodon | reverse complement strand
TGAAGAGGATTTGCCGGATGTCGCAATCCTCCGGGACTTCAAACATCGTCATTATTCCCTCCACTCTAGGGATTGGCAAGTTTTCCCTCCTCCCCTTTGTCATTTTCAATAAGTATTTGGCAAAGAGTCACTTCTTTCGTCTTGGGATGTTTGA
>NC_051409.1:27259331-27259503 GCF_015228065.2 Penaeus monodon | reverse complement strand
ATTGATTCCAAAAAGATAGAAAAAGGAAAGTGATGGATTTGATTGCAGTGATGGATGAAATCAAATGATTATCCTCTGTTAAAACTGAGTCACATTTATCAAATCCACACGATTTTTCTTTAACAGTTATTACCGGAAGAAAAGATATAATCAATATAGGAAATTATCCGAC
>NC_051409.1:27259069-27259276 GCF_015228065.2 Penaeus monodon | reverse complement strand
TCGTAAAAAGGTAACCTGCCACCATAAAAGTAAGCTTTCATCACAAGGGAGAAGGTCTTTAGCGCAGAGAGGCAAAAGCTTAAAGCGATTCGAGGCCTGTTGACAAGGCTAAACACTGTAACTTTGGAATTTACATATTCTTGAAACCTTCATTTTTCCGGCTTCGCGAATTATCTGGAGATAAAATGAGAGCTAAACTTGGTAGAA
>NC_051409.1:27258215-27258635 GCF_015228065.2 Penaeus monodon | reverse complement strand
CTATACCCCCAAGAAAAGTAAACCACCGCACCGCAAATCCTCATTCAAAATAAAACCAATTTTTTTAAAAACCTTTAAACCCACATCTTCCCTCTTTTCCCAAACATTCCTGGGACCGTCTACAGTGTCCCCGAACACCCAGAAACCGATACGTAAAGGTATTGACACAAGGTTCCAGGTGAGGCTTCCAGGTGACAATTTAGACTCGACAAGGATAATGTCTATATGTCGTGACTCCGCTCTCCCTACTGAGGTAATTGATTTTATTCCCAGCTCGGGTCAATGTTTTTTTTTCTGCGAGGATTAAAGGTCCTCGGATGTTAGGTCCTCGGATGCTAGGTCCTTCGATAGGGCATCTGCGTGATCGTGAATTCGCCTACGGGTTGACGTGTTTTTCTCTTGTTGATCGCAGGCGGGAGG
>NC_051409.1:27257144-27257222 GCF_015228065.2 Penaeus monodon | reverse complement strand
CATTTTCTCTTTAAATAAACGTTGGTCGCTGATTATTATAAAGGTTTTTGATTCTTACAATTTGGTAATTGAATATGG
>NC_051409.1:27256589-27256788 GCF_015228065.2 Penaeus monodon | reverse complement strand
TTCCCTGCGCTCTTCCCCTTATGAAATTATCACTGTTGTAGATATTATAGCACACTCTCACAGGCGATTTTTTTTTCAGAAATGTACTGTACAGTTCAGATCAATTACAGACTGTTTCTGGCCTCTAGCTAATCCCTGGCCCTTCGATCCTCTGCTAACAATTTTTTTTTTCCGAAATGTCTAAAAAAGATTTTAAAAA
>NC_051409.1:27256316-27256491 GCF_015228065.2 Penaeus monodon | reverse complement strand
ACATGCGTACATGCGTGTATGTGTGATGAAGCCCTTGATCAAATCATAACAGCATGATCTATAATTAAGAACCTTCGAACCTATAAAGGGATATTTTCCCCCTTTTTTAAGAAAATGTTATGTGAAACTGATGCTAATGATCTCCTTGTCGATAACGTTATGTCTGCAAAGTCTG
>NC_051409.1:27254879-27255257 GCF_015228065.2 Penaeus monodon | reverse complement strand
ATACATATACTCTCACTTCTTCTTGATCTCGTTCAAGAGTAGGAAAACAGAACTGCTGTTTGATAAAAGCTTCACTGATATTTTGTGTCATGTTTATCAAATAACTTAGTTTAGTGGCCAGTCAATCTCCATCATGTAATGTAAATTTTTCACTGACCTCAATACACCGAGCTTTTATCGACTTAAAATGATTAATTTGTGATGATGAAAACTCTTCAAAACTAAATTTACTGTCAGGAACAAAGGCACAAAAAGAACTATGACTTTTGTTATGGGCTTTGCTCTTGTCTTCGTAAAGACTTTAAAATATATAGTTCATAATAACTGTACTACACCGTGCATTGAAGGAAAGCTAAAGGAAATTAACGAAAAATTCAG
>NC_051409.1:27254346-27254511 GCF_015228065.2 Penaeus monodon | reverse complement strand
ATTTCCATTATGGCTACTGACGGAGGCGAGACATGACTCCGCCGGCGCGATAACACATTTTGATGACGGCGACTCCCTCTTGGTTTCAGGTCAAATCAGGAAGAACGCCGTGGTCTCGCCCAGAGTTGCCTTCTGTGTCTTGTAGAGTATGTTTATAATTTTAAA
>NC_051409.1:27253381-27254159 GCF_015228065.2 Penaeus monodon | reverse complement strand
ATATGCATATATTTATTTGTTTACTTATTCCTATTCCCTCCTCTCCCTCTCTTCTCCCTCTCTCCCCTCCCCTCGCGCCCCCCCCTTCCCACCTTTTTTCCCTAAAATTTTTTCCCCCGGGCGTAAAACCCCCACAATCGCCCCCCTTTCCCCCTTTGGGCCGCGGGGCCCCCCGGGGCCCCGCCGGGGTTTTCCCCTCGGTTTTCCCCCCCCCCAATTCCGGGGCCCCCGGGGGTTTTCCGGGAGGGGGTTGGAAAAAAGAAGCCCTTCGTTTTTTCTCTTTCCCCGTGGGAGCGGGGGGGGCTTTCCCCTCCTCCCCCCGGGGCGGGACCCGGGGGCACGGGGGGTTTTTTCCCCTTTCCCCCGGGTTTCCTTTTTCCCCGGGCCTTTTTTCCGGGGGAAAAAAACCCCGGGGGAAACCGCCTTTTGGGGCGGGTTTTTTCCCGGGCCCTTTTCAGGGGGGTCGGGGGCTGGGGGAACCAAATTTTGATAAAGGCCGGGGTTTTTGGGGAAATGGGGGAAAAAAAAAAATAGCCCCCCAGTTTTATAAACGCCCGGAGGGGGGGGAAACGGGGGGAAAAGAAATCGGGCCGGATTGGGGGCCCCCGGGGGCTTCCCCCCCCCCCCCGGGTTTTTTTTTTCCCCCCCCAAAAAACTAAAAAATTTCCCCCACGTTCTGGGAAGAAGGGGCCTTTGATCCGGGGGCCCGTAAAAGTGTGTTTGGGGGGTTTTGGGGGGGGTTTTGGAGGGTTTTTCCCAATTTTGTGTTTTGTGGGGG
>NC_051409.1:27252034-27252137 GCF_015228065.2 Penaeus monodon | reverse complement strand
TTTAATATAAAAACTAAAATATAAAAAATTTTTCTTTTTTTATAAATTTAAAAGGGTTTTTTTTTTTTTCCTTCCCGCCCCCTTTAAACGGCTTTGAAAAAAA
>NC_051409.1:27251919-27251985 GCF_015228065.2 Penaeus monodon | reverse complement strand
GGTGGAATGGTTTTTTTGTGATTTTTAAACCCTTTTAAAAAGCGCCCCGACAAAAAAAAAAGAAAA
>NC_051409.1:27251785-27251871 GCF_015228065.2 Penaeus monodon | reverse complement strand
TTTTGAAAAAAAGGGCGGGGGGGGTCGGGTTAAAAAAAAAAAAGGGGGAAAAAAAAAACCCAAAATTAGGGGGGGGTCTTTTGGTT
>NC_051409.1:27251545-27251689 GCF_015228065.2 Penaeus monodon | reverse complement strand
CCTTGGGGTAATAGGCAAAAACCACAAAAATTATTTCCCATAAAAGGGGAAACAAAACTATTTTTACAAAAAATTAAAGGGGGAACCCATAAAAATTTAGGAAGGGGGGATACAAATAAAAGGGGGGGGAACCCCTTAGTACAA
>NC_051409.1:27250909-27251240 GCF_015228065.2 Penaeus monodon | reverse complement strand
CAAAAGATAGGAACTTTTTTCCCCTTTGGACCCCACCGACCTCCCCTTTACATCAGCACAGGGCCCTCTCCTCCTTACCTGAGTGTCATTCCAAATAACATGTAGTTTGTAGTTCCGGAGTACAGTGGGGTGTTCGTTGACGTGCTTCACTGCCAGGTTGAGTGCGGGCATCACTCCTCTGCCTAGAGAGTGCTTCGGGCCTTCCCCAACCTGGGGGGAAAATAAGACGAAATTTTAATATGCTGTTGGTCTCGTTGCTTCGGAGCTGTCGAGGTTGTCCTGTGTTGTGGCTTTAATTCACCGTTGCTTAGTTTTTTATTTTCCCTGGGAT
>NC_051409.1:27250430-27250791 GCF_015228065.2 Penaeus monodon | reverse complement strand
AATTCACCATTAATTCGAGAGGTCCATTGACAGCGACTTGGTTCACTGTTAGTGTGTGTTATGTTTTTCCTGCGATTTTGTATTTGAAGAAGATAATTCATCAATATATTTTTTACTCAAGTTATTTACAAAATGACAAGCTAACTTACGGCGATACTTATAGCCAATGGTTAATTTCACCGTTGGCTATAAAATGACGGGAAATTTAATTTACAGTAATCCTACACTTTTGGGTTAAAAAAAAAGTGTGGGTTTTTAGTTTGGGAAATTTTACTTTTTTAGAGCGAGTGTTTTTTTGGGTTGGGAAAAATTTTATAGATTTTTTAAATTTTTTTTTTACCCTAGTTTTTGGCATGTGCTT
>NC_051409.1:27250094-27250399 GCF_015228065.2 Penaeus monodon | reverse complement strand
GGAAAATCAGCCTCTCAATTTTGTCTCGAAAACTTGAGATTATATAAACCAAAATGAAATGTTAATCGAGTTTTTTTCATCTTTTATAACAAATGCTTTCAGATTTTTCCCCATAACATCCTCGTCACTTTATATCTGTTTTCATTTGCATTTTCAAATAACATTTTCTTGAAGCAGTAATGGTTTGCATATTGTTACACAAATTATATCATTTTTTTTTACATTAAACATAATTTCTATTCATAACTTCCAGATACGCACACCTTGAACATCTACTAGTATATTGTAGAATAATAATCTAATCT
>NC_051409.1:27249756-27250065 GCF_015228065.2 Penaeus monodon | reverse complement strand
TTTCCCTAAGTTGGGAAGTTAAAATTTTATTCGGTTTATTTAAAAAATCAGGGTTCAGGGGAATTTGTTTTAATTTTTGAAATAAGCTCGGAAATCGTATTTCAGGGAATTTGTTCATATTAATTTTTCACAATTCAGGATATTTTACTAGTAAATACATAGCCTTTATAGGAGGGTGCTACTGAATAGTTCACATTGAGAGAAGTAATTTCAACAATGCATTAAATATTCTCAATTCATATGCACGTGTAGGTTTTTGTCCAGCACAGGTTTGAAACATATTTAAATAAATATATATACACACACGTG
>NC_051409.1:27249064-27249262 GCF_015228065.2 Penaeus monodon | reverse complement strand
AACATCGAAACATAGATTACAGGTCTTGCATTATAAAATTATTAATTTCCTATTCATAACTTCCAGATACGCACACCTAAACACTTGAATATACATAATACATATTTACACAAACGTTTGTAACTACAGTGGCGTTACGCCGCCTCGGGCACTGCGTTGGAAGTAACTGCGCTCACTCTTGAGAAAAAGAATTCTAGA
>NC_051409.1:27248426-27248744 GCF_015228065.2 Penaeus monodon | reverse complement strand
TAAATTCAGCCTCAAATTCCTTTCTTCAGGATGAAACGGAGTTATTTCCCACGCATTGCTCGAGGCGGGGTTACTGCAGTCGCAAGCACGCGCGTAAATATACTGTCGTAGGACCTACTTTCCTCGCTAACAGTCGGGTTAAAACATCCGAGAGCCAGGAGAGGTGTGCAGTTGAGAAACGCAGCACAACGTTAGCATAACAATGTGTGAAAGCGAGAGCGAAACCCGGGAAGCAGGGACGTTTTGGTGTTTCCACCTGAAAAGGAAAGCAAATCCCTCGGGTTTTATCAGAAACGTTCTTCGACTTAGTAGTGTGAT
>NC_051409.1:27247457-27247882 GCF_015228065.2 Penaeus monodon | reverse complement strand
AGGAGAATATCGTACGCTTCGCTGCATAAAAGTGTGCTTACATTATGAACTGATTTTACGTTTGAAAAAAAGGGTGTGTAAAACTTTTTAGCTACAAAGCTATGTTCTCTAATGATTTAATGCATTTTACCGCATATTTTTTCAATTATTTCTTTGTATTGTATGGTTTTCGTTAGAACTGAAACACAGTGCTCATGGAGGTAGAAATTTACCATATCGATCTACAGAATGATTTTGATGTTTCTTTGCATATTGATCATGTTGTTAGCAATAATGACAGTGACTAAGAAATATGTCAGGATGGTGGTGGTGGTGTCGCAGCAATGACAGCAATGATAATAATGAAATGATATAAAGATGATTTAAAGATTAAGGATTGCAGTAATGGTAATGAAAACAAAAATTAACAAAGACGTAATAAAGTA
>NC_051409.1:27246835-27247008 GCF_015228065.2 Penaeus monodon | reverse complement strand
TCCTGCATAATTCAAAGCAATATATCCTAAGAATTATATTTTCGGTTCTTTTGCCCGAAAAAATGCAAGTTAGCCACCGCGAGCAACCCACAAATAACCGTGTAAGGGGCCTAATTATACACGCGTGAGCTTCCTGCAGTCAGGTAAATTATAATCACTAAGAATTGTGCCTT
>NC_051409.1:27242955-27245430 GCF_015228065.2 Penaeus monodon | reverse complement strand
AAAAAAGAGAGGAATCGTGTTCGAAGTGATATCCATCGAGTCATTAGCGCGAGCGAGCGACCAATTAAAAGCCAAATCATCAAACACGGAGGAATAATATTGACAGCCTGCAGACACTTAATGGGGCCGTTCTCGGTACAAAATCATTATGAGGCTAATGCGATGGCTGTTATTAAAAACGGGTGAGGAGCGAGGGCGGTGGCGAAGACCCATTACCATATAGTGACAATATCAATATGAATTAATAGATATTAAACTATAAATAAGAAGGTATTAATAATGACTATACCTGAAGTAACTATGTATATTAAGAAAGCCAATGCTTCACTATCCTCTTGTTATCATTATTATCACTCTCTCACGTGATATCAGCAACAAGAAAAGGACTTGATATAATCTCAGCAGCTAGTAAACACAACAATCATTGGAATATCTTATTAGTAATTTCGACTACAATTAATACACTCCATCATTATTTACAAATGTTAATAGTTGTTTTCCCTATATATAATTGTTATTTGTGCCATAACGATTCATATTACTATTGTTTTTTTGTCTGTTGATCCATCATGATTACTGCCATTATCTGTTTCATTATTCTAATTGTTATTATCATCACAAGCTTTCTAGTTATATTGATATTAGCACTGCTGCTCTCTTAAATAACATTGTACGAAATATCATTATTAATACGCACGGCTGTTAGAAGTAATAGCTGAAGCAGTACGCGTTTTTTATCATTTTCATAGTCATTAAGTTATAACAATTACTGCTGCCGTTAATGTTATTACTAATTTCATCATTTTTGATGTTTTTGTCACTACTGTCAGTTATTATTGTCGCGTAAACTATCATTATGATAGTATAGTTATTTTCACCATCATCTTCATTACAGATACTACTGTCACAAGCACTATCATATATTTATAGTTTTGATATAATCGTTACTGATTATATCAATGGATATTCTCTTGTGCTGCCATCGAATCATCACTGTCCATCTTTATCGTACCTGGCATTCCTACTACCACTGTCACTACATCCTGAACAGATGGGGAGAAGCGTCTGTTTACTCGAGAAGGTTTGGCGTATGGAAACCCAGTCCGGAAGGTTTTCTTTTTTCTGTAGAATGCCCCACAAATCAGAATCAATTTCATATAATAATACATTGTTCTTCTCAAACCGAGGGCCTCATGTAGTCGCATTATCCCTAATACCTTCCAAATATGTATTATTACCTCTTCCTTTAAGCACTTACAAGACATTACCCTTCACACAGATCATAACTTCACCCCCTCCTGTTCTTTTATGGACTATTCTCACGCTTATCAACGTGTTGCTCACAATACAAATAGACTACGCGTTCCTATACTCTCACAAACCATGCATAGTCACGCACGCTGCACGCACAGTATTTCCTGCTCCCTCGACACAATCCAGGCAACATTGTGCTTCGCCTTTCCTTAAGAATTAAACAGTACCCGACGCACGTTCTGAAATGGTTAACGGGCGTGAATACGTAATGATGAAAGGGTCACTATATATTTAACAATGCATTATGTATGCACAGTGTTTCTTAATCACACAACAGAAACCTCGACATATACCTCTCTTTTCCATAAGCATGACACAATAACTGAATCATACTTCGAAATGGTTTCCGTGCGTGAAATGCGTAGTGATGAAAGGGTCACTATATACCTATCCATCTTGCATACACTCCTGCAATCATCCGTGATGGATGGGAAAGAAAGGTTTAGTTAAGTTTCTGTAAGTGTTAGCTGGCTGGAGGGAACGTTACGCGTGGGGTATTCTGAATAGTTTGACGTTCATCTTTTTTTCTTCTTTTTTTCTTAGGAATCTGTTAGTGGTAAATTTACCATTGACATACATTATACGACACATCATTTGAAGATACAGTTTTCTCGCATTCTGTAATGCATATAATACAATGTAATATAACTTTCCACACTGCGTGTAGATGGGAGATAACTCGGAAAGGAGATTAACTCGCGTGCGCACATTCTAATGCATATTCTAATAATATATTCCTAAGGAAACATTATTTTTAGAATGCGAAACATGTGAAAGGCAATAGCAAATGCAAATTAAATTGCTGTAGTCGACATGTTGACTTTTATTACTGTAAGCGAACTATGTCTATGTCTGCCACTACAACAACAACACCCGCAAAAATTCAAAGAAATTTCTACAAGGGACTTTGTGAAGGAACATCTACCACAAGCTTCATCGAGGTGAACCATAGCAGTAACTACACCCTTCGTAGTGTTTCCCTTCTTTAACCGCATAGTATTGACAGAAAGGCATCATCCGGAGAGGAATCGTACATCTGGCTTGAAGGTAACAACTGAATGGTGACCTTGACAAAATTTGCCAGATGAAAGAGGCCAAGATGACATCATAAGAGCACTTGAAGATAATCATGCAATCTGGTTGCCAATGAGAATAAAAGAA
>NC_051409.1:27241664-27242676 GCF_015228065.2 Penaeus monodon | reverse complement strand
ATATGCAGGCAGACAGCGAGGGACTGAAAGGGACCCCTTATCACGCAACGGTTTTGCTAACTTGGGCCTTACGGAGGGGGAATATTTATACATGGTATTAGCTTTATTTCTTCCTGTATGTAGTGGATGTTTGTCCTATAGTAAAAGGTGGAGGTCACCTGATCATGACGTGGCTGCAATTTTAACAAATAGAGGAAGGTAAAGAGGGTGATTCCACTATCCACAACAAATGCCTTTATTTGCAAAGTGTTCTGCATTATACTCGTCGCAGGAGACGAAATATTATCTGACAAAAAAGTGTAAGGTGTTTTCGTATGTGTTTGTGATTATCCTTCAGTAATAAATTGTTTTCACATGCTTTGAACCTACTTTCCTTCGGCTCCACTTAAATTTTTATACTGACAGATTGAGCGGCGTAATCTTACTTAGTCGTGACATTTGTACGTAATATAATACATTAAGTATACATTATATCCTATTCACACTGATCACGTCAGCAACATGAAAACAAAGTTTTCAGTTACTCCATTACCTGAATTTTGACAGTGTTTACTTATCCATATATTAAATTCTTGATCACCAGTCAAGCAACAACAAAAATATTATATTATCTAGGTAACTTCTTTTTACAGAAACAAAAAAAATTTTTATGTGTATTTTATTTTCAAGGTAGCATGAGGCATCTATATTTACATTATTATTACACACCTTTGTCTGGTCTTAAAGCAAAACTGGATTATAGCATGAGCTTTTATCATTTCCTGTAATACTTACTTTCTGAATTCTTGTATAAATAAATTTGGCTCATAAAATATTAACCGCAAATGGAAATAGTCTAATAGAATAGAGTGTATAATACACGTTTAGGGTATCTTAAGGAAGCAATGCTTTTGACTTTTAAAACTGATGCTTATATATCCACTGGAAACAAAACAAAACTATCTAGCAATTTGATAAAATAAGCATATCACGCCTCTGTCCATTACGGTGACCATAACACTACTATATCAAC
>NC_051409.1:27240009-27241630 GCF_015228065.2 Penaeus monodon | reverse complement strand
ATCTACAAGATGGACTGGCAACTTAATTACATATGTAATAATATCCATGTAAATGCAATCACGGCATAAAGTTTCAGATCATGGATTGATCAAAAAAAAAATACGGGAAGGTTATACCATCATTTGTGCATAAATCATTTTAGTTAAGAAAGTTTTTAAAAATCTAGTCAAGAGTCTGACTGCCATATGTAATATTTGGGTGGTTTATTTATTTCGTTATATAAAAGAATAGTGAATTATTATTTCTTTAACTGGAAGATGAGATAATTTTACATCACGTCTTCTACACGTCTTCTGTTTTTTATGTCCGATCTGCTCTCTTCGTTAGAAACAGCTGGGACATTTGGTTTTCTCCTTGTTATTATTGACTGAGGGGTTACTGCTTGTTCATAAGTAGTTTTACGCACGAAAATGACTTCCTGTCGCTTCTTCGCTTGTGGTCTTGGTCATTCAAACTGAGAATAATACCAAGCATTTCGCTGAAAACCGGCCATCTGTGTACGGACATATCACGACGGCTGTTTGCAGTTCGACCTCTTCTGTTCATGCCCCTCACCCCCCATTTGCATCTAGGCCAAATATTATCTTCAGCCTCAGCATCCTATTTGCTTTGGAAATTTTGTATATTCTCTTTTCTTCTGAAAACCGTTCCCCTCTTTGACCAGGAGCTGTAGCGAAACCGGTGCTAGCCCTTGGTGACTAATGTAAAGGAAAGTAATCAGCTTATCTGAATTAGGTTCCGTGGTTCGCCCGAATCAGTTCGACATTCGACTTTGAGATGCGTTGTATATCTTGCTGTCCTTTTGTCAGTCAGTCATTCCTCAGCATTCTACTGAAACCATTCTACTTTTTACTGTCGCGACATCTTCTATAGTCGTTGTATGTCCTATGTCCATTTAGAGCGCAGGTATGGTACTAGTTATTACAATAGTTGGGTCATCGTCAACGCAAAAGGTAGTTTGTTAAAATCTTTGACCTTTTGCTAAATTTCAGACTGTTTGCACTACAACTCAAAACATCAATGTTGCATCATATATTAGCTCAACCAAATGGCAAAGATTATGTTATTTTTAATTTCTATTGGCTGATTTTTTGGTTTATCATCGGTGTTTTATGAAAAGTTACTAGCTGCTTATGATGAAAATGTGTGGGAGTGGACCATGTCCTAAGGTCCAATTGTAATTAGGTGTTGGTTGATTTTAATGCGTGAAATTTGCGGATTCATTCGTTAGAAGCGGATGTGCTGAGGGGTCCGTATTCCATTTGGAATTTTTTGTAGAATAATGCATATTCGGCAGAAGTCTGAAAGAAAAGAAAAATCCAGTAGAAATCATAGAGGCATAACGTGAAAGCGGCAACATACTGATATTGAAAACTGTGTGAGTGAGTATCCATCGGCGTCTGAGTAAATGTCACGGGCCGAAAATACCACAGGATCTTCGAAAGCAGACAGAGAATCGCCAGCTCTCTCGCACTTTCGCTGAGTCTTGATTATATTTCTACGCATCCATTTGCCTGTCTTTCATCTTAAAGATACCTTTCTTTATCCTTTTATCTGTTTTATCTATATACCAATCACGTATGGTATTTATGCATTCATTTATTATGACATGATCATTAA
>NC_051409.1:27238950-27239211 GCF_015228065.2 Penaeus monodon | reverse complement strand
CCATGGCCTCCTGATGGGCCCACATTCCCGTCCCATTTGAGTGCCAACAGAAGCGAACTGAACTGTTCATCGCGAAAAAAAACTCCCCCATGTCTGGCGCATTCTCACGAAGCCGTACATCACTGTTCGTCTCTTTTTCTCTCCCTTTTTTAAGGGAATAGTGAATGGTGAAAGTTATCAGGCTTTGTTACAGAATTTCTTCCAACCCTCAGCTGCGCCGATTAAATCTCTCGGGCAAATGGCTCTTTCTGCTAGGTGGGT
>NC_051409.1:27238677-27238802 GCF_015228065.2 Penaeus monodon | reverse complement strand
GTAGACCGATAACATGAATGTTCCAATGTCTTCCTTTACAGTGATTTTTCAATATTGATTATTTATGCAAATTCATATCCACTTATAGCAACATTGCAAGAGTTTTTATTATACATGCATGTACG
>NC_051409.1:27237940-27238116 GCF_015228065.2 Penaeus monodon | reverse complement strand
AGCCCCGTGACAAGACGGCCTTCCTGTGCGAGGATCCTTGGTCTCTGAAACTAATTAGGGTTTCGGGAAATTGCGCTTCTCTCGATACACTTTCAGGCACAGTGCTTCGCCTGATTTGCATCCGATTTCACGGTCTTTATCTGCACATTATCTCTTTGACGAATTTGGCTGATTTT
>NC_051409.1:27236925-27237474 GCF_015228065.2 Penaeus monodon | reverse complement strand
CTTTTGGGAGCGGAGGTCGAGCTCCCTCATTTCGAGAGCTTTGAGCGACGTCCTCTTCGCCGTGCACCCCCCCCCCCCTCCCTTCCCTGACCTTGGGCGACCTCGGGGCGACGGCGCGAAGGAACCTGCCCGAACGCCCTTTCTCCGTCCCCGGCCTGGCTTCTGCAACAAATTGCTGCCATTCACTCCCGACGTCTTCAAAAGCAGAACTTTTCGGGATTCTGCTGAGAGACGCCATTTTTCTAGCCAGCTTCGGGGGACTTCTGTTCTTTCCGAAATTTCCATCTCGTCAACGGGATAAACTTTTATCATCTTACGGTATTTTTTCAAATCCCTTTAACACTGGCTTTTAAAACTTTTGTTTTTTCTCTCTCTCTCTCTCGCAGTATCATAATTTCAAAAGAATCTATTTTTTTCCTGAAAGCTACTTTTTTTTCATGCTACGTCCCAAAAATAAAACAAATAAAACCCACATAACGCGAAGGAGAAGCCGAGATGGAGATCCCGACCGTCAGGCGAGAGACAGGTGAGGCAGCAGGACATCCGGGC
>NC_051409.1:27236828-27236902 GCF_015228065.2 Penaeus monodon | reverse complement strand
CCACGCCGAGGCCCGGGAGGAGGCCAGTCCGATGGGCGAGTCGCGATGGCCCGTCGGGGTATCTCTTCGAATTA
>NC_051409.1:27233959-27234395 GCF_015228065.2 Penaeus monodon | reverse complement strand
GACAAATGAAACCCAGAAAAAGGTGACCAAAAACCGGGGTTGCCTTGTACACTGAATGTAAGATCGGAAAAAGTGAGACAATCTCCTAACACTTGTTGTACATTATTTTCCATCGCCCCGCAGCCCACAATATTAATGACAACTCCTAGGGTTGCTTTGGTTTGATTATATATGAATTAAATCCTACAATTCTATTCAGTCGACTGCATCACATAATGGCACTGTTAAAACGGATTATAAAGACATAATCTTTACACTGTATTCGATTCGTTTAGGATATTTACCTTAAACTTTACCTGAAACACTATGTCTCCGGTATGAAAAAAGTTGGCATTCTTTACTTCTGCACCTGGTGACCATTTGCAAAGAAAAAAAGAGTATATATCCAGTTGTTGCATACAAGTCATGCGACTAGATTACACAGTTTTTTCTGCGT
>NC_051409.1:27230592-27231490 GCF_015228065.2 Penaeus monodon | reverse complement strand
TTTCCATGCCGCCCCGAGATTCCCCCCGAAACGGCGGCGCCTTCTGCAGAGCGAGAGAATAAGGAGACACTTACGGGGAAGAATCCAGCGACGAACACATCAATCTTCTTACGGGCGTGAGTCGAGGGCGGCTGGAGAACCAGGAGAAGCGCGAGGCAAGGAAGCAGAGGACCGCCCATAACCCCCATCCTCATGGCACTTGCGGCTCTGATATCACGCCCACAGAGGCCTGCTCACGCCCACGCCTAACCTCAGTCGACTCCCCTCACTCGCTCCATCGTACATTCTTCAGGAGCACAGTTTCTCCCGTGATAAATCTATTCACCCAGGTTTAGTTTTATTTTCCTAAAACCTGCAGCGAACGGTGAATATCGTAGCGACCCGATATCCGCAAAGTATTTTCCTTTTTTGCGTCCGTTCACGAAACTGTGGGGAGATTTGTCAGTTAGGCGTTTTAATCACATTAAGAACACACACACATAGTTTGCACACACAGATAAAAGTTGCGACAGGACCCTTACGAACTACGGGGGATTTTCGTTAATATGCCGTTCACCGGTTGTTACTTTAGCCTGCTGATGGCGCAACTTTAGAGCTTTGCTTTTGTAATTTTTGATAGCATACCGGAGTTAAGGCCCAACTGCGCCAAGAATGAGTCCCAGCAGAGGAGCAAGTTCTAATACAACAATAACTTTTTGAGCAAAGTTACTCAAACATCATTTGAGTTAAATTCTTCTCTAACAGTTCTATCACTGGCTATCACTCTGTCAAGTGTTTCGAGCTGCTTCGAGCTCAGAAATTCTAATAAGGTTGAGAACACTTCAGGCACAGGAAGAGGCGTGGGAGAGAGAAAGAAATGCCTGAGAGACATGAAGAAAGAAAGCTTCTTCCAATTTCC
>NC_051409.1:27229169-27230564 GCF_015228065.2 Penaeus monodon | reverse complement strand
GTGGGGGGGTGTTGTTTTTCAACGTTTTTTAATGTTTGGCTCTTTCGTTTTTCAGTCGCTCAGAACAGCTTCAGGATTTACAATTATCACTGAGATACATTTGCTATAAAAAGCGGGTGTATAAAGGAACTCAGCACGGACTTTGACTTCTGCTAGTTATCAGATTACCGCTATATCTTTGCAGGATGTCTAAGAAAGTTCTAACACTTGGGTGCGCAATAGAACTAATGACACGATGACAGAAGCAGGAGTTGGGAGGCGGAGGGTGCGTGCAAACGTCACATTAACGGTGTAAAGAATTCTAAATTACGTCAGCCGTCCTATTATCTAGGCTCCCCAACTATTATATTATGTAGTTCTGTGAGTGCCAGGTGCCATCAAGCCAGTGGCACCGTAGTCACTGCCATCGACCGCATATTCCTTTAACCAGACGTCACTATCACACACTACTTCATTCGGTGGTTTTTGTTAGTGCAATGGATCTTTGCTGCCTCTACAAGAAGCAAGGTTTTTATAAAGAATTTTTATTTTCAATTATTTCCGATTTTTTTAGATCGGGCTCTACACTTCGAATTGCCAATGGCAGGGTTTGGTTTTCACGCGGTAATTGATGACACCTAAGAATCCAAATTCTCATTTCAGCTTCGTCTTTCTGTCTTTAATAAGAAAATTAAAACTTTTTAACCCGTTTCTGGTCAGTTTCTCTGTAACGTTATATCTCCTTTTAATTTCACCGGGGCTCTTTCAGGACCTGGATTCTGTCGTTCATGCTGGCTTTAGTTTTGCAGTCTCCATTCATGTTGAGGAGGTTGAGAGTCTTTCTAGAGGTCTGTTGCACTAAAAGCAGTAGTTGTGGTGTTAGCGGGGACTGTAAAGGCAGCGGTTGGCACGGAGCGGCGCCACAGGACGACCCGATCACGAGCGACGACAGCCCCACACTGACGGCGGGGCCCCCAGCACCCGCCCGCCGCGCCTCTCCGCGCAGGCCCACCGACCGCCTCGCTCTTCCACGCCCGTAGCACGCCCGAGATCACCTCACTCCTCCACGCCCATAGCACAGTCGAGATCACATCATTCTTTTCACGCCTGCAAAACGACTAACCCTTCATCATCCTGCGCTCGAAAGACACTCACGCTCTCCCACGGCTTTCGAAACTCCGAGCTCACGAGAACTTTTGCATCTGGAGAACGCCCACAGAACTCCCGAAGACGGCACTTAATTGCGCCCACAACACGCCCGCTTCCATCTAAGCACGTGAAAAGCGACTTCGCTCTCGTTCAGCCACAGATCGGTTCTCTCCTCTACTACAACAGCCTTTCACAGCACGAAGCCTCTTGCCCCTACAGCACCCTCGGGCAACCCAGCGACTTTTTTCTTGTTAAAGTTTAATATGC
>NC_051409.1:27228923-27229025 GCF_015228065.2 Penaeus monodon | reverse complement strand
TTCATGTGTATACGTAACTGCATTCAAGATATACATGCTTATTCATACATACTTTCTCAAAGGATGTGTATGTGCATCTCCAATCTAGTGTTATGTTGTTGG
>NC_051409.1:27228343-27228763 GCF_015228065.2 Penaeus monodon | reverse complement strand
TAAAAGCGACAGTATCTGAAACTGAGATCCGTTTTTGAACAGTTTTCTATGGACTTTCCTTTTCTATCGTAAGAGCGAGGATGCAAGCTTATCCTCAGTGCCAGGGTGATTGTCATTTGGAAACCTTGGGCCAGTGCTCTCTGTCCCGGCTCTCCCTTTGCCCTGCGGAGCGGTAACACCATTAATAGAAATAACAACACCATACTAACAGCATAGCACCGGAGTGGTGATAAAACCATATTCTTGGCTGAGATAACAATTATCCTGAAACATAATATCTATTTATCGCAGTACTGGGAGCTTCACGGAAATGTTATTTTGGATATCGTGGAGGAAGTTAATGGCAATAAACAAAGCAATCAGCTGATAAAAAATATTCAAGGAAAGGCATCTTACTGAAAGAAACATAATATATTATAT
>NC_051409.1:27224998-27225199 GCF_015228065.2 Penaeus monodon | reverse complement strand
ACTGTTTTATTGTGTATTTAACTTACAAAACCCAAACATTTAAGGTGTGTATTGAGAAATGAAATAACTGCATACGGCGGAGCAATAGGCCCCCAAATCCGAATTGTAATTGCAGTAGGGGCCCACGAAATAATTAGGGCAAGATATGGACCAACGTTGTATATCCTTTTTGGAGCGACATATCGTGACAAATGCCCTCTT
>NC_051409.1:27224525-27224969 GCF_015228065.2 Penaeus monodon | reverse complement strand
GTTTTTTATTTAAGTATGTAATAGGCCGAAGATGTAAGTTTATCTAGAGGAGATTGCTGTCGTGGATTCATTGAATTGATTTGCAACAATTACATCAGTTTCAGACTAGGAAAATGAACGGATGAAGCCGCTTTGCCCCATGGCCCGCTTTGCAGGGATAAGGGATACAATTTTTTTTTAAAAAATTTGAGTTTCTTCCAATAGCCTTTCTAGCTAGTAACTTATCAAAACATCGTTCAGTCATATTTCTATGACCTAGACTAGCCAGTGGGAGAACTGTTCAACTATAATGGGGAGACGCAATGCAAGCCTTCAGAGATATTCGAGAAAACTCCCCAGTTATTTCGGGGAATTTCACAGGTCTATTATCCAACACAGATTTTTAATGGTTATGAGGCAAGGCAAAGCAAATTGTACTCAGCGTGTGCACTAGAAACATTTGAC
>NC_051409.1:27223676-27224369 GCF_015228065.2 Penaeus monodon | reverse complement strand
AGCAACTCGATAAATGTTTACCAAACACTCAATTCCTGTCGAGCGAGAGTGTCACGTAGGCAGTAACCATGGGAAAAAAACGGCTCAAATAGACCTTTACCACACGGCCCAACAAGAGGGTTAACTATCTTACTTGTTCCTAGGAATTACATAGCTTTTTCCTAATGCTGAGGAACAAACCTCAAAGGGTCGCGTAAACCCGGGCACGGAGGCCACGAAGCCGGGGAAAAATACTGTTGGCGTTTTTAAACTATGTCCAAATCGGGATTATACTGTAAGCCATAAATATTGTATTAGATTTTTGTAACTAAAGCTTGTAAGATTGCAGATTTTTTTTTCACTTCCTTCAGAATGAGTAGAAAAAAAAATAAATGGAACCGCGTATTGAATGTCGATGTACCAGAGTTTTTAAATTGGAGTCGTGTAAGTGCAAGATTGAGAACCATGGCAGAAATGAAAAAAAATTCAGACAAACCAGACAATGTTTTCGGCAGAATTCCCTCAGAAATTTAGAACAATGTAAGATGATGTTCCAGGGTTTCCTTGGAAGATAGAATCGGGGGAACGCATTAATAGAGATGCAAACGACCATTCCTATAAAAAAAAAAAAAAGACTAACCATGGCCACCCTAGTTTGCCCTTTGGGTACACGATCCAGCAAAAGGTTTGTTCAAATTGGGGATCATAATAGGA
>NC_051409.1:27222907-27223043 GCF_015228065.2 Penaeus monodon | reverse complement strand
AAATGGATACTACTCTCCATAATGATAGCATTTGTTTAGCACACTATATTAACTGTAATGTGAATTCCATATGTAAAAACCATACTGAAAATATGAAACATGTAACCGGCAGTCTATAAATTTTTGTTTAGTGATC
>NC_051409.1:27220671-27220888 GCF_015228065.2 Penaeus monodon | reverse complement strand
ACAACTATTTGAACCGGATTTGTCTGTGGAGAACTGCCAGGAACTAAATAAAATAACCCCAAAGAGATATTTTAAGACATTTTGAGAAAGGATGTATATGCATGCCACGTCTCCATGCCTGATACATTCAGCAGCCATAATCATACCCGTATGTTTTCTCTTGAAACCTAATAATGGGATTAAGTACAAGTTTTTCTTATTATGAGAGGAAGTCAGA
>NC_051409.1:27220382-27220455 GCF_015228065.2 Penaeus monodon | reverse complement strand
ACTAATATTACATCTCCGCTGTCCCCTCACCACTTCCAGACACCCCTGTCGGTTCCAACTCTTCTTTTGATAA
>NC_051409.1:27220233-27220338 GCF_015228065.2 Penaeus monodon | reverse complement strand
TAATAATGCTAATAATTGTGTCACGTTGATATAAAAATTACTATACTTTATTAAAAATCCTAGTCAAACTTTTCCAAAAAATCTATCTTTTAAATCAAATACATT
>NC_051409.1:27219925-27220092 GCF_015228065.2 Penaeus monodon | reverse complement strand
ATGGAGAAAAAAACATAGCAGAAAGTGGTGGTAATAAAAAAATATTGGCTAATAATCATGCAAAAATTAAGACCAGGAACTTTGAATAGCATCTGGCAAGTGCTCGAGTCATCAATGCACATGCATAAAACCCTTTTGTAATCCTTTTCATGCAATAATCGGGTTAT
>NC_051409.1:27219458-27219832 GCF_015228065.2 Penaeus monodon | reverse complement strand
TAAGTGACTAAAATAAAAACAAAAAAGGTTAAAATTCGTCGGGAAGAACAACTGAGAATCATGATCAGCAGTAGTCATCACAATTTTGAGGGGCTGAAAGAACATTACAAAGATACCAGATAAGAGAGATCGTGTGCATAAAAGTTTTTAAATTAAATATTCAGTTAAATATTTATATACCAGAAGGATTATTAGGGATTTCGTGGCTTCTTTGTATGGCAAAAAGCTGGCTTGCCGCTTTGAAAAATTAAAAATTTCAAACTGAGAAAGATCCCTTTTCTTAAAGTTTGATGGTTCATAATGGAAGTGATATTAAACCAAATCTGTCAACAAAATCGTAAAATTTTTTTTTTTTTGGTTTTAAATTGAAATTT
>NC_051409.1:27219062-27219414 GCF_015228065.2 Penaeus monodon | reverse complement strand
AAATTCCATCCAAAAAAAAAAGTTTTACGGTTTCCGTGACAGTTTGGTTACATTCATTTCCATTCAGAACCCATCGACACTTTAAGAAAGGTATTTTTCATCAGCTTAGAAATTTTTTTTTTTAAAAGGGTTTGCAAGCCATTTTTTGCCATACAAAGAAGCCACGAATCCCTAAAATAATCTTTGGGTATTAAATTTAATGAATATTTATTAAACTTTTATGCAACCGATCTCTCTTATCTGGTTTTTTTGAAATTTTTCTTTAGCCCCCAAAATTTGAGACTAGGATCAGATTCTCATGTTTTTACCGACAAATTTTTAACCCTTTTTTTTGCTTAATTTTATCACTTAG
>NC_051409.1:27218501-27218972 GCF_015228065.2 Penaeus monodon | reverse complement strand
ATAATCGATATTGCATAAAAGGATAACAAAAGGGTTTTTTAGCTGTGCATTGATGACCGACACTTCCCAGATGCATTCAATTTCTGGTCTTAATTTTGATGATTATTAGCTCCAATATTTTTTTAACCCCATTTTTCTGCTTATTTTTTCTCCATTATGAAAGTTCAGTTTTCGTCTTAACGAAAAAAATGAAACACCAACGTTTTGCTGCGATATGCGGGTTTGAGTTTTACAACTCGGTTCGGGGTTTCCCGGGTGTAGGTATGTTTAAACACTCTAAAAAAAAAAAATGTATTTGTTTTTAAAAGATAATTTTTTGGAAAAAGTTTGCTAGGATTTTAATAAAGTATAGTAATTTTTTTCAAGGGAAAACCAATTTTGCATTATTTAAGTTTTCAAAAGTGAACTTACAATAGAGGGGGTACTAATATCACAAGAAGATTTGGGAAAACCGAATCGGGGTCTGGAAGT
>NC_051409.1:27217989-27218477 GCF_015228065.2 Penaeus monodon | reverse complement strand
TAATATTAGGGGAAACCAATGATGCCGGCATGGGTGCGGCACCAATGCTGGGGGGCGCGAAAAATATACAGAGTGGTGCTCATTTACTTACTTACATTTGAGCTAAAATATTTTTTAATTGTTTTATGCCAAGGGACCGTCTGGTCGCAAATTGAAATCTTTAAACCGGGAAATGTGTAGATAAATTTCATATAGTTACGGCCCTCCCAAAACAAATTGATTTCCTCTCATAATAGAAAAAACTTGTCAAATACCTTTATAGGTTTCAAGAAAAAAACATAGGGGGTATGGTTAGGGCTGCTGAAGTATATGCTGGAGACGTGGCAGCATATACACCCGTTCTCAAAATGTCTTAAAATATCTCGTTGGTTATTTTATTTATTTTCCGGGCAGTTTTCCACAGACAAACCCGGTTCAAATAGTATGTGTTCCCCTTGATTTTTGGTGTTGGGTTTGAGCAGAAACCTTGGGAAATTTTTGTTGAAGCC
>NC_051409.1:27216460-27216648 GCF_015228065.2 Penaeus monodon | reverse complement strand
AAAAGATTTTGATTTTGAATTGATTTTTTCAGAAGGATTATCGTTTTGTATTTTACCCAAGTCCTCTATGCTGTATTATTACAGTTGTGAATTTTATTTGTTTTAACCCCCCGTCACAACAAAGTTTTCCAAAATGATCTTA
This sequence comes from Penaeus monodon, assembly GCF_015228065.2. NCBI lineage: Eukaryota > Metazoa > Arthropoda > Malacostraca > Decapoda > Penaeidae > Penaeus > Penaeus monodon. Next base: position 27,216,506 of record NC_051409.1, on the reverse strand, counting down.
GCGTTGAGGGGTATTTTAATTTTAGATAATCAATCTTACTTTAAAA
>NC_051409.1:27216002-27216231 GCF_015228065.2 Penaeus monodon | reverse complement strand
AGAAAGATATTTATTTTTTGACTGTGTTGTCTTCCTTTTGGGAAAACGATTTACTAAAAAATGAATGTAATTTCTCTGTTTAGTGAACCCCTTCCTTACAAATATCACAAACTAAAATTTAGACTCCCGGTTTACAGTTTCATATTTTCATAGGTACATAGGGAATTACTTTACATTTAATAAGTGTGCAAAAAACAAATGCTATCATTATGGAGAGTATATCCATTTT
>NC_051409.1:27215666-27215750 GCF_015228065.2 Penaeus monodon | reverse complement strand
AAAGTTCTAAATATAATTTCCCCTTTGGGGGTGTTTTCTATTCCTCTTTAATGTACAAGGGGAACCTGTAAAATTTTACTTTGC
>NC_051409.1:27214711-27215388 GCF_015228065.2 Penaeus monodon | reverse complement strand
CCTTATGATCGCAATTGAACAAACCTTTTGCTGGACGTGGCCAAGGGGATAACTAGGGTGGCCCTGGGTTTCTTTTTTTTTTATAGGGGGGGTGTTTTGCATCTCTATTAATGCGTTACCCATTCTTTTCCAAGGAAACCCCGGAACATCACTTAATTTTTTCTAAAATTTCGAGGGGAAATTTGCAAAAATTTCTGGTTTGTCTAATTCTTTTTCATTTTTGGGTTTCCCATCTTTCCTTACACGACCCAATTTTAAAAATCTGGGACATCGCATTTAATTCAGCGGTTTTCCCTTTATTTGTTTTTCTACCATTTTGAAGGAAAAATGAAAAAAATCTGCAATCTGTCAAGCTTTAAGTTAAAAACTAATACAATATTTTTTGGCTCACAGTTAATCCTGATTTTTGGGCATGTAAAACCCAAAAGTATTTTTTCCCAAAGGCTTTGTGGCTCCCGGCCGGCTTTACCGCCCCCTTTTAGGTTTGTTCCCAGCTTAGGAAAAAGCTATGTAAATTCCCAAACAATTTAAATAGTTAACCCCCCTTGGGGGTCGTGTGGGAAAGGTTTTTAGAGCCGTTTTTTTTTTGATGGTTTTCCTACGTACACCTCTCGCCGACAGGGAATTTAGTGTTTGGGAAACATTTATCGAGTTTTTAGGTCATTTCTCTACTCGGA
>NC_051409.1:27213926-27214575 GCF_015228065.2 Penaeus monodon | reverse complement strand
GTCAAGGATAGTGCACCGTGGTACAATTTGCTTTGCCTTGCCCCATAAACCCTTAAAAATCTGTGTTTGGGTAATAGACCTGGAAAATTCCTGAAATAATGGGGGTTTTCTCGAATATCTCTGAAGGCTGCATGCGTTCCCCCCATTAAGTTTTAAAAGTTCTCCCACTGGGGTTTGTCTAGGCATAGAAAAAATGTGAAAAGATGTTTTGCATAAGTTTCTTAGCTAGATGGCTTTGGGAAGAAACTCAACTTTTTTTTAAAAGAAATTTTATTTTTTATCCCCGCAAAAGGGGGAGGGGCCCAAAACGGCCACCGTTTATTTCCCATCTGAAACTTGATGTAATTGTTGCAATCAATTTAGAATCCACGAAGCAACTCCTCTAGATCTCTTTCATCTTTGGCCTATTACATTTTTTAAAAAACATTTTATTATTATTATTTTTTTTTTTTAAAGGGGCATTTGTCACGATATTCCCCTCCAAAAGGAATACAAAAGTTGGGCCATATTGGCAAAATTATTTTCGTGCCCATACTGCAATTACAATTTGGGGTTGGGTGCCCATTTCCCGCCGTTTTTAGTTATACATTTCAATCACACCTTAAATTTTGGTTTGTAAATAAAAAACACATATATTACAGATATTAAG
>NC_051409.1:27213330-27213397 GCF_015228065.2 Penaeus monodon | reverse complement strand
GTGGGGTTTTGGGATGTTGGTAGAAAAATCCACAAAAAAATATAAGATATATAAGTACGCACAAAAA
>NC_051409.1:27213170-27213245 GCF_015228065.2 Penaeus monodon | reverse complement strand
AAATAATATAATATTTTTTTTATTTAATAAAACAAAATAACAAAGTAAGAAAGAATATTTTTTAACAAGAAGCAG
>NC_051409.1:27212144-27212470 GCF_015228065.2 Penaeus monodon | reverse complement strand
AAAGTGTGTACAACATAAAACACAAAGTAAATATAAAAGTATTTTTTGATAATTGACCAAAAGGTAGTAATATACACACTTTTATAATAATATAAATATAAAATATATAAAATAAAAAAAATTATATATTTAATTAAAATATGTATAAATGTATATATACTACATATAATATTAAAATCATATAATAAAATTTAAATTAAAATATAATATAAATATTTGTATGCTTTTTATAATAGGAGATTTATATATATTGTTAATTTTTTATTAGATATATAATAAATATTAAAAAAATATTAATTATAATATTTTATATAATAATTAAAATA
>NC_051409.1:27212003-27212088 GCF_015228065.2 Penaeus monodon | reverse complement strand
AAATAAAATATATTATATCTATTAAAATTAAAAAAAACAATATACATATATATGATACTTTCTAAAATATCCTGTACACCACAAC
>NC_051409.1:27206918-27207266 GCF_015228065.2 Penaeus monodon | reverse complement strand
TACTGATTTCCTGTTGACAGATTGGTTACATATCACTTCCATTCATGAACCATCAGACACTTTAAGAATGATATCTTTCATCATGCTTAGAAATTTCTAATTTTCCAAAGCGTGCAACCCAGCTTTTTGCCATACAAAGAAGCCCACGAAGTCCCTAATAATCCTTCTGGTCATATAAATATTTAACTGAATATTTAATTAAACATTTATGCACACGATCTCTCTTATCTGGTATCTTTGTAATGTTCTTTCAGCCCCTCAAAATTGTGATGACTACTGCTGATCATGATTCTCAGTGTTTTACCGACGAATTTTAACCTTTTTTGCATTATATTTTTAGTCACTTAG
>NC_051409.1:27206655-27206824 GCF_015228065.2 Penaeus monodon | reverse complement strand
ATAATCGATTATTGCATGAAAAGGATTAACATAAGGTTTTATGCATGGTGCATTGATGACTCGAGCACTTGCCAGATGCTATTCAAAGTTCCTGGTCTTAATCTTTGCATGATTATTAGCTCCAATATTTTTTTATTACCACCACTTTCTGCTATGATTTTTTCTCCAT
>NC_051409.1:27206420-27206510 GCF_015228065.2 Penaeus monodon | reverse complement strand
AATGTATTTGATTTAAAAGATAGATATTTTGGAAAAGTTTGACTAGGATTTTAATAAAGTATAGTAATATTTATATCAACGTGACACAAT
>NC_051409.1:27205851-27206071 GCF_015228065.2 Penaeus monodon | reverse complement strand
TCTGACTTCCTCTTCATAATAAGCAAAACTTGTACTTAATACCATTATTAGGTTTCAAGAGAAAACATACCGGTATGGTTAGGGCTGCTGAATGTATCATGCATGGAGCGTGGCATGCATATACATCCCGTTCTCAAAATGTCTTAAACATATCTCGTTGGTGTTATTTTATTTAGTTCCTGGCAGTTCTCCACAGACAAATCCGGTTCAAATAGTATGT
>NC_051409.1:27204343-27204409 GCF_015228065.2 Penaeus monodon | reverse complement strand
GTACTTTCTGTAATCCTTTTAGGCTTATTCACAAAAGATGTTTTGATTTTGAATTTGATTTATTCA
>NC_051409.1:27203692-27203825 GCF_015228065.2 Penaeus monodon | reverse complement strand
GATCACAAAACTAAAATTTATAGACTGCCGGTTACATGTTTCATATTTTCAGTATGGATACATATGGAATTCACATTACAGTTAATATAGTGTGCTAAACAAATGCTATCATTATGGAGAGTAGTATCCATTT
>NC_051409.1:27202353-27203050 GCF_015228065.2 Penaeus monodon | reverse complement strand
TCCTATTATGATCGCAATTGAACAAACCTTTTGCTGGATCGTGTAGCCAAGGGCATAACTAGGGTGGCCATGGTTAGTCTTTTTTTTTTTTTATAGGAATGGTCGTTTTGCATCTCTATTAATGCGTTACCCCGATTCTATCTTCCAAGGAAACCCTGGAACATCATCTTACATTGTTTCTAAATTTCTGAGGGAATTCTGCCGAGAACATTGTCTGGTTTGTCTGAATTCTTTTTCATTTCTGCATGGTTCTCAATCTTGCACTTACACGACTCCAATTTCAAAACTCTGGTACATCGACATTCTAATATCAGCGGTTCCATTTATTTGTTTTTCTACTCATTCTGAAGGAAGTGAAAAAAAAATCTGCAATCTGTACAAGCTTTAGTTACAATATCTAATACAATATTTATGGCTTCACAGTATAATCCTGATTTGGACATAGTAAATACGCCAACAGTATTTTTTCCCAAGGCTTCGTGGCCTCCGTGCCGGCTTTACGCGACCCCTTTGAGGTTTGTTCCTCAGCAGTTAGGAATAAGCTATGTAATTCCTAGGAACAAGTAAGATAGTTAACCCTCTTGTTGGGTCGTGTGGTAAAGGTATATTAGAGCCGTTTTTTTCCGATGGTTACTGCCTACGTGACACCTCTCGCTCGACAGGAATTGAGTGTTTGGTAAACATTTATCGAGTTGCT
>NC_051409.1:27201836-27202195 GCF_015228065.2 Penaeus monodon | reverse complement strand
GTCAAGTGTACTAGTGCACACGCTGAGTACAATTTGCTTTGCCTTGCCTCATAACCATTAAAAATCTGTGTTGGATAATAGACCTGTGAAATTCCCTGAAATAACTGGGGAGTTTTCTCGAATATCTCTGAAGGCTTGCATTGCGTCTCCTCATTATAGTTGAACAGTTCTCCCACTGGCTAGTCTAGGTCATAGAAATATGACTGAACGATGTTTTGCATAAGTTACTTAGCTAGATGGCTATTGGAAGAAACTCAACTTTTTTTAAAAAGAAATTTGTTATTTCATTATCCCTGCAAAGCGGGCATGGGGCAAAGCGGCTTCATCCGTTCATTTCCTAGTCTGAAACTTGATGTAAT
>NC_051409.1:27201542-27201720 GCF_015228065.2 Penaeus monodon | reverse complement strand
AAGAGGGCATTTGTCACGATATGTCGCTCCAAAAAGGATATACAACGTTGGTCCATATCTTGCCAATAATTATTTTCGTGCCCATACTGCAATTACAATTCGGATTGGGTGCCTATTGCTCCGCCCGTATGCAGTTATACATTTCTCAATACACACCTTAAATGTTAGGTTCTGTAAG
>NC_051409.1:27197780-27197933 GCF_015228065.2 Penaeus monodon | reverse complement strand
TGTGTATTGAGAAATGTATAACTGCATACGGGCGGAGCAATAGGCACCCAATCCGAATTGTAATTGCAGTATGGGCACGAAAATAATTATTGGCAAGATATGGACCAACGTTGTATCCTTTTTGGAGCGACATATCGTGACAAATGCCCTCTT
>NC_051409.1:27197306-27197664 GCF_015228065.2 Penaeus monodon | reverse complement strand
ATTACATCAAGTTTCAGACTAGGAAATGAACGGATGAAGCCGCTTTGCCCCATGCCCGCTTTGCAGGGATAATGAAATAACAAATTTCTTTTAAAAAAAGTTGAGTTTCTTCCAATAGCCATCTAGCTAAGTAACTTATGCAAAACATCGTTCAGTCATATTTCTATGACCTAGACTAGCCAGTGGGAGAACTGTTCAACTATAATGAGGAGACGCAATGCAAGCCTTCAGAGATATTCGAGAAAACTCCCCAGTTATTTCAGGGAATTTCACAGGTCTATTATCCAACACAGATTTTTAATGGTTATGAGGCAAGGCAAAGCAAATTGTACTCAGCGTGTGCACTAGTACACTTGAC
>NC_051409.1:27196456-27197148 GCF_015228065.2 Penaeus monodon | reverse complement strand
AGCAACTCGATAAATGTTTACCAAACACTCAATTCCTGTCGAGCGAGAGGTGTCACGTAGGCAGTAACCATCGGAAAAAAACGGCTCTAATATACCTTTACCACACGACCCAACAAAAGGGTTAACTATCTTACTTGTTCCTAGGAATTACATAGCTTATTCCTAACTGCTGAGGAACAAACCTCAAAGGGGTCGCGTAAAGCCGGCACGGAGGCCACGAAGCCTTGGGAAAAAATACTGTTGGCGTATTTACTATGTCCAAATCAGGATTATACTGTGAAGCCATAAATATTGTATTATATATTGTAACTAGAGCTTGTACAGATTGCAGATTTTTTTTCACTTCCTTCAGAATGAGTAGAAAAACAAATAAATGGAACCGCTGATATTAGAATGTCGATGTACCAGAGTTTTGAAATTGGAGTCGTGTAAGTGCAAGATTGAGAACCATGCAGAAATGAAAAAGAATTCAGACAAACCAGACAATGTTCTCGGCAGAATTCCCTCAGAAATTTAGAAACAATGTAAGATGATGTTCCAGGGTTTCCTTGGAAGATAGAATCGGGGTAACGCATTAATAGAGATGCAAAACGACCATTCCTATAAAAAAAAGACGAACCATGGCCACCCTAGTTATGCCCTTGGCTACACGATCCAGCAAAAGGTTTGTTCAATTGCGATCATAATAGGAT
>NC_051409.1:27195680-27195813 GCF_015228065.2 Penaeus monodon | reverse complement strand
AAATGGATACTACTCTCCATAATGATAGCATTTGTTTAGCACACTATATTAACTGTAATGTGAATTCCATATGTATCCATACTGAAAATATGAAACATGTAACCGGCAGTCTATAAATTTTAGTTTAGTGATC
>NC_051409.1:27193431-27193653 GCF_015228065.2 Penaeus monodon | reverse complement strand
ACATACTATTTGAACCGGATTTGTCTGTGGAGAACTGCCAGGAACTAAATAAAATAACACCAACGAGATATGTTTAAGACATTTTGAGAACGGGATGTATATGCATGCCACGTCTCCATGCATGATACATTCAGCAGCCCTAACCATACCCGGTATGTTTTCTCTTGAAACCTAATAATGGTATTAAGTACAAGTTTTGCTTATTATGAAGAGGAAGTCAGA
>NC_051409.1:27192999-27193196 GCF_015228065.2 Penaeus monodon | reverse complement strand
CTGTCCCCCTCACCACTTCCAGACACCCGATGTCGGTTCCAACTCTTCTTGTGATGATTATAGTACCACCTCTATATCGTAAGTTGCACTTTTAAATAATGCTAATAATTGTGTCACGTTGATATAAATATTACTATACTTTATTAAAATCCTAGTCAAACTTTTCCAAAATATCTATCTTTTAAATCAAATACATT
>NC_051409.1:27192684-27192854 GCF_015228065.2 Penaeus monodon | reverse complement strand
ATGGAGAAAAAATCATAGCAGAAAGTGGTGGTAATAAAAAAAATATTGGAGCTAATAATCATGCAAAGATTAAGACCAGGAACTTTGAATAGCATCTGGCAAGTGCTCGAGTCATCAATGCACCATGCATAAAACCTTATGTTAATCCTTTTCATGCAATAATCGATTAT
>NC_051409.1:27192260-27192590 GCF_015228065.2 Penaeus monodon | reverse complement strand
CTAAGTGACTAAAAATATAATGCAAAAAAGGTTAAAATTCGTCGGTAAGAACACTGAGAATCATGATCAGCAGTAGTCATCACAATTTTGAGGGGCTGAAAGAACATTACAAAGATACCAGATAAGAGAGATCGTGTGCATAAATGTTTAATTAAATATTCAGTTAAATATTTATATGACCAGAAGGATTATTAGGGACTTCGTGGGCTTCTTTGTATGGCAAAAAGCTGGCTTGCACGCTTTGAAAAATTAGAAATTTCTAAGCATGATGAAAGATACCTTTCTTAAAGTGTCTGATGGTTCATGAATGGAAGTGATATGTAACCAATC
>NC_051409.1:27188240-27188347 GCF_015228065.2 Penaeus monodon | reverse complement strand
TTATAGTATATATATAATTAACTATTATTAAATGATATAATCTTATATATTAATATATCTATATTATTATTAGCTATAGCTATATTTTTTTTTTTTTTGTTGGTTGA
>NC_051409.1:27186933-27187109 GCF_015228065.2 Penaeus monodon | reverse complement strand
TTTGTCGGCCTGAAATATCAAACATGCAGGCATCTATCTCGGGCCGTTTCACGAGGATACGGCGTCTATTCTCGATGCGGGCGGGCGCAAGGGGGTTCGGCTGCTGTCGTTTACGACTGCCTATGAGGCCGGTCGACTTAAAATTTGACTTGGCTTGAAAATTACGTCTCAGTACA
>NC_051409.1:27184852-27184941 GCF_015228065.2 Penaeus monodon | reverse complement strand
CCATCTATAGTTGATATACTACTATTATACTATATCTATAGAGTTCCCAAATCCCCCCCCAAAAACCCCAAAAACCCCCCCCCCCCATG
>NC_051409.1:27177438-27177852 GCF_015228065.2 Penaeus monodon | reverse complement strand
GGCTGTAAGTATTAGATTATTGTTTTATTCTCTTGCGTATTATCATTAGTGTGTCGGCAGTTAGGAGGTCCATATCTGGTGTCAGCCGTTGACTATATTTATACATTGGCTTCTAGGGTATTTTTTAAAGATAGTTTATTATAAACTAAAATACAACTAGGAAATGTTATAATTTTGTGATAAGATATGCAGTTCACCGACCTGGGTTATAATGAATTTTAGTCACGCTCTGTGGTTATTCTTGTCCGCGTTTCTTTATAGGCAATCGATATGTCAACCATTTTTTGCTTTTAGCTTGTATTAGGGTTTAACTAGTGTAATTATATTCTTAAGGTAAATTCATCATATTTGGGTTCAGAGATGCAAACATATTTTACTATATCCCCGGAAGGCATTATGCACGTGGGGGGTGAG
>NC_051409.1:27174727-27175414 GCF_015228065.2 Penaeus monodon | reverse complement strand
AGAAAGGGGAGTGAGAGAAAAAAATGAAGGGGAGAGAGCGAGGGGAGAGGTAATGGGGAGATATGAGTTGTAGATGTGGAGAAAATGTGGGAAGGAGATGAGGAGGAAGGTTAAGTAAAGGGAAAGAAATAATAAGTTTTTAAATGATTATCGGGATGGTTGGATGAAGAGAAATTGAAAGAGATATTAATGATGGGATATTAAATATTTGAACAAGAGTTTATAATCAGAATTTAATAGGTTAATTAAGTGAAGAGATGTATAGAGAGAGGCAACAGTTAAAAGTGACTTTCGCGTCCTACTGATATTTTCATTCCTCATATATACGCCGTTTTCACAGGGTGGACACAACGCTTAATTGTGTTGAAGCGAAACCAATTTGTAAGGCGAATATTTGACGAATTTTTAAAGTAATTGAAATTACATAGGGAGGTTTCAAAAGCCAAAGGTTCACATGAATTCAAGATAATTATAACTCTACAAATGTGTAATTTATAACTAAAAAGTGAGACGTGAAAGGCTGAGTAGCAAGTTACGCCTATATCTTAGAAATTAATATTTAAAGCCCGTCAGTAACCGGCAATCGCTCAATCTTACATGATAAGGCATAGTAAACTTAAATATTAACTATATTGCTATTATTATGCTGTCTACCTATAGAGCGTAAAAAATGTAGGTGGATAGCTT
>NC_051409.1:27174384-27174579 GCF_015228065.2 Penaeus monodon | reverse complement strand
AGGATGATGACTGCTGTTTAGCTGTAGGCTTAATAAGCACTGCTATGCAACTGCTGTGGCTCTGCCTGTTGCAATGTGCCTACTTGGCAGGCAGTAGGAAAATAATGGCGATATCATTATTACTCCTAGTAATTTATTTGGGCATAAACAATGGCCTAAACGTTTGATTGTGTGAAATGAATACGTTGCGATTTC
>NC_051409.1:27173839-27174311 GCF_015228065.2 Penaeus monodon | reverse complement strand
CGCGTGCGCTGTGTGTTTACAACATTTAGCAGGTGGATGCATATAATATTGATCTATTACATATTCATTGAATCGTCTTTATTTCTGTAAGTTAGCAATAATAACAATCTCTATGATTAAAAATAGCAGTCCACGTGGGAAATCAGAGGTCAGGTAAATTACAGAATCATTTCCTGCATATTTTACACAACTAAAGCAAATTAAATCATTAAAGGCTAGGTAGTCTCGAGGCGAGAGGAGCCGGAATTATTGGATCAAATAGGCAAGTCATATACGGCCCCACTTCTTGGTATATCGGCTTTGACACGACATTCCGTCGGCACTGCTCTGTAGTTAGTGCAGTCGAGCGCCGATGTGTTCTAAATTCTCCATCTCTGGGCTGAGCAGCACACTTACTCGTACATGTAATAGCTGTGAGGCAGGCTCTCTACGATTCGCCGAGCATGGCGGTAAACATTACGACGAGCAGTGC
>NC_051409.1:27173477-27173652 GCF_015228065.2 Penaeus monodon | reverse complement strand
ATACATTGCGTGGAGTGCCAGAGATCCAGGTTTCCCTCCTCTCATCCCGACGACAGATGAATGCATCTTCGCCTCACAACCCCCACTGGCCCCGATTACCTAGCCTACACATCTTGAAGTTGGGCTTCGCACTCGATGGCGGGATGACAAGACAACTAATATTCATTGGGGGGTC
>NC_051409.1:27170432-27171142 GCF_015228065.2 Penaeus monodon | reverse complement strand
GTAAAAAGCGCTTATAGAAAAAAGAATAGTAGAGTAGAAGGTGAATATCGGGGGTCTGTGTCAGACTGAGAAACAATGATGAAAGAAGATTAGAGATTGTGGGTGTGATAAATGCGGCGTTGACAAGGGGCACAAGACCAGTCTGAGGAAATTTAAGAAAGATTACTTCAAAATACAGCAGTGCCCGAAGTGCTTTTGCCAAAAAATTCTTTTTAAAAAATTGAAAAATTTTAAAGACGGGCAGCCCAGAACCAATCTTCCAAGTCTCGGTACATGCACATTCCCCCGATGTAAGTTTTTTTTAAAAAAACGGAGGACATTGGAACAAAAGGGAAAAAAACCAACAATTTTTAAAAATTTTAAAATTGGGGGAAAAAAAGTTTATTCTTCGGGCTTATGGGAAAAAATTTATTTTCCTTACTAAAATCTTACTGTCTTTTTTGGTACCAAAACTTTTTCACTACTGCTTTATTTGCTTATTCAAACTTTATTTTGGCAGGTATGAATTTTTCATGTGGAAAATTGAAAAGCTGATAAAAGAAAGCAAAAGTGTGAGTTTCACCAGTCTACTATTACCATTGAGGGTACAAATGACCCCAAGAGGACCATGTTGCATGGTGGGACAGGCATGGGGGACTGACAGAAGAATGAAACCTTGGACAAAGACTAACATCAAAAAAGAAGATCTTGATTATTAAAGTCCTATTGCA
>NC_051409.1:27166047-27169249 GCF_015228065.2 Penaeus monodon | reverse complement strand
TTTTCCATATAATCCTTTTACTTTTTTCCTATTCGATGATATACATTATTAGAAAAAGGGAAAATTTGATAAAACGGGGAAAGAAAAAGTCGCATTTTTTACGCTGTGAAATTATTCCTTCTCTTCGTGACTTTTCTACTTTTGCCTCACCGCCCTCCCCTTCCCTCGCCCGCAGGTCATCTGCGGAACCCCCGCACCGGCGGGATCCTCCCCGGGGTCAACATCCCTCCCAAAAACGTAGCTCGGTGTGTGGGGAGGCCCGACTACTCCCCCTCTTCGTGACCTCCGGGACCCTCGGGATGCCCCCGGAGAATCGCGGCCACCCCTTTCGTCGGGAGGAACCTTTCCGTGACGGGTCTTTGGACCAAAAGGCCCCCCGGCTCATTCGGGGTCAACCCCCTGAGCTGCAAGCACAGCCAGGGGCTGTAAAAAGGGAACGGGGTAGGCGCTGGGGTGTTAGGAATGTGCTTCCTTTTTGTCTAAAAGCAGAGAATTATTTGTATCAAAATTTAAAATTTGAAAAGAAAAATATTTAGATAATTACCAAAAATTCTTTAAAAGACTTCTATCAAAAAAAAACATTTTTGTCGATGTATTATTGTAATAGACTGAATTGGGCTTACTCTGATTAATTCTGAGTCCCTTTTGCATTATTTTTCATGTTGGCATAAATTCCGCGGAAAATCTGCAAATGGATTTTTTTCTTTTTTCCAAAAGGCCAAATTTTTTTCCGAATTAGATTGAATTTTTCACTAAAATTTTTTGGTAATATTTTTTTTTATTTTAAAACAAAAAATTTTAAAAACTTTGGGGGATCATCTAGTGTCAATAAAGAACTACTTTTTCTAGTTCAAAAAGAAAACAAATCTCTTTTTTTTAAATTTAAATATCCCGTTCAATTTCCCGATATACGGGCTTATGCTCAATTTTTTGTCAATCTTAAAAAAATTCAGATATGTTTTTCTACTGAAAAAAGGTGTAGATTAATCTTTTTTAGTTTTTGATTATAAGAATCAAAAAAGGAATGTTTTTCTTACATGTAATTTCATATTTGACAAATTTTGTTGTTATTTTCCCATACTTGGATCTTTAAAACCCCAAAAAAGTTAGATCTATTTTCCCAATTTCATTTAAGCAAGAAAAAAAAATTTTTTTTAAAGAATCTCTATAGGGCTGTTAGATGATGATACCCTGTTATAGATGCTTTGTTTAAATAATTGGACTTAATGAAAATTAAGTCGCTCCTATGTGAAATAACTCTTTTTGAAAAGACTAATTAAACGTATTATTTGTTTCATTTTCCCGGCTCCCCGGTTACATAAAAACATGATACGTCTTCCCAAAGGAGTGGTGTAAAAAAAAAAAAAGAGACGCATTTCAAAATCCCGAAAAAAATGTAAGGGGGCCTGTATTTATCGTTACATTTTTATTATTTTTTTTTTTTCGTTTGCAAAATCTGAACAATTTTCAAACCCAAGGGAGTGAGGAATAATTAATACAAAAAGAAAAATTTACGGGTGACCAGGAAAAAGGGGCCATATCAATATATAAAAATTTTTTACTTTGATTTTCAAATAAAACATTTTATGCAACTTTTCCGACAAGGATTCCCCATCTTTGTCAGTTCAGTGACATCAACACTGCGTTAGTGGATCCTGAATAGATCCTTTTTGCAATTTCTTTATTAATTAATTTAAGGGAAGCATGATAAAAATACCATTGCGGTTTTATTAAGAGGAGGAAGGAATTTTTAATAGGGGGGCCCAAAATAGGGGAAAGGCCATAAGAAAGGGGTCGGAGGAGGAGGAAAAGTTCGCCAGTGAGAGTTTAGCATTAGGGAGCATTAAGCGCCTTTAAAACAATTTTTGGCACTTTTTTTTAATTATTGCATGATATGATTTCAGTAGTAAGTAAATTTTGGGGAAACAGACATATAGATATCATAAAAATTTTACGGGGAGTTTATGTACACATTTTAATTCAGTCGAAATATTATTATCAGTTCTATCAAAAAACGGGTTTAAATCGCCCCATTCATTATCTACATATTTCTGCCTGTCTTATCACCACGTGGGGGGGGGGGCGCAATTCTCGCTTACTCCCCCCTTTCCCTTTTGATCCCCCACTGAGCAATCCCTATTTAGGGAAATAAAAACTTATTCTTCGCACGGGGGGGGGGGGGCGAACTGCTGAGAAAATCATCTGTGGCTCATGCCAGTTTCCTTTAAAATGCGCTGGAACATCAGGACAGGACACCATTTCCGATTTTTTTAAAAAAGAGGGGAGGAAGGGGGGGAGTACTATTGGAGATGCAGTTAAATCGGGAGGGGAAGGTTGGAAAAAAGAAGCGAGAGATCAGAGAGATAAACGCAAAAAAGGGAAAAAAACTTGCTGCTTTCCTTTATTTTCCTTTTTATATTATTTTTTTAATTACCTATCGAATTGGGAAGGCTGCGACAGGCCACCCTTGAGGGGGGCCGGAATCAAGGGAGGTGGCCCCCTTTTCGTTTTCCCAAATCAAAGGCCCCACTTTTTGAAATAAATAGCGGATACATTCGAGCGACGGATTTTTTCGATCAATCCATCACAGACTCTTTCTTTCGTGAAATCATTTTGCAGCATCAGTTATTCTTTACGTTTCTCTTCCCTTCCTTTTAAACAAAGGGGATTCGTATGCAATACTAAAATTCTTACCCAAATCGAAAAGGCGAAGGATAAAACGGTGGGGCGGGGGGGTTTGGGCTTATAAAACACAGCGCAGTATTACGGGGGTTCAGAATGTGTAAGTAAATTTTAAAAACTTTGTCTGAAATTGCAACCAAATAATATGAGATTATATACCGCAATACCTTGTAAAAATTTCCCCAATGCAATTTTTTCAATTTGATGAAAAAACCCGGAAATGCCCTTGTGAAATGCTTTTTAAAAAGCCACAACTGAAGCTACCTTTTTAGCCATGCGGGGGTTGCCACTAGTATTGCTATCGTGTTACCGAAAATTGTAAAGTAAAAGCATAAATAAATTGTTTTACTTTGGATGTATTCATGATACAGCCATTCTTCGTAAAATAAAGTTTACAGCCCTAAACATCCCTAAGAGGAATCAAATAAACCTATGCGCTGGCTTTACAGAAAAAGGGAGGTAATTTCGTAGCTTTCGAGAAAAAAAGCCGTCAAGGATTCTTTCATATTGAGCACAACGT
>NC_051409.1:27165092-27165752 GCF_015228065.2 Penaeus monodon | reverse complement strand
TAAAATCATTATGCATTTGTGAAGCGTGAGATTTATTTTCCATCTTCATCGATCAAAAAGAACTTGAGTAAGGGTAGGCAGGGGTAACTAATTTATTTTATTGGTGTTTTCACCGTTTAAGGAAACTTACAATATGCAAGAAAACAATATGCAGATGGAGTTTGCAGAAGCTGAAGAGTAAATGATTGACAAATTGTAGTGTTTCAACGATCACAAAATCGCAAAAAAATGAAAGAGAAGCGAACGACGGAAGCAGAGGGAACGACGCAAAATAATATATCATAAATCAATGATGGTAATTTAATTTCAGACACAGACGGGAGTAAGAGGTCACACAGTCTCTGAAAGCACGGCAGAAGCATTATCTCTTTAATAGATTTACTCTCAAGGTCCTCCATCCTATCGTTACCTTAGCGCAGCACATTCCTACCACCGCAGCGCCTATCCGTTTCCTTCTCACAGCCACTGCCGCTGTGCTTGCAACTGTAGGAAGTTGATCCTGACTGAGCAGCGGGGAGGCCTTTGGTGCCAAGACCCGTCACGGCAAAGGTTCCTCCCGACGAAGGGCTGGCCGCGATCTCCTCCGGGGTCATCCCGAGGGTCCCGGAGGTCACGAAGGGTGGAGGGTGGAGTTGTCGAGGCAAGGGGAGGGTTCGGTGC
>NC_051409.1:27164700-27165000 GCF_015228065.2 Penaeus monodon | reverse complement strand
CTCTTATAAACATATAACGTTAAATAGAGAACAATGACAGGTTTTGCAATGACGATAGCGAAAAAGGAACAGTGACTTCAGCTTATTTATGAGGTGAAGCATACATTGATAACAATTAGAGAAGATTCAGTTCCCCGTGCAGGTTAAAGCAACGTACATACGGGCGTCCAGAGAGTAGCCAAAATGCAATAAGAAGACAAAATGTATTCATGAGGAGGGAGTAAAGAAATTAGGCTATGGGACAAAGAAATTCCGGGGGAGGGATGTTAGGAAAAACGTGAAATCGAAACAAACAAGACT
>NC_051409.1:27164224-27164654 GCF_015228065.2 Penaeus monodon | reverse complement strand
TGGCGAGGCACAAGAGGTGCAGACGCGCACATATGAAAAATGTATAAATAACGATGAATAGTTCCACAGTGTGTATATGTATTACCCATTCTCCTCAAATATAAAACAGGAACAAATTATTGATCCATTTCCTAGAATAAAATGTAAGGCTAAACAATTTGTAGTAGGCATTGCCATCAACACTGACACACACAGACACTCCAGGCCTCCAGTCCTATAAACTTTTTTTATCAAAACATTTGTAACTTTAACAGAGGAATAATCACCTGATGTTCGCCGAAGGATGCCACCCACAGGTTCCCGTCGACGTCGATCGCCATTCCATCCGGAACTGGTCCCTCAGGCCGGCCTTGTGAAGTCCAGGATCACGCGGCGGTTGCCTGGGAGACGGCGGAAGGGAACTCTTGGAATTATAATAACTCGTATATGA
>NC_051409.1:27163249-27163471 GCF_015228065.2 Penaeus monodon | reverse complement strand
CCTAGTATTAAGATCCATAGACAGTATCCTCTCAGCAGCAATACTCACTGATGGCTCCGGACTATCCACACTCCAGTCCATGCCGTTTTACAGGGTCTCCTGCGGGAGTGAGGGAAGTAACGGTTGTTCTCGAAACTTAACTATATGTCTTTGTCTCTTATCCCCTTTGAATATTTTTTTCTTACTCTCTCTCCCCTTTTCTCCCTCTTTCCATCCATATTG
>NC_051409.1:27163062-27163217 GCF_015228065.2 Penaeus monodon | reverse complement strand
ATTTAAAGAAACTTACTAAAGCCCACTTACTGATGACAAGATTGCTGTCGAAGCGCTGACCTCCGACACTTCCACATTTTCGTCAAAAAGCGACACCGTGCCTGACATATGGGTAAGGGAGTGTAATTAGTTAGGGTTCGTTATTCACCTCCCCC
>NC_051409.1:27161792-27162929 GCF_015228065.2 Penaeus monodon | reverse complement strand
GAGATGAGCTCCTACATACAGGCCTGGTAGGTGGGTTTGCTGATAACACGTCTCCTCGGTCACTTGTTCCAGGAATGAACTGCTTTGTCCTGACCAGGCCAGTTGGCAGCCTCACTGGGCTAGATTCAAGCTGCATCAGTCATACATTTATATTCACACGATTTAACTGGCATTTTGTCTTTTAAGATGTCATATATATGATATCGCCTTTTTAATGAATCGCAATTCCTTTGTCTTTCATATTCAAGATTCCGTATTATGGCTTAGGACAACTTGTATATATTGGTTCTTTTATTTATAGCACAATAGTCCATTTTCTTACAGAGGAAATGGTGCTGATGGTAATGTGTCCATGTAACATCAATGCATTTCAATTACCCATCATCACAAACCTGTCAATTGTCAAATAATTATCAATACCAATCTGCCACCCTGTAATCAGTCTGTAACTCTGTATCAGTCATCAACCAGTCACCAATCTTTCAAGTGCATTTTCATAATCATATTACCTGACCCGCATACAGTGTGTTCATTCCATATCTTGCCTGTAAGTGTAAATAAAACTGACACCTGTGTTTTAAAGGATATAAAATCACAGTGTCCAGCTAGGGAATGCAAGCTCAGATGGCTCATCTATTTTCATTTTCCATTAAGCCTTGTAGTAGAAGGGCAACGATTTCGGGTCGCACTCACCTGCCCAGAGTCTCCCTGAGGATCGCACGTCGCGTGGATGACCTTCGGGGTCGTATTGCTGTCGTCAGGGTCATAGGTCGACCAGTGCAGGAACGAGAGTTGCTTCCCTTCCACAACCACGTACAGATCAGGTTCGTCTTCCACTGGGATCGCAGCCGTTACCACGTCCAGCGGGTCGACGATCGACTCTGGTGTGAATAGGAGGGAAGTTTTCACTAGTCAGGATGTATTTATATGTGTATTTTGGATATATGTGGCATGTTGATGTTAATATGTCTATTGCTTTTTTCAAGTTTAGATTGTAGTTGTCAGTGTCTGTGCAGACTGGAGCATATATAGCGGTAATTATGCTATGTTTGCTGGTTTTACTGTCGGGGATGTGACCACGATCTGCACTTATTAGAACAGGGAAAGTTTGTACAAGTAGGAAGGTATACTTAGAGT
>NC_051409.1:27161542-27161620 GCF_015228065.2 Penaeus monodon | reverse complement strand
AAGTACAATGCATTGTATAAGTAAATTCAAAAACTCACATTGAGTCTGAAGGAACCATATACTACAGGTATAAACATA
>NC_051409.1:27161090-27161334 GCF_015228065.2 Penaeus monodon | reverse complement strand
TGTTTCGGCGGCAGAGGTCAGTGCTTGCTGATCTTGTCTCAGGTGGAGGAAAAGTATTTCCTGAATCCAACTGAAAATGCATTTCAGGGATCCAAGGCGTAGAAGCAAGAAAACATGAAAACAAGAAAACAATCCTTCGGATCTGAGTCTGCAGTCAAGCCATATACGACTGACCAATCAGAGCTTTTTATATCGTTAGTAAAGACTTTCTGATATCCAAAAATGTGCTTTCGTGAATTGAATG
>NC_051409.1:27160832-27160931 GCF_015228065.2 Penaeus monodon | reverse complement strand
AACTATAGTTTGCAAAGAATAGACTAAGAAATTTAAAACAATCTTGAATACGTATTGGATTTCTTGTTTAATGTAAGCCCGACATTTGGCCTCCCCTTG
>NC_051409.1:27158940-27159711 GCF_015228065.2 Penaeus monodon | reverse complement strand
CTTTAATCCTTGGTTTAAATAAAAAATACAAAAATGACCATGAGATGATTAGAGTTGACCACAGCAAAAACCTCAAAGTGACAGCTTAAAGCGTCCCGTAACTCACAGATGTCAGACATCACCCTCGTCAACAACAGAGGTGTACCAGACGCCTGCACTGTAGAAACACATACCTGTCATGTATACAAATCATTGGCATTTTCCTACCATTTTAGGCCGGTGCTTCCCTTTAATGGTACCTTACTGGGGGAATTAATAGTAAATATTGCTAATTTAAAATCTATACTCCTGAATAGATCTATGATAACATGATGATACAACTGTAGATAAAAGTAACAAGCACTTATTTCAATGCCTATGTAATATAAACTTAATACACGCAGCATGACTGTCTTTTACTGTAAACCAAAGTCGAGGCTGTATTCCGAACGTAATCTCGTGCGACCAATTAACCTTCTCTTATTTCTTTGTTATTATTTTCACACCCTATAAGTAATGTACACTAAAGGAGTACACACTTTCCTTATCATACTACGCAATGTTGAGCGTGTTGTACCGTGTATTGGTATTGTATTGTGTATTGGTGAAAGAGGCTGCTTTGTTCATGGGCATTGTTTTAAAAGGGGTTTATGTTATATATTAATGCTAATATTCGTAATTTTGAGTACGTTTGCGGAAAGGTAAGTGTGCAATAACAGTATCTCTTATATATAATTTCCAATGTTTTACAAATATATAGCCATGATGTCGGTAATCTTTCGCACACCTTTT
>NC_051409.1:27157645-27157890 GCF_015228065.2 Penaeus monodon | reverse complement strand
TTGGGTCTTACATCCCTTGTGCGTGGTTACCTTTAGATGAACACCAAAGACGAAATGGATGGCTTGGATCTGCGGGAAAAAATGAAGACAGTACCAACGTCTATATGCCGTGTAAATACCATTCTCTATCTTTAATGTATAACCTTATAAAACTATTAACGTAAGAACTTCAAACTTGCCTTCGCTTCATGTCGAATATATTGCTGTATTGATATGCTTGATTATACTTATAAGGGCTATGTCCC
>NC_051409.1:27157201-27157604 GCF_015228065.2 Penaeus monodon | reverse complement strand
CTAGAAAGCTAGCGAACACCTAAATCTTCCAATTAGTTTTTTCTCAGACTCGGATGTGCGATGTAGTTCGCAAGACTTTATGGAAAATTGGAAACAGAACAACATTAAATAAAAATAAACAAACAGTGAGAATGGAAACACGACCTTGGAGACCTAGATGTCAAGAAATACAAGTCTGTTATTTTCTCCACTCCAGGCCTTGTTATAGTAAAACCACATTTGGAGATCTTCTATTCAACATTGTTTCCAGAAATCACGATTCACTTTCTAAATGCTCTTAGGCGTATATTATGAACACTAAAAGGAATAAAACAAGTGTAAGGAGGGCTGCGTCGATGATTTGATAAAAAAAATAGTAATATCTAGCAAGTAAATGTTAACCCAAGCATTTTTTTAAACTACC
>NC_051409.1:27156793-27157157 GCF_015228065.2 Penaeus monodon | reverse complement strand
GCCTCCTATGCAGCAAGGAATTTCTCTAATTATATGCGGAATGCAGAATGTAGGTTATACAGACTTAAATATATTGTTAAGAGTATTTAAATCATGAGGGTTTGGGGGAGGGGGTGATACAGTGGTTAGGAAGTACAATAGTTCAAAAAGATTGACAAATTGAGGACAACCTTAAGCCAATGCATAGATCTAGTAGGACATATCATATATGATCTCCGTCTTCCCTTAAGAAAAAAATGTGAAATGATAGCAATATTTTTCGATACTATGAACTTAGAAGAGAATGTTTTTTTTTTTAAGATAGAATATGAAAGTGGAAGGTGTAAATCTTACGAACTGCGAAAATATTTAAAATAGCAACAAC
>NC_051409.1:27156284-27156663 GCF_015228065.2 Penaeus monodon | reverse complement strand
CCTTTATTTTATGTTCAAGGTATGCCCCCAGCGCGTGAGTTGCCAAAAACACTTTTACGATGAATTACGTTAATGATAAATCCTTAAATTGAAGTCTAAATCTGCGCTAGGATTTACTTTATCACCAAAATCCTAATAAATTAATTCCTGGCCTTAATCAAACTACTCTTAGTTATGCTGGGTTATTTACTTAGTAATCAGTAGTATTCAGCTGGGTTTTCTACACTTTTTCGGTTCAATTTTTACGTGTTTGTTGTAGGTGACTTATATGCTTTCAGTATTTCACTCTCTTGTGTTTCTATTATGCGACGCTTCATATATTCCTGTTAATTAAAAATGATTGTTAAAGTAAACAACATTCCTTTATCTTACTCTCAAA
>NC_051409.1:27156142-27156264 GCF_015228065.2 Penaeus monodon | reverse complement strand
TTGTTTTAAAAAATACGTTTTGTAAGTGTCACCTTTCTTGCTCTGATCAACGCACTTTAACTTGTATAAGAAAAGAATAAAAACAAATAAACTGAATATCCAACTAATGCCAAATGTTAAAC
>NC_051409.1:27156014-27156093 GCF_015228065.2 Penaeus monodon | reverse complement strand
CAATCATTACTTTTTAACAGGAAATTTAGGTTCTGACTTTGATAAAAGAACATTGGTGTAAATATGGGGCATCACCCGG
>NC_051409.1:27155308-27155778 GCF_015228065.2 Penaeus monodon | reverse complement strand
ATCTTACAATTAAAAAAATATACGTTTTTTTATGATATAGGGGTGCGTTCGTATATATCTATATTTTGTAATACTACTGATAAATGATAAAAGCTTACTTCGGATGATCCGGGTCAGATGGCTTATAATTTGTATGGTCAGTACTTGAATGCATGATTACTTGGAAGCACCAAATGCTACCAACATTTGAGCACCTTCGTTCTTCAAGGACTATTGGCACCAACTAAAGCATTTTTATTCTGTCTCACATGCAATTTTGTAGTTGCATCCACATCCACACGCGACAGAATGAGATCGTAGTGAAGACGAATTCCTTAGTTACTCATGCTCTAGGCAGGATACACACACAGAAAACGGAATACTTCTTCGCGGTAACAATAGTAAAATTTTCATCACCTCTGATCGCAGTTAAAATAATTTGTGACTCCTTTCAAGGAGTGAGACATTCAGATCAAGGTCCTGGACCACGA
>NC_051409.1:27153895-27155185 GCF_015228065.2 Penaeus monodon | reverse complement strand
ATCCACTCGCTTGCGGGTTATATAGGGGGATTCGCCCATTTGAAACCCAGGCCCAGGCAAGCAACAAATATTGACGTTTTCAGGTAATATAGGGGGTTTCGCCCCTTTAAAACCCTTTTGCGGAAGCAACGCCGCGTTTCCTGGATTTTACACCTTTATTACCGTTATTATCAATTTGCGAAGAAAATTTTATAGAAGAAACCTTTCATAGAATGATGAGTTCTACTACTTGGTAAGCTCAGCTTCTGTATTAAAGGTGTTAGGCGTCATTTCCAGTAATACTGGACCGCATTTCCATTTTGACCTTTTGGGAGAAATATCTACAAGAAAAGGCAATGTGAAGATGACCTGTAACTCGATTCTAGCTGTCGATCAAATGTTCCAAAGAATTTAAGTATTGAATTTAGGCTCCACACGACCACAGTGGTACCCTTATCACTCCTAATTTTTAATAACACCTGATAAGGATGATGTGCGCTTTTTACTAAATTTCTCACAATTTTCATAACCGCCGTTGGTTCCCTAATAATTTTCTAGCTGTTCTACGGGCCTCTTTGCAGTTTATATAAATTGTCCTGTTCATAAACCTTTCAAAATTCAAAAAGAGGGAAAATCTTATTGCGAATTCGAATGGTTGTGTTATTCTTTATCACCATTCTCAGAGTATACTTTTCTTAGTCAGTGCTTGGCTGTGGCGATGATATGTGAATTCTTTTTTTTTCTTTTTGGAACAAGGCGAACTGAGTGAACAAACCTGGGCTTGATCATGAGACTGCCATCTGCGGCATCCAGGAACTTGATAGTTAACTTTGAACTTGATGGTGAACGTGATGGTCAACTCTGAACTTAATGGTTAACTTTGATGTTGACAGCTTACTTTGGATTTTGATGGTTAACCCTATGGGTGCAATGCCGACAAACAATAACCTCCCCATGAAGATTAATGAAGTTTGCTTAGGAAATCATCATGATTGCGTTGCTTCCGGGATCATGGTGGTACATAGGGTATATGGTAGGCTCAAAAAACCCAGCAAATTCGTTAAATTATGAGTCTGCAAAGGAAACTAAAGGAGTATGACTGGTATCTTTAACAAATGCAATTACATGAAACCGATACTCTTCATTGGATAAATAACCTTTGATTATTTGTGATTTATTTAGAAGATTCTTCATAAAACTATCTTTCAAATAATCTAACGGGATGACTGACACAGTATATTAGCTACCAAGGCGATCATGATATTTAGTGAAAAGTGGAAACCCAAACGATCTTTGACGAAAATCAGAAGT
>NC_051409.1:27149030-27149208 GCF_015228065.2 Penaeus monodon | reverse complement strand
AAAAAGCAGAAAAAAGTTAATGGATTTTTAAGACCTAGACTTTATTCCCTGAGGAAAATATACTAGGGTATTTGATTCTAAAGATATTCAATGGGGATCAAATGAAAAGACCTAGAAATTGCAGTATTTTATACATTTCTTAAAACGTACATTGATTCTTAAGTTATCAACAAGACTG
>NC_051409.1:27148751-27148883 GCF_015228065.2 Penaeus monodon | reverse complement strand
TTGAAATTGCTTCTAATTATATCTTAAGTCACGGAAGCAAAATTAATAGACATGGAGACCCTACTTTGAGGTATGCCAACAAAGGGGAAAATTGATAAAAATAGAAAGAAAAGATACAGGCACTATATTAAC
>NC_051409.1:27147774-27148708 GCF_015228065.2 Penaeus monodon | reverse complement strand
CCATAAATCTGTAGGTAAAATGCTAAAGGGATACATTACAAAAAATCTTGTTTGAGGACTAAATTAAATAGCCTGAAAAAAACAAGTTACTAGCTGACATGGACTAGATCAAGGACAGTCAGTGATACATAACACTGACGAGTGTGTTGAGTTACATGGCACTGCCCCTCTAGTCAAAACTATCATGCAAAGCTATCATAGACAACCTTTTCTTCGTAACACTGGATAACACGCAAAAGAAACCCACGGTGAGAGGAGAGGTACAAGCCACTTCTGGAGCTCCTATTAACAAAAAATGCCTGGTACCTGAACCATCCTGTGCATTAACACCTGGCGGGAAGAGAATAACCCCCCAAAAAAGGAGGAGGAGCTTAAGAGAAGTGGGAGGAGCCAACGACACTGGAAGAACCCAGGTGATCTTATAATTGACTGAAGGACGCAAGGACGGTGCACTTGTCTGCGGTCTGGCGTGCGTTTGTGTCGTTCCGCTGTAGCTTTGGCATTGTTTTTGCGGCTTAGAGGTTCGTGATTTGTTTGTTAGTTTTTGTTTGGAATAATACCCTGGCTGTTTATTTATGTGAGTTGTGTATGTGACGTTTGTAAAGCGAAGTTTCACAACTAATTTTGGAGATTGGAAATCGTGCTTCAGTATACTGTCGGCCAAATAAATACGAGTCTGATTGAATTTTGTCTGACGCTTTGGGAAAAAGCACAATGGTTATTCTCACCTCACGGAAAGATGTTGCACAAAGAAAATCAGACAATAGTGAGTAGAAAAGAAAAATAGACTGTTTAATCGTTTAGAGTGTCCAACTTTACTTCTTAATCTTTTAAATACATCCATCCTTTTATCCTTTTACATCTATTTTCATATCTCTATCTATATATACATTTATTTGTCTATATAACCACACAGCACGTATATCCACCTGTG
>NC_051409.1:27147467-27147651 GCF_015228065.2 Penaeus monodon | reverse complement strand
TTGTACATTTTTAAAGACTTTCCTAGTAAAAGGAACCATTTGTTCTTTAAGCAACGTAATCCAATGTCTGGTTTGGTGAAGAGACCAGTAACCATTAATGGTATCAGTTCGCCATCATATGCCGCGTCATATCTCGGGCGTAGTCAAAGAACGCCATTTGTGGGTACTTCCCTTTTAGTCGTAA
>NC_051409.1:27147278-27147419 GCF_015228065.2 Penaeus monodon | reverse complement strand
CTACCTCTCGCAGTGAATGAGTCGAACTAATACTATGTTTAATGAATCAGCACAGAAAGTCTAACATTTCGCGAAGGAACGTTCAAGGAGTGTGCCTACACCAGAGGGTGTGTGATGGGAGACGGTGAGGGGGAGGAGGAG
>NC_051409.1:27146960-27147192 GCF_015228065.2 Penaeus monodon | reverse complement strand
TACTGGTACTGAAAGTTTATTCAGTCTAAGAAATTGTACAAAGGTTTTAAAGCAATATGATGCTGTATGGACCGGGCACTTTGATCTTAAGGACGAATTGCAGGTTACAGGTATGAGTGTGAATATTTATCAACAATCATTTGGTTACAGTTAATGGGAATCTAAATATTTCAAAACACACTAAAACTGATAAAATGAAGTACATGGTGGAGGAGGCGGGGAGGAGGAGGAG
>NC_051409.1:27146171-27146292 GCF_015228065.2 Penaeus monodon | reverse complement strand
ATGAAAACACAATATTGAAACGGAAAAATGACACCAAGGTGGTAGCGAATTTTCCACTCACTAACAATAATAATTTCTTCCTTATTTTCCTCTCTCCGTCGTCTCTCATTTTCAAGGTCCT
>NC_051409.1:27145963-27146146 GCF_015228065.2 Penaeus monodon | reverse complement strand
CGAAGGAGGGAGGGAGGGGGTGTAATGAAGGGGTCACGTGACCTTATTGCCAGAAAGGCGGGAAAGCGCATATAATTTCGAGTTGGAGGAAGGCAGGAAGGAAGGATTGTTTGGAGGAAGCGAACGATTTAATGACTTTTTTTAGTGGTTTACGCGTTTATATGTGAATATACATGTATGTAC
>NC_051409.1:27145435-27145688 GCF_015228065.2 Penaeus monodon | reverse complement strand
GGTACTTGCCACATTTAATCCAGAAACAACATTGAGAAATAAATCGGAGAAAAGGTAATTTACCCAACACGCTTTCGAGCAAGCCCATAGCAAGTCATCCTGGTGCCAGATTTTACCTTGAGTTTCACTTCCTCATAAGCGGTCCGTTTTTTTTTTATCTCGTACTATTAACAGATGGGGAAATCCCACGGTCTTCCGTTCGCCAAGGAGGGAAGTCCAGGGCGGGTGTCTTTTTTGGGGGGTGTACCGCTGG
>NC_051409.1:27145284-27145362 GCF_015228065.2 Penaeus monodon | reverse complement strand
TTGCACTGCGATCCCTTTCTCCCACACATACCACACAGTGCATACAGTATAGTCAGGATGCATCTACTATACCCCCCA
>NC_051409.1:27144923-27145120 GCF_015228065.2 Penaeus monodon | reverse complement strand
ATAAATCGCACTTAAATCCCCCCCCCCCCCCTTCCACACATACACACGGTGCACATAGTCAGGATGCATCTACTGTACCATCCCCCCCTACCAAACTTTGCCCTTGAACCTTGCTGGAGGTCCTCATAATTTCGTTTTCTTCGTGGTGTTAGGAAAGACGAGAAATGCAGGTTTCAGGCATGACTCTTGATTTTTAT
>NC_051409.1:27144667-27144749 GCF_015228065.2 Penaeus monodon | reverse complement strand
TCGCAAGCACTCATGCACGTACCAATACCCGCCTTGCTTCACAAATACCACAGTGCATAAAATCGGAAACAACTACGTATCT
>NC_051409.1:27144257-27144607 GCF_015228065.2 Penaeus monodon | reverse complement strand
TCGGGAAACCCAAAAACTCGTTTCGTTTATCCCTCCCGCAGTGCCTAAGGCGGGGAGACCTTCGGAGCAGCTCTTGCAGCCACTGGACTATTTTTTATGCTTATTATTCATCCATTTTTCACCCTTTCCACCTGGATGAACAAATTTGTCTGCTAGTGTTAAAAGGTTTTTATTATACTTATCCGCAAGTTCATCTTTGGATTTGAACAAAAAGGACATTTCCGTCGGAATGAACACCGTGCGAAGAGATGCCAGTTTGCAAAATATCGTGTATGAACATATGTCTTGCCATCAAAATATGCAAGTGAAAAATTACTTGCCCGGCGGATCCACCTCTAGATTTTTTAAAC
>NC_051409.1:27144086-27144227 GCF_015228065.2 Penaeus monodon | reverse complement strand
CTCGATGCATATTTGCTGCTATGACCACTATTTTGTGTGTATTTGCTTTTACTTGTTTATTTGTTGAGTGTGTGTGAATCTTTATACAAAGGATGTTACTTTTTTGGGCATCTGTAATATTTGGGAATGACCATTTTCACC
>NC_051409.1:27143627-27143816 GCF_015228065.2 Penaeus monodon | reverse complement strand
TTTTGTCCGCCTGTTCGTTAAGCTTACGTTTTACGCTTGGAAACATACTCCATTGAGTGCAGCCTTTAAGTTTCTTTCGATGTAAAGTAATGGTTTTATTCCTGGAATGATATTCCATGTGAGTCAATTCATATCGTTGTAAAATTAGATAATAATCAAACAACTCACTATTAGAGAAGCACACCCCCA
>NC_051409.1:27141348-27142786 GCF_015228065.2 Penaeus monodon | reverse complement strand
GAATCTTTGAACAGCAAAGCCTCAATTCATCTTTTTTTCGATCTGCCACTTAGAAGATTATAAATACACAAATCTCAACGAAATACGAACTTCACTTTTACGGGTGATAAAACATGCGTATTTACCTTTCAGCGACTGTTTTTTTTTTTATTCTTTCAGAAGGAAGATGAAGTTAACTATCATTCTTCTCGTGGCGGTCTTCGCTACTTCGTGCGCCCAGGATTTGTCGGTAAAAGGAAGATTCATCGCCATCAGTTCATTACATGGAAACCAATTTAACCCCAAGAGCCAATGCTTATATACCCGATTTGTCTGTTGAAACTCAAAAGCAGAACTTAAGTTTGCTTGTCTTTTATCATTGCTTCTCGTAGGCATTAACAAAGAGTGTATTGTGTGGGTTTGTGTATATTCAAAAAGGTGTATTATTTTGTATTGTTTGGGGTTTGCCCTTTCCCCCATGGGTAAAGAGGGGGACTTATTTTTTTTACCCAAAACCAAATAAACAGGCCTCTGGATTTACCAAGGGGTTTTTTAACAAAGTTTTTAAAGAGTTGGTTTTTGGTTTTTAAAAAAAGGATTTGGTCAACAATTTTTGTCAACAAGGAGTGATTGAAAGGAGGGTTGGCCGGGGGGGTTGGTCAGGAGGTTGGAAAAGGGTGCCGGTAAAGGGTGTTTGGTAAAGGAGGATTTGGAAGGGGGTTTGGGTACAAGGTGGATTTGGTCACGGAGGTGGATTTGGGGGTCACAAGGAGGTGGATTGGTCACAGGGGTGGATTTGTCAACAAGAGGTGGATTTGGCAACAAGGGTGGTTTGGGTCAACAAGGGTGGATTTGGACAACAAGGAGGTGATTTGGTCACAGGAGGTGGTTTGCACAGGGTGGTTGGCACAGGAGGGGATTTGGCAACTGCAGGGTTTTCAAAGAGGGGATTTTACACAGGAAGGGTGCAAACGCAAATTTGGCAAGGGAATGTTTGTCAAGAAAATTTGCCACAGACGGATTTGCAAAAATGATTTACTTGGAGTTATTTGTCACGTTTGGTGTTTCAAGAGGTTTTTAGAAGGGTGGATGTGTTAAAAAAAGATCACAGGGGTTTTAACTTTGGAGGTAAATTCGGCAATGGTTTCTAATATATCCAACTGCAACTATCACCCCAACAATGCATTTAATAATAAAAAAAATATGTTCTCATATACACCAAAAAGATTTAAAAATTTCAATTCAGATAGATTAACTTGTTCAAAACCATGTAATATTAAAATGATATTTCAACATTTATCATTGTTACGTTTAATCATAAATTTGTATTTCTACACATTGATGCACGCAACCAATCATAGCTGGCATGGATAACTAGGATAATATTCTATCTATCCGCACTCGTAAACAACTTTCCTACACTACTCATAAACAAAAAACTGAACTTTCATGTTTTCCG
>NC_051409.1:27137534-27137887 GCF_015228065.2 Penaeus monodon | reverse complement strand
TCTTCTGTTTCCTTGAATCATCAAAATCTTCTTTACCATTAACCGTTTTGATCTTTAAAAGTATTAAATTAAAAAAAATTCCCAAAAGTTCAGAAAGGAAGGTTTCTGCAATAGAAAGGTCCTTTTAAATAAAGTGGAGTCTAGCACCCAAAAAAATTGAAACGATTCCGCCGAGTAAAGTCCACTTTTTTTTAAATTTGTCTCATTTAAATTAGTCCGTGATATTATTTGCCACTGAAAAGATTAATTTTAACGGAAGGGCTGGAATAGATTTTAAAGAAAATTAAAGGTTTTGCCACATGTAGGTGAATAGATAGCTTTAACTCCTTGGAAGAAAACACAGGACAAAATTT
>NC_051409.1:27137020-27137376 GCF_015228065.2 Penaeus monodon | reverse complement strand
CCTATACTTGTGATCTAACACCACAAAATGTATAGATGCTATTTTCCAATTTTCATTAAGCAAGAAGAAACATTTTTTTATGTAATCTCATATAGGTCTGATTAGATGATAGATACACCTCTTATAGAATGCTTTGTTTAAATAATTGGACTTAAATGAATATTAATGTCTGTAAGTCACTCCTGTAGTGAAATAACTCATGTTGGAATGGCTAATTAAACGTATCTGATGTGTTTCATTTTCCGGCGCCCATGGTTGACACGTACAAAACATGATACGGTCTTCCGAAAGACAGAGGTGTAAAAAAAGAAAGGAAAGAGACGCATGTAAGGAGGGCACTGTATATTTGCGTCACA
>NC_051409.1:27136009-27136992 GCF_015228065.2 Penaeus monodon | reverse complement strand
GCAGAAATCTTGAGACACTTTATCAACCCAAGGCAGTGAGGAACAATTAATACTAACAGAAGCACATTTATGGATGACCCAGGAAAAGGTCCATATCACTGTGATAAACTTTTATACTTTGATTTTCAAAATAAAACATTTTATGCAAGCTTTTCCGAACAAGGATGTCCCCGTCTTTGTCACATTCAGTGACATCAACACTGCGTTAGATAAGGATCCTGAATAGATCCGTTGCAATTCTTTATTAATTAATTTACTGGAAGCATGATAACAATACCATTAGCGGATTTATTAAGAGGGAGGAAATGGAAGTTTAAAAGGAGGGCACCAAATAGCGTAAGGCCATAAGCAAGGGGTCTGGAGGAGGAGGTAAGTTCGCCAGTGAGGAGTTTAGCATTAGAGGAGCATTAAGCAAGCACTTTCAAACAATTTTTGGGACTTTATGTTAATTATTGCTATAGATATGATTTCAGTAGTAAGTACGAATTTGGGAAACAGACATATAGATATACATGGAAAGTTACAGGAGTTTATGTACACATTTTAATTCAGTCGAAATATTATTATCAATTCTATCAGAAACGGGTTTAAATCGTCTCATTCATTATCTACATATTTCTGCCTGTCTATATCACGCTACTGTGGGGGCGGGCGTAATTCATCGCTCTACATCACCCCTTCCTTTGATCCGCCACTGAGCAATACCCTATTTAGGGAAATAAAACTTATTCTTCGTATGGGGGGGGGCGAACTGCTAGAGATAAATCATCTGTGGCTCATGCAAATGTCCTTAGACATGCTGCCTGGGACATTCAGGTTACAGGACACCATTTCCGGATTTTTCTAAATTAGGAGAGGAATGGTGGGGAGTACTATTGGAGATGCTAGTTAAAGTCTGGGAAGAGAAGGTTGGAAAATGAAGCAGAGAGATCAGAGAGATGAACGCAGAAAGACATATATACTTGCTGCTTTCTTTATTTCTC
>NC_051409.1:27135180-27135983 GCF_015228065.2 Penaeus monodon | reverse complement strand
ATTTCCGGATCTGAAATTGAGCCTTGAGAAGGCTGCAGACAGGCCAGCCCTTGAGGGGACCGGAATCAAGGGAGAGGTAGGCCTCCCTTTTCCAGTTCTCCCAAGTCAAGGCCTACTTTTAGAAATAAATAGCGGATATCATTCGAGCGACGGATTT
This sequence comes from Penaeus monodon, assembly GCF_015228065.2. Classification (NCBI taxonomy): domain Eukaryota; kingdom Metazoa; phylum Arthropoda; class Malacostraca; order Decapoda; family Penaeidae; genus Penaeus; species Penaeus monodon. The sequence continues at coordinate 27,135,826 of NC_051409.1, read as the reverse complement.
GTCGATCAATCCATCACAGACACTTTCGTGAAATCATTTGCAGCAGTCAGTTATTCTTTACGTTTCTCTTCCCTTCCTTTAATCAAGGGCATTCGTATGCGAATACTAAATTCTTACCACAAAATCAGAATAGTCGCAAGGATAAAGCGGTGGGTCGGGGGGAGCTTGGACTTATAAAATGCACAGCGCAGTATTACGGTGTTCAGAACTGTGTAAGAAAATTTTAAATACATTTGTGCTGAATTGGCAACCAAATAACTATAGAGATTATATACACGCAATACCTTGTAAATTTACATATATGCAATTATTCAATTTGATGAAAAATACCCGGATAATGCCCTTGTGAAATGCTAAAAATGCCACAACTGAAGCTACCTTTGAGACATGCTGGAGTTGCCACTAGTATTGCTATCGTGTTACCGAATATTGTAAAGTAAATGCATAAATAAATTGGTTTACTTTGGATGTATTCATGATACAGCCATTCTTCGTAAAATAAAGTTTACAGCCCTAAACATCCCTAAGAGGAATCAAATAAACCTATGCGCTGGCTTTACAGAAAAAGGGAGGTAATTTCTGCAGCTTTCGAGAAAAAAAGCCGTCAAGGATTCTTCATATTGAGCACAACGTCTAATCACCTTTG
>NC_051409.1:27134320-27134961 GCF_015228065.2 Penaeus monodon | reverse complement strand
AGCGTGAGATTTATTTTCCATCTTCATCGATCAAAAAGAACTTGAGTAAGGGTAGGCAGGGGTAACTAAAATTTTTTTTATTGGTGTTTCTCCGTTTAAGGAAACTTACATATGCAAGAAACAATATGCAGATGGAGTTGCAGAAGCTGAAGAGTAAATGATTGACAAATTGTAGTGTTTCAACGATCACAAAATCGCAAAAAAATGAAAGAGAAGCGAACGACGGAAGCAGAGGGAACGACGGCAAAATAATATATCATAAATCAATGATGGTAATTTAATTTCAGACACAGACGGGAGTAAGAGGTCACACAGTCTCTGAAAAGCACGGCAGAAGCATTACCTCTTTAATAGATTTACTCTCAAGGTCCTCTCATCCTATCGTTACCTTAGCGCAGCACATTCCTACCACCGCAGCGCCTATCCGTTTCCTTCTCACAGCCACCTGCCGCTGTGCTTGCAACTGTAGGAAGTTGATCCTGAACTGAGCAGCGGGGAGGCCTTTGGTGCCAAGACCCGTCACGGCAAAGGTTCCTCCCGACGAAGGGCTGGCCGCGATCTCCTCCGGGGTCATCCCGAGGGTCCCGGAGGTCACGAAGGGTGGAGGGTGGAGTTGTCGAGGCAAGGGGAGGGTTCGGTGC
>NC_051409.1:27133959-27134226 GCF_015228065.2 Penaeus monodon | reverse complement strand
CTCTTATAAACATATAACGTTAATAGAGAACAATGACAGGTTTTGCAATGACGATAGCGAAAAAGGAACAGTGACTTCAGCTTATTTATGAGGTGAAGCATACATTGATAACAATTAGAGAAGATTCAGTTCCCCGTGCAGGTTAAAGCAACGTACATACGGGCGTCCAGAGAGTAGCCAAAATGCAATAAGAAGACAAAATGTTTCATGAGGAGGGAGTAAGAAAATTAGGCTATGGGACAAAGAAATTCCGGGGAGGGATGTTAG
>NC_051409.1:27133487-27133882 GCF_015228065.2 Penaeus monodon | reverse complement strand
TGGCGAGGCACAAAGAGGTGCAGACGCGCACATATGAAAAATGTATAAATAACGATGAATAGTTCCACAGTGTGTATATGTATTACCCATTCTCCTCAAATACAAAACAGGAACAAATTATTGATCCATTTCCTAGAATAAAATGTAAGGCTAAACAATTTGTAGTAGGCATTGCCATCAACACTGACACACACAGACACTCCAGGCCTCCAGGTCCTATAAACTTATCTTTTATCAAAACATTTGTAACTTTAACAGAGGAATAATCACCTGATGTTCGCCGAAGGATGCCACCCACAGGTTCCCGTCGACGTCGATCGCCATTCCATCCGGGAACTGGTCCCTCAGGCCGGCCTTGATGAAGTCCAAGATCACGGGGCGGTTGCCTGGAGACG
>NC_051409.1:27132583-27132809 GCF_015228065.2 Penaeus monodon | reverse complement strand
ATTTCCTAGTATTCAGATCCATAGACAGTATCCTCTCAGCAGCAAATACTCACTGATGGCTCCGGACTATCCACACTCCAGTCCATGCCGTTTTACAGGGTCTCCTGCGGGAGTGAGGGAAGTAACGGTTGTTCTCGAAACTTAACTATATGTTTTGTCTCTTATCCCCTTTGAATATTTTTTTCTTACTCTCTCTCCCCTTTTCTCCCTCTTTCCATCCATATTG
>NC_051409.1:27132394-27132551 GCF_015228065.2 Penaeus monodon | reverse complement strand
ATTTAAAGAAACTTACTAAAGCCCACTTACTGATGACAAGATTGCTGTCCGAAGCGCTGACCTCCGTCACTTCCACATTTTCGTCAAAAAGCGACACCGTGCCTGACATATGGGTAAGGGATGTGTAATTAGTTAGGGTTCGTTATTCACCTCCCCC
>NC_051409.1:27131144-27132259 GCF_015228065.2 Penaeus monodon | reverse complement strand
GAGATGAGCTCCTACATACAGGCCTGGTAGGTGGGTTTGCTGATAACACGTCTCCTCGGTCACTTGTTCCAGGAAATGAACTGCTTTGTCCTGACCAGGCCAGTTGACAGCCTCACTGGGCTAGATTCAAGCTGCATCAGTCATACATTATATTTCACACGATTTAACTGGCATTTTGTCTTTTAAAATGTCATATATATTATATCGCCTTTTTAATGAATCGCAATTCCTTTGTCTTTCATATTCAGATTCCGTATTACTGGCTTAGACAACTTGTATATATTGGTTATTTTATTTATAGCACAATAGTCCATTTTCTTACAGAGGAAATGGTGCTGATGGTAATGTGTCCATGTAACATCAATGCATTTCAATTACCCATCATCACAAAACTGTCAATTGTCAAATAATTATCAATACCAATCTGCCACCCTGTAATCAGTCTGTAACTCTGTTATCAGTCATCAACCAGTCACCAATCTTTCAAGTGCATTTTCATAATCATATTACCTGACCCGCATACAGTGTGTTCATTCCATATCTTGCCTGTAAGTGTAAATGAAACTGACACCTGTGTTTTAAAGGATATAAAATCACAGTGTCCAGCTAGGGAATACAAGCTCAGATGGCTCATCTATTTTCATTTTCCATTAAGCCTTGTAGTAGAAGGGCAACGATTTCGGGGTCGCACTCACCTGCCCAGAGTCTCCCCTGAGGATCGCACGTCGTGTGGATGACCTTCGGGGTCGTATTGCTGTCGTCAGGGCCATAGGTCGACCAGTGCAGGAACGAGAGTTGCTTCCCTTCCACAACCACGTACAGATCAGGTTCGTCTTCCACTGGGATCGCAGCCGTTACCACGTCCAGCGGGTCGACGATCGACTCTGGTGGAATAGGAGGGAAGTTTTCACAGGTCAGGATGTATTTATATGTGTATTTTGGATATATGTGGCATGTTGATGTTAATATGCCTATTGCTTTTTTCAAGTTTAGATTGTAGTTGTCAGTGTCTGTGCAGACTGGAGCATATATAGCGGTAATTATGCTATGTTTGCTGGTTTTACTGTCGGGGATGTGACCACGATCTGCACTTATTAGAACAGGGAAAGTTTGTA
>NC_051409.1:27130844-27130925 GCF_015228065.2 Penaeus monodon | reverse complement strand
AGAAAGTACAATGCATTGTATAAGTAAATTCAAAAACTCACATTGAGTCTGAAGGAACCATATACTACAGGTATAAACATA
>NC_051409.1:27130395-27130639 GCF_015228065.2 Penaeus monodon | reverse complement strand
TGTTTCGGCGGCAGAGGTCAGTGCTTGCTGATCTTGTCTCAGGTGGAGGAAAAGTATTTCCTGAATCCAACTGAAAATGCATTTCAGGATCCAAGGCGTAGAAGAAAGAAAACATGAAAACAAGAAAACAATCCTTCGGATCTGAGTCTGCAGTCAAGCCATATACGACTGACCAATCAGAGCTTTTTATATCGTTAGTAAAGACTTTCTGATATCCAAAAATGTGCTTTCGTGAATTGAATGT
>NC_051409.1:27130160-27130259 GCF_015228065.2 Penaeus monodon | reverse complement strand
AACTATAGTTTGCAAAGAATAGACTAAGAAATTTAAAACAATCTTGAATACGTATTGGATTTCTTGTTTAATGTAAGCCTGACATTTGGCCTCCCCTTG
>NC_051409.1:27128575-27129118 GCF_015228065.2 Penaeus monodon | reverse complement strand
CTTTAATCCTTGGTTTAAATAAAAAATACAAAAATGACCATGAGATGATTAGAGTTGACCACAGCAAAAACCTCAAAGTGACAGCTTAAAGCGTCCCGTAACTCACAGATTTTCAGACATCACCCTCGTCAACAACAGAGGTGTACCAGACGCCTGCACGTAGAAACACATACGTGTCATGTATACAAATCATTGGCATTTTCCTACCATTTTAGGCCGGTGCTTCCCTTTAATGGTACCCTACTGGGGAATTAATAGTAAATATTGCTAATTTAAAATCTATACTCCTGAATAGATCTATGATACATGATGATACAACTGTAGATAAAAGTAACAAGCACTTATTTCAATGCCTATGTAATATAAACTTAATACCGCAGCATGACTGTCTTTTACTGTAAACCAAAGTCGAGGCTGTATTCCGAACGTAATCTCGTGGGGACCAATTAACCTTCTCTAATTTCTTGTTATTATTTTCACCCCTATAAGTAATGTACACTAAAGGAGTACACACTTTCCTTATCATACTACGCAATGTTGAGC
>NC_051409.1:27128364-27128545 GCF_015228065.2 Penaeus monodon | reverse complement strand
GTATTGGTGAAAGAGGCTGCTTTGTTCATGGTCATTGTTTTAAAAGGGGTTTATGTTATATATTAATGCTAATAATCGTAATTTTGAGTACGTTTGCGGAAAGGTAAGTGTGCAATAACAGTATCTCTTATATATAATTTCCAATGTTTTACAAATATATAGCCATGATGTCGGTAATCTT
>NC_051409.1:27127460-27127718 GCF_015228065.2 Penaeus monodon | reverse complement strand
CTCTCAACCGAACTTGGGTCTTACATCCCTTGTGCGTGGTTACCTTTAGATGAACACCAAAGACGAAATGGATGGCTTGGATCTGCGGGAAAAAATGAAGACAGTACCAACGTCTATATGCCGTGTAAATACCATTCTCTATCTTTAATGTATAACCTTATAAAACTATTAACGTAAGAACTTCAAACTTGCCTTCGCTTCATGTCGAATATATTGCTGTATTGATATGCTTGATTATACTTATAAGGGCTATGTCCC
>NC_051409.1:27127018-27127419 GCF_015228065.2 Penaeus monodon | reverse complement strand
CTAGAAAGCTAGCGAACACCTAAATCTTCCTATTATTTTTTTCTCAGACTCGGATGTGCGATGTAGTTCGCAAGACTTTATGGAAAATTGGAACAGAACAACATTAAATAAAAATAAACAAACAGTGAGAATGGAAACACGACCTTGGAGACCTAGATGTCAAGAAATACAAGTCTGCTATTTTCTCCACTCCAGGCCTTGTTATAGTAAAACCACATTTGGAGATCTTCTATTCAACATTGTTTCCAGAAATCACGATTCGCTTTCTAAATGCTCTTAGGCGTATATTATGAACACTAAAAGGAATAAAACAAGTGTAAGGAGGGCTGCGTCGATGATTTGATAAAAAAATAGTAATATCTAGCAAGTAAATGTTAACCCAAGCATTTTTTTTAACTACC
>NC_051409.1:27126613-27126974 GCF_015228065.2 Penaeus monodon | reverse complement strand
GCCTCCTATGCAGCAAGGAATTTCTCTAATTATGTGCGGAATGCAGAATGTAGGTTATGCAGACTTAAATATATTGTTAAGAGTATTTAAATCATGAGGGTTTGGGGGAGGGGGTGATACAGTGGTTAGGAAATACAATAGTCCAAAAAGATTGACAAATTGAGGACAACCTTAAGCCAATGCATAGATCTAGTAGGACATATCATATATGATCTCCGTCTTCCCTTAAGAAAAAAATGTGAAATGATAGCAATATTTTTCGATACTATGAACTTAGAAGACGAATGTTTTTTTTTAAAGATATAATATGAAAGTGGAAGGTGTAAATCTTACGAACTGCGAAAATATTTAAAATAGCAAC
>NC_051409.1:27126099-27126480 GCF_015228065.2 Penaeus monodon | reverse complement strand
CCTTTATTTTATTTTCAAGGTATGCCCCCAACGCGTGAGTTGCCAAAAACACTTTTACGATGAATTACGTTAATGATAAATCCTTAAATTGAAGTCTAAATCTGCGCTAGGATTTACTTTATCACCAAAATCCTAATAAATTAATTCCTGGCCTTAATCAAACTACTCTTAGTTATGCTGGGTTATTTACTTAGTAATCAGTAGTATTCAGCTGGGTTTTCTACACTTTTTCGGTTAAATTTTTACGTGTTTGCTGTAGGTGACTTTTATATGCTTTCAGTATTTCACTCTCTTGTGTTTCTATTATGCGACGCTTCATATATTCCTGTTAATTAAAAATGATTGTTAAAGTAAACAACATTCCTTTATCTTACTCTCAAA
>NC_051409.1:27125828-27126079 GCF_015228065.2 Penaeus monodon | reverse complement strand
TTGTTTTAAAAAATACGTTTTGTAAGTGTCACCTTTCTTGCTGTGATCAACGCACTTTAACTTGTATAAGAAAAAAATAAAAATAAAATAAACTGAATATCCAACTAATGCCAAATGTTAAACTTAATGAAAAATTGTGACTTTATTGATAAGGTAATTAATCAATTATTAATATTCATTACTTTTTAACAGGAAATTTAGGTTCTGACTTTGATAAAAGAACATTGGTGTAAATATGGGGCATTACCCGG
>NC_051409.1:27125113-27125591 GCF_015228065.2 Penaeus monodon | reverse complement strand
AATCTTACAATTTAAAGAGTTACCACTAAAAAAATACGTTTTTTTATGATATAGGGGTGCGTTCGTATATATCTATGTTTTGTAATACGACTGATAAATGATAAAAGCTTACTTCGGATGACCCGGGTCAGATGGCTTATAATTTGTATGGTCAGTACTTGAATGCTTGATTACTTGCTACCAACATTTGAGTACCTTCGCTCTTCAAGGACTATTGGCACCAACTAAAGCATTTATATTCTGTCTCACATGCAATTTTGTAGTTGCATCCACATCCACACGCGACAGAATGAGATTGTAGTGAAGACGAATCCTTCCTTAGTTACTCATGCTCTAGGCTGGATACACACACACAGAGAAAACGGAATACTTCTTCGCGATAACAATAGTAAAATTTTCATCATCTCTGATCGCAGTTAAAATAATTTGTGACTCCTTTCAAGGAGTGAGACATTCAGATCAAGGTCCTGGACCACGA
>NC_051409.1:27123711-27124990 GCF_015228065.2 Penaeus monodon | reverse complement strand
ATCCACTCGCTTGCGGGTTATATAGGGGGATTCGCCCCTTTGAAACCCAGGCCCAGGCAAGCAACAAATACTGACGTTTTCAGGTAATATAGGGGGTTTCGCCCATTTAAAACCCTTTTGCGGAAGCAACGCCGCGTTTCCTGGATTTTACACCTTTATTACCGTTGTTATCAATTTGCGAAGAAAATTTTATAGAAGAAACCTTTCATAGAATGATGAGTTCTACTACTTGGTAAGCTCAGCTTCTGTATTAAAGGTGTTAGGCGTCATTTCCAGTAATACTGGACCGCATTTCCATTTTGACCTTTTGGGAGAAATATCTACAAGAAAAGGCAATGTGAAGATGACCTGTAACTCGATTCTAGCTATCGATCAAATGTTCCAAAGAATTTAAGTATTGAATTTAGGCTCCACACGACCACAGTGGTACCCTTATCACTCCTAATTTTTTAAAACACTTGATAAGGATGATGTGCGCTTTTTACTAAATTTCTCACAATTTTCATCACCGCCGTTGGTTCCCTAATAATTTTCTAGCTGTTCTACGGGCCTCTTTGCAGTTTATATAAATTGTCCTGTTCATAAACCTTTCAAAATTCAAAAAGAGGGAAAATTTTATTGCGAATTCGAATGGTTGTGTTATTCTTTATCACCATTCTCAGAGTATACTTTTCTTAAGTGCTTGGCTGTGGCGATGATATGTGAATTCTTTTTTTTTCTTTTTGGAACAAGGCGAACTGAGTGAACAAACCTGGACTTGATCATGAGACTGCCATCTGCGGCATCCAGGAACTTGATAGTTAACTTTGAACTTGATGGTGAACGTGATGGTCAACTCTGAACTTAATGGTTAACTTTGATGTTGACAGCTTACTTTGGATTTTGATGGTTAACCCTATGGGTGCAATGCCGACAAACAATAAGCCTCCCATGAAGATTAATGAAGTTTGCTTAGGAAATCATCATGATTGCGTTGCTTCCTGGATCATGGTGGTACATAGGTATATGGATAGGCTCAAGAAACAGCAAATTCGTTAAATTATGAGTCTGCAAAGGAAACTAAAGGAGTATGACTGGTATCTTTAACAAATGCAAATACATGAAACCGATACTCTTCATTGGATAAATAACCTTTGATTATTTGTGATTTATTTGGAAGATTCTTCATAAAACTATCTTTCAAATATATCTAACAGGAATGACTGACAATAGTATATTAGCTACCAAGGCGATGTATGATATTTAGTGAAAAGTGGTAACCAACGATCTTTGACGAAAA
>NC_051409.1:27117972-27118174 GCF_015228065.2 Penaeus monodon | reverse complement strand
AAAAAGCAGAAAAAAGTTAAATGTGATTTGTAAAGACCCTAGACTATTATTCCATGAGGAAAATATACTAGGGTATTTAGATTCATAAAGATATGTCACATGGGTATCAAATGTACAAAGACCTAGATACATTGCAGTATTATTATACATTTCTTAAGACGTACATTGATTCTTAAGTTATCAACAAGACTGTGGGGCGTGT
>NC_051409.1:27117669-27117800 GCF_015228065.2 Penaeus monodon | reverse complement strand
TTGAAATTGCTTCTAATTATATCTTAAGTCACGGAAGCAAAATTAATAGACATGGAGACCCTACTTTGAGGTATGCCAACAAAGGGGAAAATTGATAAAATAGAAAGAAAAGATACAGGCACTATATTAAC
>NC_051409.1:27116694-27117626 GCF_015228065.2 Penaeus monodon | reverse complement strand
CCATAAATCTGTAGGTAAAATGCTAAAGGGATACATTACAAAAAATCTTGTTTGAGGACTAAATTAAATAGCCTGAAAAAAACAAGTTACTAGCTGAACATGGACTAGATCAAGGACAGTCAGTGATACATAACACTGACGAGTGTGTTGAGTTACATGGCACTGCCCCTCTAGTCAAACTATCATGCAAAGCTATCATAGACAACCTTTTCTTCGTAACACTGGATAACACGCAAAAGAAACCCACGGTGAGAGGAGAGGTACAAGCCACTTCTGGAGCTCCTATTAACAAAAAATGCCTGGTACCTGAACCATCCTGTGCATTAACACCTGGCGGGAAGAGAATAACCCCCCAAAAAAGGAGGAGGAGCTTAAGAGAAGTGGGAGGAGCCAACGACACTGGAAGAACCCAGGTGATCTTATAATTGACTGAAGGACGCAAGGACGGTGCACTTGTCTGCGGTCTGGCGTGCGTTTGTGTCGTTCCGCTGTAGCTTTGGCATTGTTTTTGCGGCTTAGAGGTTCGTGATTTGTTTGTTAGTTTTTGTTTGGAATAATACCCTGGCTGTTTATTTATGTGAGTTGTGTATGTTCCTTTGTAAAGCGAAGTTTCACAACTAATTTTGGAGATTGGAAATCGTGCTTCAGTATACTGTCGGCCAAATAAATACGAGTCTGACTGAATTTTGTCTGACGCTTTGGGAAAAAGCACAATGGTTATTCTCACCTCACGGAAAGATGTTGCACAAAGAAAATCAGACAATAGTGAGTAGAAAAGAAAAATAGACAGTTTAATCGTTTAGAGTGTCCAACTTTACTTCTTAATCTCTTAAATACATCCATCCTTTTATCCTTTTACATCTATTTTCATATCTCTATCTATATATACATTTATTTGTCTATATAACCACACAGCACGTATATCCACCATG
>NC_051409.1:27116403-27116586 GCF_015228065.2 Penaeus monodon | reverse complement strand
TGTACATTTTTAAAGACTTTCCTAGTAAAAGGAACCATTTGTTCTTTAAGTAACGTAATACAATGCCTGGTTTGGTGAAGAGACCAGTAACCATTAATGGTATCAGTTCGCCATCATATGCCGCGTCATATCTCGGGCGTAGTCAAAGAACGCCATTTGTGGGTACTTCCCTTTTAGTCGTAA
>NC_051409.1:27116180-27116319 GCF_015228065.2 Penaeus monodon | reverse complement strand
CTACCTCTCGCAGTGAGTGAGTCTAACTAATACTATGTTTAATGAATAAGCACAGAAAGTCAAACATTTCGTGAAGGAACGTTCAAGGAGTGTGCCTACACCAGAAGGGGTGTGATGGGAGACGGTGGGGAGGGAGGAG
>NC_051409.1:27115835-27116055 GCF_015228065.2 Penaeus monodon | reverse complement strand
TACTGATACTGAAAGTTTATTCGGTCTAAGAAATTGTACAAAGGTTTTAAAGCAATATGATGCTGTATGGACCGGGCACTTTGATCTTCAAGACGCATTGCAGGTTACAGGTATGAGTGTGAATATTTATCAACAATCATTTGGTTACAGTTAATGGGAATCTAAATATTTCAAAACACACTAAAACTAATAAAATGAAGTACATGGTGGAGGAGGCGGG
>NC_051409.1:27115159-27115275 GCF_015228065.2 Penaeus monodon | reverse complement strand
AACACAATATTGAAACGGAAAAATGACACCAAGGTGGTAGCGAATTTTCCACTCACTAACAATAATAATTTCTTCCTTATTTTCCTCTCTCCGTCGTCTCTCATTTACAAGGTCCT
>NC_051409.1:27114956-27115138 GCF_015228065.2 Penaeus monodon | reverse complement strand
CGAAGGGGGGAGGGAGGGGGTGTAATGAAGGGGTCACGTGACCTTATTGCCAGAAAGGCGGGAAAGCGCATATAATTTCGAGTTGGAGGAAGGCAGGAAGGAGGGATTGTTTTGAGGAAGCGAGCGATTTAATGACTTTTTTAGTGGTTTACGCGTTTATATGTGAATATACATGTATGTAC
>NC_051409.1:27114390-27114643 GCF_015228065.2 Penaeus monodon | reverse complement strand
GGTACTTGCCACATTTAATCCAGAAACAACATTGAGAAATAAATTGGAGAAAAGGTAATTTACCCAACACGCTTTCGAGCAAGCCCATAGCAAGTCATCCTGGTGCCAGATTTTACCTTGAGTTTCACTTCCTCATAAGCGGTCCCGTTTTTTTTTATCTCGTACTATTAACAGATGGGGAAGTCCACGGTCTTCCGTTCGCCAAGGAGGGAAGTCCAGGGCGGGTGTCTTTTTTTGGGGGGTGTACCGCTGG
>NC_051409.1:27114239-27114317 GCF_015228065.2 Penaeus monodon | reverse complement strand
TTGCACTGCGATCCCTTTCTCCCACACATACCACACAGTGCATACAGTATAGTCAGGATGCATCTACTATACCCCCCA
>NC_051409.1:27113895-27114085 GCF_015228065.2 Penaeus monodon | reverse complement strand
TCCCCCCCCCCCCTTCCACACATACCACACGGTGCACATAGGCAGGATGCATCTACTGTACCATCCCCCCCTACCAAACTTTGCCTTGAACCTTGCTGGAGGTCCTCATAATTTCGTTTTCTTCGTGGTGTTAGGAAAGACGAGAAATGCAGGTTTCAGGCATGACCCTTGATTTTTAGGGGATACATAA
>NC_051409.1:27113510-27113615 GCF_015228065.2 Penaeus monodon | reverse complement strand
AAAATGGGTTTTTGGTGTGTGTTTTGTGATTTTGTTGTTGTGGTTGTGGGGTTTTGGGGGTTGGTTTTTTTTGTGAATTTGGGTTTTTTTTTTTGTTTATAATGT
>NC_051409.1:27111399-27112539 GCF_015228065.2 Penaeus monodon | reverse complement strand
AAACTACCAGCTCACCAAGTATAACAAAGTGCTTCTTGTTATAGAATGCCTTATGCTGTTTTCGTAATCCTTTCATAAAGAAAAGTTTTGAAAAAAAGAAAAAGCGGGATGCAGATACTCTTACCAATGCAAACATATTTCATCAAAACAAAATATATTTTGTTCTCAGATATTTTCTAAAAACCGCACTTTCAAAACAGCACAAAATTAAATAAAAGTTGTCTTTGGCCATTTCAGTCATAACTTAAATCAGAACTTCTATTTGAACATCAGTAATGTTTTCAATAAAGCAAAGAGAACGATACTGAAACGGGTTTACTTAAAGTCAAAAATTGACAAGGGAGAAGCACAACCAATCCCACACTAAGAAATGCCAAATATTTGTTTTACTGCCTCATCATTCTGCTAGCTCACTACCCAAAGAACCAAAAAGTACACTCCTGCAATCCAAGTGTAAGTTACCCACTCACAGCAGCGTGGATGTGTGCACTGTGAAAAAAAACCCCTTAATGACATTATAGCTGTGGAGGATGTCGCTTTCCCAAAAATGAAGAAAACATAATGCCCAATTATGTTCATGTGGTATCAACACTAGCATTTTCAAGGGTTTGTCAACATACACAGGAATTATCATCTGCTTCCCAATCAATTAGTAAAGTAATCTAATTTAAAATCAGATGATGGGGTTATATATTAAAATGAGCTATACATGCATTCATTCACATGAGCCTCACATCCATATGCAAAAAGAAACTATTGAATAGAACACAAACTGAAGGAAAATGAGATAATTTAAATGAAACCCTTCAATTATCTTTCCCAAATTCCCAAACCCAACACAACCCGTGACTAAATATGACAAAGAACACACAAAACCTAAATCTATGGGTAAATATGACATATAAAGGGAAATTCAAAAAGATATTTAATACAAATACACATAAATATATAGAGAAGACTGGAGATAAGACAGATGATAGATATAGGGACAGATTAAGTAATCATTAAATATAAAAAAAACCAGTTCTTTCTGAAACAACAGGCCTTTAAAAGTATTCAGGTTTAAACCATTGGATCTGGGTGAAGAGGACACCCCATCATGCAAAAATATGGGTGACAGGAATATCTCATCAAGGAAAT
>NC_051409.1:27111041-27111142 GCF_015228065.2 Penaeus monodon | reverse complement strand
AGGTCTATATAAATAAAGTCCATCACTGAGCTACTCAAATTTGTCCAACTCACACATGACGTCACTTGGAATAAAGCCTGGGGGTTTGTACACTAGAGACT
>NC_051409.1:27110540-27110625 GCF_015228065.2 Penaeus monodon | reverse complement strand
CCCCCAGGCTTTATTCCAAGTGACGTCATGTGTGAGTTGGACAAATTTGAGTAGCTCAGTGATGAGACTTTATTTATATAGACCT
>NC_051409.1:27110093-27110285 GCF_015228065.2 Penaeus monodon | reverse complement strand
ATTTCCTTGATGAGATATTCCTGTCACCCATATTTTTGCATGATGGGGTGTCCTCTTCACCCAGATCCAATGGTTTAAACCTGAATACTTTTAAAGGCCTGTTGTTTCAGAAAGAACTGGTTTTTTGATATTTAATGATTACTTAATCTGTCCCTATATCTATCAGATCTGTCTTATCTCCAGTCTTCTCTA
>NC_051409.1:27109104-27110040 GCF_015228065.2 Penaeus monodon | reverse complement strand
CATATTTACCCATAGATTTAGGTTGTGTGTTCTTTGTCATATTTAGTCACTGTTGTGTTAGGTTTGGGAATTTAGGAAGATAATTGTAAGGTGTTTCATTTAACATTAATCTCATTTTCCTTCAGTTTGTGTTCTATTCAATAGTTCTTTTTGCATATGGATGTGAGAGCTCATGTGAATGAATGCATGTATAGCTCATTTTAATATATAAACACATCATCTGATTTTAAATTAGATGACTTTACTAATTGATTGGGAAGCAGATGATAATTCCTGTGTATGTTGATCAAACCCTTGAAATGCTAGTGTTGATAGCCACATGAACATAAGTTAGGACATTATGTTGGCTTCATTTTTGGAATGCGACATCCTCCACAGCTATAATGTCATTGAAAAGGTTTTGTTTCACAGTGCACACATGCCACCGCTGCTGTGAGTGGGTAGAGCTACACTTGGATTGCAGTCAGAGTGTACTTTTTGGTTCTTTTGGGTATGTAGATGCTAGCAGAATGATGAGGCAGTAAAAACAAGTATTTGGCATTTTCTTAGTGTGGGATTGGTTGTGCTTCTCACCTTGTCAAATGTTTTGACATTTAAAGTACCAGTTTCAGTATCTGTTCTCTTTGCTTTATATGAAAACCATTACTGATGTTTCAGTAGAAGTTTCTGAATTTAAGTTATGACATGAAATGGCCAAAGACAACTTTTTATTTTAATTTTAGTGCTGTTTTGAAAGTTGCGGTTTATTTAGAAAATATCTGAGAACAAAATATATTTTGTTTTGATTGAAGTATGTTTGCATTGGTAAGAGTAATCTGCATCACATGCAGTGTTTTCTTTTTTTCAGAGACTTTTCTTTTATGAAATGGATTACTGAAATCAGCATAAGGCATTCTATAACAAGAATGCACTTTGTTATCACTTTGGTGATGCTGG
>NC_051409.1:27106796-27107120 GCF_015228065.2 Penaeus monodon | reverse complement strand
GTATTCTTTCCTGAACTGGTTGCCGGATAATGCACAGTTATTTGCTCAAAGGAGAAATTAGAAACTTTGGAACGCATATTTCTCTGTGCTATGATTTTAATTATTGAACCCATTTGAGGCCAATAAGTGACTTTAAAGGGATGTCGGGTGATATATTTTTTTTATGATAGCTTATTGAAGCAATATGATAAAAAAAATTGTAGGAAACTATGAAAGAGAATTTTTTTTTTCAGTTTGATATATAAAAAAAAAAAATCATAACAAATTTTCATTATGTTAAACAATGACCTTTACATTCTGCCCTTCAACATGTTTCTTTTTTTT
>NC_051409.1:27105852-27106724 GCF_015228065.2 Penaeus monodon | reverse complement strand
CATACATTCAGGAAATTAGATTGAGTAACAGAGTAATTTTGATTTATAGATCTAATTTTTTTCAGAAATGATTTTTTTTCTTTACCTTGACATAAAAGTCACTGTATGACTCCAATTAGTCTAAATTTGCATTATCATAGAAGCAAAGTATGTAAGCATGTCTTCTATTACATTATGAGATTAGGATTATCCCACCTTATAAAGGTACCAGACACTTTTCATGTCTCCCAAATAGGGTCGTGAGTAAAACTATCTTTTTTAACCCGTTGTGTTCTAGATTTTTGGGGTAGGGAAATTCATGCGAAATTCCACGTAAGATGTGGAGGGGGAGTGGCGAGGAGTGTCATAGAGTTGTGGGCGACTGCTATCTCACAAGAGGGCGTCTCTTTATCGAGTGGTGCTCTAAACGAGTGGCAGGAACTCCCCCCTCCCTCACTTTTCTGTGAGGTCCTAATGGCGGTAGTTCTTCTTACATTCTTCGGTCTGGTTAGATGTAGCTTTCCACATCTACCCATGTTGAAAAAGTATGTAAAACAACCTTGTAGTGATAAATTCATATTTTGAAGGCAAAACAACATTCATTCACTACTGAATCTGATGTAGCACTGAGCACATACGCTGCTCTGTTGCCAAAGATATCTTTATCCTCGTCCCCTGCCAGGCTTATATAGTATGATATAAAACACGTATTTAGTTTATTTTACATGAAAATACACCATTGCTAGTATTTGTGTGTGTGTCTGCTAGTTGTGTGATTTTGAAGAGGAGAGGGCATGAGGGGGTATGTAAACCTATTATATCTCTGTTATTATTCATAACTGTGAAAAGATACTTCATAGGATGAATCTTCAACCCCCCACCATTTTTTAGGG
>NC_051409.1:27105694-27105820 GCF_015228065.2 Penaeus monodon | reverse complement strand
CAACCTGACACCCTTTTAAACCTACTTTAGAGGAATATAATTCCTCAGTCACTGCAGTTGTGGCTAATCAAGCAAACAGTTGTTTAACACTCACAGCTAGGAGGGGACTCAATGTGTGGACAGGGA
>NC_051409.1:27105240-27105626 GCF_015228065.2 Penaeus monodon | reverse complement strand
ATGCACTTTTGTATATATATAGATATACATAATAATGCTATGGAAGATGGGAAAAATGCTCATAAAATTTTTAAATGCCTTTTTGTAATAGCATGAATGAGAGAAAGAACAGAGAAGCTTCAGTATTTCTGAACATATTATAATTTTTCTCATGGTACTTTATAAATATTTTGTTTGTGTTTGGGATGTCCCTTTAATAGAAGTATGAATAGCTTTTGATATTCATTTATTTGCATCCTCTTATGCAAGTATAAACATTTTGTAACATGTGGAAATACTTTTTTACAACAGTGCATATTCCTTTTTTAAACTCTTGAGTTATGTTCATTTATAAATTGATTTTTGATATATAACCAACATTTACTTTATCTCTCTACTTTCCAATT
>NC_051409.1:27104276-27104601 GCF_015228065.2 Penaeus monodon | reverse complement strand
CGTGTGGGAGTCACGACTTTTGTCCCATGACTCCCGCCCCCCCGGTTCTAAACGCCTTCAGTTTCCTTGTGTTCAAAAAAAAACAAAGATTCGTAGATCGTATAAGACAAAACTCTCTAAACTTGAGCTATTTTCCATTTTCCTGCTTACAAAATACTGATACATCATTCAGAGTCCATGGTATCTGAACAAAAATTAAGTTGGCAGGTGAGGCGGCATGTTGCAAAAATCTCATATTCTATCCTTTTGTTAAAATGGTATAAGACTAAAAAGTCTGAATGGAACATCTTCCTACTTCCCTTTATTGCTTAACAGGTCTTTATAG
>NC_051409.1:27094919-27100248 GCF_015228065.2 Penaeus monodon | reverse complement strand
GTGCAGAACAGTGAAGTATAAGCCCTCACAGGTACTGGTGGGAAACAGTCTTTGCTATCGAAGACTTTCCTGCTGTCTCGCCTCCTCCGCAGCACATCGCCTTCTCTTGCTACCATTTCAACCACTCCCATCTCTTTCTTCATCCAAAGACGACATTCTCTTTCTTCCCTACTTGCTTTAGATCCAGTTCTTTCCCTCACATCCACTACAACCATCTTCCTTGTTATCTACACCAATTACTTCCCAGAAGCAGAGCGGTTGTGGTGTAGAGACCTAAGTGAATCACCGCTGTGAAAGCACCACGAACGCTTATCAGTTAGTGAAGATATACTGTGTATTAAGCCAATATACTTACTTCCTCGCCCGAAGACCCAGGTCAGCATCCCATGTTAGCTCCTTGTCTTTAATCAAATACGATCTTCTGTTGTTCAGCGGTGCCACAAACCCAATATGCCTGATGAGAGGTAATCTAGGAAAACTATTAGCAAGATGAAATAATACAGTAAGAAATAAAAGGGGATGTATGAAGAGCAAAGGCAACTCATGCTCCCTCAGCTTCCTGTCACTCACCACATTTCGTATCGTGCTTTGGTCTTTTTTTTTCAGCATGATTTTCATTTTATGTCACCTTAATATTGAAAAAGAAACATGAAAAAACTACATAGACCCTAACTTGTTGGCGCAATTCGTCATATGGAGTAAAGTCGAAATACGGCCTAAATGCATCCTCCTAGTCTGTAAAAAGTATTCTATCCTTGACTTACATAATATATAACCCATTCAACCACACCCACCAACGTTAATATATCCTTATCAGTACTCCCAGATGTAATTAAATGAGATCTCAGCATAACCCTCCTATTTTCCTTCATCTTCATACAGAAGATTACCCTCATGATCTGATGACCTGTATTTTTTTATCAAGACTGTCAGCCCAGTTCTTCATATCTGCCATTGTGGCAAGTGTTACGGTGAGGAGTAATCTGCTTATGTATTGTCTTTGCTGAGAACAACACCAACGAGCCGGCAGCAGTTTGCGCTGTAACTGTCGAGTTAAATTCAGAGCCAGTTAATGCACAAGTTCATGGGTCTGCTGTAATACAGATCATTCAGTTATTGACACAAGCTTCCAAACTTCTTCGCTAACCCAATGTATCAATAGCCCTTGAGGAAACTTGATTACTACAAAAACAACCAATCACGTAGATTAACGATGTACGTACACTGCGATATCTTCAACCCTAGCTGGCAAAATTAGTTTGCCAGTAATGTGGAGAATCCAGGGATGAGGCATAAATAGCCCCTCAGTCTAAGCTTAAACTCTGCTATAGCAGAAGACACTCACATCGCCGTCTTTCTGGTCTTGTCTGGAACACCTCATCAAGTTCCTGTAAAGACAATCTACACGATTCAAGTAATCAACAATACAAATGAACTTATCTCACTGAGTACAACTGTATTGAACGCAACCTTGCTTCTTTTGGGCACTAAGCAGATTCCAAGTACTGGGGAGCTGTGGATCTTGCAGACATCTACTGCCAACTTTAGTTTCTAAGTCTTTTCCTTCCTGTCATTTGCTATTTTGGTTGGAGGTACAAATGCGCGACGTGCTTTTATGGATCCTGAAGGAAATGATAAGTCAAATCCTTTCATAAGAGTTCTTTTACACTAGACCACACCATTAAAAATACTATAAGTAAAATTAGCATAGAAAGGGTTCACTCTTCCTCCAGTCTGACAGAGTACAGTACATGATTCCCGCAGCAAGTTCTCGACCACTTGACCAGGCCTTGACATGATGCACCTTCGAGTGTGATTCGCAGTTCACCACGTAGTACAAGCTGCAATTTTGTTAGAGTCTACAAAAGATCTGTTGTCCCCATTACTCAAACACTGACACTTATGCCTTAATATGTCCTCATCAGACCAATAACTTACAAAGTGTATAAGTTGCTGTGTAAAAGGAGAGAAACATTAGGCCAATTCACTAACACTCCCTCAGTATCGCGCTTTACTGGGCGGCAGTAGAGTGATTCATACAACATCAAGTGGAGCTATTGCGATCACTAGTAGCATTGCGATTGCACAATAGCATACAATCCCCCCTCCTAAACGCGTACTCTTTCTACATTTTAGGTTTTGATTTAATCTGCTTAGAAAGATCTTCCGAGGGATACAGATTAAAAGAAATCAGGAGCTTTTATAATGGAAATCCTGCCCTGGAGCACCACCGAACCTTATCATATAGGCTGAAAGTTACTGTGTATAACGAACAATATACTTACTCCCCCGTAAAGACCAGGTAGCTCCTGTTAATCCTTGTCTTTTAAAAATACGATCTCTGTGTGTTCGGTGGCCACAAACACAATATGCCTGATGAGAGGGTATTAGGGAAATGATTACAAGAAGATAAAAAATACAGTAAGAAATAGAACGGGGAGTATGAAGACAAAGTGCCACTCAGCTCCCTCAGACCTTACCTTTTTCACTCCCTTTCTACGTGCTTTTGGGTCTTTTTTTATCAGCAGGATTTTCAGGTTTTATTTCACATTATATTGATAAAGAAACAGGAAAGAAACTGCATAACACTAACTTGTTGCCAATATCGTCTATAAGGAGTAAAGGATCCCGGAACTACGGCTAAAATCATCCGCCTACTCTGGTACAAAGTTTCATATCCTTACCTTAATAATATATAACCCAGTCACCACAAACCACCACGTTATATCTGATCAGGTACTTTCCAGATGATAATTAAATGGGATATCCAGCATAAACCTCCTATTCTTCAATCTTCAGATAACGAAGAGTTACCCTCTATGATCTAGAATGACCTGTATGTTTATCAAGACGTCAGCCACAGTTTACTTTCCATATCTGCCATTGTGCCAGGTTAGGGTGAGGCTTAATCTGCTTCCTTATTGTCTTGCATGAGACATCACCATAGCCGACAGCAGTTGCGGTAACTGCGGTGAGTAGGCCAGTTAATAGCGACAAGTCCGGGGTCTGCTGGAAATACAGCATTCAGTTATTTGACCAACTTAAAACTTCGCTAACCCAATTATCAATACCCTTAGGATACTTGATTCTACAAACACACAATCACCTTAGATTAACCGGATTACCTACACTGGCGTATCCGTCACCCTATCTGCAAAAATTCGGGTTGCAGTAATGGTGGAGAAGTCCAGGGATGCGGCAGAATAGCCACACCCTCAGTACTAAGCTTCACTCTGCTAGCAGAAATCACTCCACATCCCGTCTCTTGGTCTTGGCTGAACACTCATCAAAGCGTTCCTGTAAAATACAAATACTAACTATTCAAGTAATCAACAATATCAAATGAACTTAGTCTCACTGGTACCTAACTGGTATGTGAAAGCAACCTTGCTCGTGCCTGAAGCAATTCCGGAGTACTGGGGAAGCTGTGGCCTTGAGACATCTAATGCAACTTTATGTTTCCATACTCTTACCCCTTCCTGGTCCTTGCTAATTTTGGTTTGAGAAAATGCAGGCCCGTGCTTTATGGATCTGGAAAGAAATGTAAGTTTCAAATCCTTTCCATAAGAGTCTTTTACACTAACAACCCATGACAAAATCTAATAAGTATAATTCATAGAAAGGGTTCAATGCTTCCTCCCTCTGACACAAGAGTAAGAGTAACATGATTACCGCAGCGAATTCCTCGACCCTTGACCAGTCCTTGACCGGATGGCAAGCCTTCGAGTGTGATTCGCAGTTCACACACGGAGTACACTGCAATTTTGTTTAAATACAAAAGTCTTTAGTCCATTAATCAACAATACTATGCTTAAATATGTCTCATTCAGACCAGAAATTACAAAGTGTATGAGTTGCTGGTGAAAGGGATAAAACATTAGGGCCCCGGATTCACTTATAACACTCCCTGTTCCGATCGTGCCTTGATGTGCGGCAGTCGGTGTTGTCATAACACCCCTCTTGAGTGGGGTGCCATTGCTAGTCAACTAAGTAGGCCTTGGCAGATTGAACACAAGAGCATCCAAGGTCCCAACCTCCTAATACTGCTGTACTCTTTCTAATTTGTTGTTGGACCATTATATGCTTAGAACTAACTACTTTCCTGAGTGATACCAGATTAAAAGAAATCATGAAGCTATTTATATGGAATCCCCTGGTAAGCACCAACACCAGGAAGCATACTTATCATGTATGTATAGAGTTATACTGTGTATAAACCCAATATAACTATACTCGCCCATAAAAAAGACAGGTCAGGCATCCCGGGTTAATCCTTTCTTTAATAAAACCGGATCTTCTGTTTGTTCAGGGTGGCCCCAAAACACAATATTCCCTTTGAGAGGTATTAGGGAAAATATTACAAGGATAAAAAAATGCAGTAAGAAATAAAAAGGGAGTATGGTCGAGGACAACCTGTGCGCAACTCGCTCCCTCTAGACTTCCTTTTCAAACATCCATTTCTTACAGTGCTTTGGACTTTTTTTCAGCAGGATTTTCAGTTTATTTCACATTAATATTGATCAATAACAGAAGAAGTAACAGCCTAGACACTAACTGTGTTGCGCATATACAGGTCTTAGGGAGTAAGTCCCTAAAATTAGACGTCTAAATCATCCTCACTAAGTCTGGTACAAGTGTAGTCATATCCTTAATTACATAATATATAAACCCATCACCACAAACCCCACGTTAATTCCTGATCGGTACTACTTCCAAATGATAATTAAATGGTATCTCAGCATACCTCCTATTTCTCATCTTCAGTACGCGAAGAATTAGCCCTCATGGATCTGATACCTGTATTTTATCAAAGACTGTGCACCCAGTTTAACTTTGCATTATCTGCCATTGTGGCAATGGTGGTGTAGGCTTATCTCTTATTATGTCTTGCATGGACATCACCATAGCCGACAGCAGTTGCTGGTAACTAACTGCGTAGTATACTCCATTTAATAGCACAATCATGTCTGCTGGAATACAGCATCAGTTATGTGACACAAGCTTCAAACTTGTTCGCTAACCCATGTATCAATAGCCCGTATGAAACTTGATTACGTAACAGAAACACAATCAACTAGATTACGGTGTCGTACACTGCGATATCTTCCAACCCTATCTGGCAAATTAGGGTTTGCCAGTAATGTGGATAATCCAGTTGAGGCATGAATAGCCCATCTTCTAAGCTAGCCTCTTGCCAGCAGAAGAACACCACATCGCCGGTCTTCTGGTTGGCTGAAACGCTCATAAAGAGTTTTCCTGTAAAACACATCAAATCTAAACTATTCACGTAATCATACCATCGTCATATGGTTCTAGTCCCCTCACTAGT
>NC_051409.1:27086687-27094873 GCF_015228065.2 Penaeus monodon | reverse complement strand
TTGTATGTGAACACCTTGCTCTTGCATGAGCAATTCCAGGAGTACTGGGAGCTGTGGTCGTGAGACTCGTGCCACTTTATGTTTCTATCTTCCCCTTCCTGGTCTTTGCCTATTTTGTTTGAGAGAATGCAGCCGTGACTTTATGATGCTGGAAGGACTGATAAGTTCATCCTTTACTAAATCTTTTTACCTACCACACCATGAAAAAATACTAATAAAGTAAATTACATAGAAAAGGTTCATCTTCCTCAAGTCTGACACGGTATTACATGATTACCGCAGCAAGTTCTCGCCACTGGACGGCCTTCGGACAGGATGCAAAGCCTCTCGATGGTGATCGAGTTTCACACACGGATAACAACTGCAATTTTGTTGATTTAATACAAACGAATAGGGTGTCACATATCAACATGCACTATGCATTAAATATGTCTCAATTCAGACAAGATTTACAAGTGTATGATGGCTGGGTGAAAGAGAAACTTGGGCAGGTCCTTACACTCCCTCGATCGCGCTTAAGGCTAGCGCAGTAAGGTGTCATACAACATCCAGTGGGGCCGATTGCTAATCACTAGTAGCATTGCAGATTGAACACAATAGCATACCAGCCCAACCTTCCTAACGGCTGTACTCTTCTACATTTTTGTTTGAGACATTTGTATTGCTTAGTAAACTGACTTCCGAGTGATACCTATTAAGAAATCAGGAAGCTTTGATAATGGGAAATCGCCCTGTGTAGCACCACCGGAAGCCTATACATGTATGTGAAGATTCCTGTGTATAAAAAGCACAATAACTTACTCCCCAGAAGACCAGTCAGCATCCCTGTTAATCCTTGTCTTTGTATAAAATATTTATACGGATCTTCTCGGTTTCAGGTGGCCACGAAACACACACCATATGCGCTGTGAGAGGTATTAGGGAAAAATATTACCAAAATAATCATACATTAAAGAAATAAAATGGGAGTATAGACCAAGGCAACTCAAGCTCCCTCAGACTTTCCTTTTCACTCCATTTCTTACAGTGCTTTGGTCTTTTTTATCACCGGATTTTCAGTTTGATTTTCACATTAATATTTAATAAGACGAAGAAACTCTAGACACTAACATTGTGCGCAATATCGATCTATAAGGAGTAAAGGCCCGTAAATACGGCTAAAATCATCCTCACTAAGTCGGGTACACAAAGTATTCATATCCTTCTTACTAATATATAACCCATTCACCACAAACCACCACGTATCTCCTGATCAAGGTACTTCCAGAGATAATAAATGGGATCTCTCAGCATAACGCCATTTCTTGCATCTTCATGTACGAGATTAACCCTCATGATCTATGACCTGTATTTTTATTCAAGACTGTCAGCACAGTTTACTTTCAATATTGTCCATTGTGCAGGGTTAGGTGAGGATTATCTGCTTATTATGTCTTGCATGAGACATCCGATAGCGCAGCAGTTGCTGTAACTGCGGTGAAGTAGAGCCAGGTTAAATATCACCAGTCATGGGTCTGATGGAAATACAGCTTCAGTTATGTGACACAAGCTTCAAACTTCGCTAACCCAGTATCAATAGCCCTTATGATACTTGATTACTAACAAAACCCAATCGAACTAGGATTAACGGATGTACGTACACCTGCGTATCTTCAACCCTATCTGGCAAGTAGGTTTTGCCAGGTATGTGGAGAATCCATGGATGAGTGCATAATAGCCGCATCAGTCTAAGCTTAACTCTGCATAGCAGAAGACCCTCCATCGCCGTCCTTCTGGTACTTGGGCTGAAACACCTCATCAAAGGTTCTGTAAAATACACATCTAAAACTGTTCAAGTAAATAACAATTCAATGAACTTAGTCTCACTGTACCAATGGTATTGAAAGCAACCTTGCTCTTGCACTTAAGCAATTCCCAGGAGTACTGGGAAAGCTGGTGGATCTTGTAGACATCTCATCCGACTACTTATGTTTTCTAGAGTCTTCCCTTCATGATTCTTGCTATTTTGGGGTTTGAGAGGAAATGCAGTGCACGTGCTTTATGATCTGGAAAGGAAATGCTAAGGTTCAAATCCCTTTACATAAGAGTCTTTACACTAGACCACACCAGGAAAAATACTATAAAGTAAAATTACATAGAAAGGGTTCAATCTTCCTCAAAGTCTGACCGAGAGTAAGGTAACACATGAATTACGCAGCAGTTCTCGACCACTGACCAGGGCGCTTGGACAGGAATGCAAGCCTTCGTGAGTGTGATTCGCATTCACACACGGAAGTACAACGCAATTTTTGTTTGATTAAAATACAAAAGATATGGTGTCACATTAATCACATGCCAATTCATTAATATGTCTCAATTCAGATCAAGAATTTACAAGTGTATGAAGATTGCTGTGCAAGGAGAAAACATTCGGGCCAGATTTCCTTAACCGCCCTCAGGTCCCCTGTTTTAGGCTGCGGCAGTAAGGTTTCATACAACATCCCGGGAGTGAGGGGCCGATTGCTACTCACTGGTAGCATTGCAGATTGAACAACAAAGAGATACAATCAACCTGTCTAAAACGCTGTATCCCTTTCTACATTTTGGTTTGGACATTTGTATGCTTAGAAAATCCTTCCAGTGATACCAGATTAAAGAGAAATCGTTGAGCTTTATAATGGGAATCGCCCTGTGAAGCACCAACCGAGCTTATCGTAGGTGAAGAGTTCTGTTTAGAAGCTACCAATACGTACTCGCCCAGAAAGACCAGGTCCCCGCATCCCCTGTTAATCCTTGTCTTTATAAATACGGATCTTCTCTGTGGTCAGGTGGCTCACAAACACACAATAATCTGATGAGAGTATTATGGAAAATATTACGAAAATAAAAAATCAGTAAGACATAAAAGGGATATGACACAGCACTCAGCTCCCTCAGACTTCCTTTTCACTCCATTTTTCTTACATGTGCGTTGTCTTTTTTATCAGCAGGATTTTCAGTTTTTTCACATTAATATTGAATCAAGAAACAGGAAGAAAACTACCTACACTAACTTGTTTTGCGCAATATCGTCTATAAAGGATTAAGAGTCCGGAAATACGGCTAAAATCTCCTCGCTACAATTCTGGTACAAAATATTCATATCTTACTTACATAATATTAACCCCATCACCACAACCACCCCGTTTAATATCCTGATCTACTTCCAGAATGATAATTAATGATATCTCAGCATAACATCCTATTTCTCATCTTCAGATGAAGATTACCCTCATGATCTGATGAGCCTGTATTTTTATCAAAGACTGTCAGCCACAGTTTACTTTCAATATCTGCCCTTGTGCATGTTATTGAGGATTAATCTGCTTATTATTGTCTTGCCAATGAGACATCCCCTAGTTCCGATGTCGAGCATTTGCTGTAACTTCGGTGAAGTAGAGCCGTTTAAATAGCACATTCTTGTGTCTGACTGCAATACAGCTCAGTATATGTTCACAAGCTTCCAACTTCGCTACCAATGTATCATAGCCATTAGGCAACTTGCTTCAACAAAACAAGACCAATTCACTTAGATTAGACGGATGTACGTCCCTGGCATATCTTCACCTATCTGGCAAAATTAGGTTTGCCATTGTGGAGACTCCAGGGATGATGCATAATAGGCCCATATCTAAGCTTAAACTCTGCTAGCAGAAGAAACACTCCAGCGCCTCTTCTGGTCTTGCTGAACCCTCATCAAGAGTTCCTGTAAATAACATCTAAACTCTTCAAGTAAATCAATCAATATCAAATGAACTTAGTCCTCACTGGTACCTAGAAAATGGTATGTGACGCAACCTGCTCTTGCACTGAAGCAATTCAGGAGTAACTGGGGAAGCGTGTGATCTTGAGACTCTATGCCACTTATGTTTCCTACGTCTTCCCCTTCCTGTCTTTGCTATTTGGTTTGAGAGGAATGCATGCACGTGCTTTATTGGATCTGCAAGGAAATGATAATTTTCAAATCCTTTACATAAGATCTTTACACTAGAACCACACTCATGAACAATACCTGATAAGTAAAATTACTAAAAGGGTTCATCTTCCTCAAGTCTTGACAGAGTAAAGTAATATTACCGCAGCAAGTCTCGCCTCTTGAACCAGGCCTTGGCAGGAGCAGCCTCGAAGTGGTGATCGCAGTCACACACGAGTAAACTGCAATTTTATTGATTATACAAAGATATGTGCCACATTAACCATGGACACTTGGCTTACATATGTCCTCATTCAGACAATAATTTACCAAGTGTATGAAGTTTTCTGTGAAGAGAACACCATTAGGGCAAGATTCCTTAAGCACTCTCAGGATCGCGCCTATAGCTGCGCCGTAAAGGTGTTCATACACTCCCGAGTGGGGGGCCGATTGTACTCACTAGTAGCAGTGCGATTGAACACAAAAGAGCGCCATACGAATCCCAACCTTCCTAACGCTGTACTCTCTTTCTACGATTTTTGGTTTGGACATTTGATATTCTTAAAAAATACTTCCACGAGTGATAAGCCAGATTAAAAGAAATCAGTAGCTTTTATAATGGGAATCGCCCTGTGATCACCACCGGAAAGCCTTATCATGTAGTTGAGAGTTACGTTCTAAAGCACAATATACCTTACTCGCCCAGAAAGACCAGGTCAGCATCCCTGTTCATCCTTGTCTTTTAAACATAGCGGTCTTCTATGTGTCAGGTGGCCACAAACCACCAATCTCCTGATGATAGGTATTATGGAAAATAATATACAAAAGATAAAAATACCAGTAAAGAAATTAAAAGGGGAGTATAAGACTAAGCACTCCGCTCCCTCAGACTTCCTTTTCACTGCCTCCATCTGCTTACAAGATGCTTTGGTCTTTTTTTTAATCAGCAGGTTTTCACAGTTTATTTCACATTATTTGAATAAGAAACCGGAAGAAACTACATAGACACTAATTTGTGCGCTATACGGTCTATAGGATAAAGTCCGACATACGGCTAAAATCATCCTCCTAAGTCTGGTACAAAAGCTTTCATATCTTACTTACAGAATATCTACACCCAGGTCCCCACAAACCCCACGTTATATCCTGATCATTTCTTCCAATGATTATTAAATGGTATCTCATCATACCTCCGATTTCTTCAATCTTCAGTACAATATTACCCTCATGATCTGATGAACCTGTATTTTTTATCATACTGTCAGCCACAGTGTACTTTCAAGATCTGCCCTTGTGTCAGGGTTAGGTGGGATAATCTGCTTATTATTGTCTTGCATGAACACACCATAGCCGACACAGTTGCTGTACTGCGGTTGAAAGTAGAGCCGGTTTGACAATAGCCACAATCATGGTGATACGAGCTGTAAAAATACATCATTCCATTTATGTGACACAAGCTTCAAACTTCCTACCCAATGTATCAATAGCCCTTAGGGCTGATGATACATTGGTTAGCGAAGTTTGAAGCGTTTTCACATAGAATGCTGTTTTTCCGCAGACCCATGACTTGTGCTATTTAACCTGGCTCTACTTCACCGCAGTTTACAGCACCTGCTGTCGGCTTGTGGATGGTCTCATCAAGACATAATAAGCCGATTAGCCTCCCTAACCCTTGCCACAAGTGCAGATATTGAGAAGTTAACTGTGGCTGACAGTCTTTGATAAATCCAGGTCATCAGATCATGAGGTCATCTTCGTACTGAAGATGAAGGGGGGAAAAAATAGGATGTTATCTGAGATATCCATTTAATTATCACTGAGTACCTGATCAGGATATTTACGTGGGTGGTTTGTGGTGACTGTGTTTATATCTTATGTAAGTTAATGAAATTATGAAAAAAAAAGTTACTTGTTGGACCAGACTTGTGGATGATGATTTTAGCCCTTTTTCCGGAGCTTTACTCCTTATAACCGATATTGCCACAAGTTAGTGTCTATGTAGTTGTGCCTTCTGTTTCTTTATCAATATTAATGTGATAACTGAAATCCTGCTGATAAAGAAAGACCCAAAGCCTGTAAGAATGGAGTGAAAAGATCTGAGGGAGCTTATTGCATTTGTTCTTCATACTCCCTTTTATTTCTTACTGTATTTTTTTTACTTTGTAATATTTTTCCCTAAATACCTCTCACAGGCATATTGTGTTTTGTGCCACCTGAACACAGAGAACCGTATTTTTTATAAAGACAATGATTACCAGGATGCTGACCTGTCTTTCTGGGCCTAGTAAGGATATTGTGCTTTATACACGATACCTCTTCACCTACATTGAGAAGTGCTTCCGTGGTGCTTCACAGGCGTTCCCATTATAAAGCTTCACTGATTTCTTGTTAATCTGGTATCACTCTGAAGTCTTTTACTAAGCATAATCAAATGTCCAACCAAAAATGTACAAAATTACAGCGTTAGGAAGTTGGATTGTATGCTCTTTGTGTTCACTCTGCAATGCTACAAGTGATTAGCAATCGGCCCCCACGCGGGATGTTGTATGACACTACTTACTTTCCGCAGCCTAAGGCCGCGATCCACACACTGAAGGAGTGTTCATTGAAGTCTGGCCCTAATGTTTTTCTCCTTTCACCAGCACTTCATAACTTTGTAATTCTTGGTCTGATTGAGCATTTAATGCATAGTTGTTCATTGTTGATTTGTTGACACCATATCTTTTGTATTTAATTCAACAAAATTGCAGTTGTACTCCTATGTGAACTGCGATCAACACTCGAAGCTTGCACCTGTCCAGGCCTGGTTCAAGAGGGTCGGAACTTGCTGCGGTAATCAGGTTACTTTACTCTTGTTCGACCTTAGAGGAATATTGAACTTCTATGTAATTTTGATTCTTTATATATTTTTTCATGTTGGTCTAGTGTAAAGACTCTTATGTAAGAGGATTTTAACTTCGCATTTCCTTCCAGATCTCATAAACACGGCTGCCTTTTCCTCGCAAACCAAATAGCAAAGCAGACGGGGCAGCTTAGGAAACATAAAGTTGGCATTAGATTCTCAGATCCACACTTCCCCCAGTACTCCTGAATTGCTTCAGTGCAAGAGGCAAGTGCTTTCACTACCATTGTACCATTGAGACTAAGTTTCATTTGATATTGTTGATTTTCTTGATAGTTTTAATTTGTATTTTAACACGAACTCTTTGATGATTGTGTTTCACCAACCATAAGACCGGCGCGATGTGATGTCTTCTGCTATGCAAGTTTTAAGCTTAGACTGAATGGGCTACTTCATGCCTAATCCTGGATCTCCACAGTTGACTGGCAAACTAATTTTGCCAGTAGGGTTGAGTATCGCCGGTGTACGTACATCCTTCATCTAAGTTGTTGGTGTTTTTGTAGTTAATCAGTTTCTAAGTGCTATTGATAGCATTGTGTTAGCGAAGTTTGAGCTGTGTCCACATACTGAATGGCTGTATTTCCAGCAGACCCATGACTTGTGCTATTTAACCTGCTCTACTTCCACCGCAGTTACCGCACTGCTGTCGTCTATGGTGAGTGCTTCATGCAAAGACATAATAATCAAGATTTATCCCTCACCTAACCTGCCACAAGGCAGATATTGAAATAAACTGTGCTGACAGTCTTTGTAAAAAAAGTACAGGTCATCAGATCATGAGGTATCTTCATATCTGAGAATTGAAGAATAGGAGGTATCTGAATATCCCATTAATTATCATCTGGAATACCTGATCAGGATATTACGTGTGGTTTGTGTGGACCTGGGTTATATATTATGTAATAAGGATTGCTCTTTTTGTACCAACTATGAGGATGACTTTAGCCGTATTTCCGGACTTTACTCCTTATAACCGTATTGCGCAACAAGTTCGTGTCTATGTTTTCTTCCTGTTTCTTTATTCAATATTAAATGTGAAAATAACTGAAAATCCTTCTGATAAAAAAGACCAAAAGCATGTACTAATGGTGAAAAGGAAAAAAGTCCCTGAGGGAGCTGGTTTGCCTTTGTCTTCATAATCCCGCTTTTTTATTTCTTTACTTGTTTTTTATCGTTTGTAATATTTTCCCCTCATTACCTCTCATACAGGCATATTGGTGTTTTGGGCTCCACCTGACACAGAAAAATACGGATTTTTATAAAGACAAGGTATTACTCAGATGCTGACCTGTCTTTCGGGCGATTAATATATTGTGCTTTATACACAGTAACTCTTCACCTACATGATAAGGC
>NC_051409.1:27078701-27086645 GCF_015228065.2 Penaeus monodon | reverse complement strand
GTGTTGCTTTCACAGGCGTCCTTATAAAAGCGTTCACTGATGTCGTTTAATCTGGTATCACTCGGAGTATTTTTCTAAGCATATCAAATTCCAACCAAAAATTAGAAAAGTAACAGCGTTAGAGTTGGGATGTAGCTCTTTTGTTCAGATCGGGCAGCTACTATGAATTAGCAATCGTCCGCCCCCTCTGGATGTTGGATGAACACCTTACTGTGCGCGGCTAATGCGCGATCCTGGGGAGTGTTAAGTGATCTGGCCCAATGTTTTCTCCTTTACCACAACTTCATACACTTTGTAAATTCTTGGTCTGAATTGAGACATTTTATGCTAGTTTCATTGTTGGTAATGTGCACCATATCTTTTTGTATTTAATCAACAATTGCAGTTGTTACTCCTTTGTGGAACTGCGAATCACCACTCGAAGGCTTGCATCCTGTCCAAGGCCCTGGTTCAAGATGGTCAGAACTTGCTGCGGTAATCAGTTACTTTACTCTTGTTCAGAACTTGAGGAAGGATTGTACCCCTTTCTATGTATTTTACTTTATTAGTATTTTTCATGTTGTGGTCTAGTGTCCAGACTCTACGTAAAGGATTTGAACTTTATCATTCCTTTCCAGATCCTAAAGCACTTGCTGCTTTTCCTCTCACCAAATAGCAAAGACCAGAGGGAAGACTTAGGAACATCAAGATTGGCATTGATGTCTCAGATCACAGCTTCCCCATAACTCCTGGAATTGCTTCAGTGCAATAGCAAGGTAGCTTTTCCACCATACCATTGGTACAGTGAGACTAGTTATTTGATATGTTGATTTACTTGAATAGTTTAGATTTTTATTTTACAGGAACTCTTTGATGAGTGTTTCAGCCAGACCAGCAGACGGTCGATGTAGTGTCTTCTGCTATGCATAGTTTTAAGCTTAGACTGTGGCTATTCATGCCTCATCCTGGATTCTCCCACATTACTGCTATAACCTCTTTTCCAGATAGTGTTGAAATATCGCCAGTTGTCTACATCCGTTATCTAGTTGATTGGCTGTTTTTGTTAGTATCAAGTTTCCTAAGCTATTGATACATTGGGTTTGCGAAGTTTGAAGCTGTGTCAATAACTGAATGCGTATTTCCAGGCAGACCCGATACTTGTGCTATTACCTGGCGCTACTCACGCAGTTACGCACTGCTGTCTGCTATGGTGATGTCTCATGCAAGACAATAATAAGCAGATTAAATCCTCACTAACCCTTGCCACAATGGCATATATTGAAGTAACGTGCTGACAGTCTTTGATAACAAATACAGTCATCAGTCATGAGTGTAAAGCTTCGTACTGAAGATTGAGAAATAGGATTATGCTTAGATATCCCATTTAATTAATCAGCTGGGTTCCTGATCAGGATATTAGACGTGGTGTTGGGGGTGACGGTTTTATCTATTATGTAAGTAAGGATATAATACTTTTGTACTCTACTTAGGAGATGATTTAGCCGTATTTTCCGGACTTTACTCCTTATAGACCGGAATTTGCGCAACAAGTTAGTTGCTATGTATTTTTCTCCTGTTTCTTTATTCAATATATGTGAAATAACAGAAAATCCTTCTGATAAAAAGAACAAGCACTGTAAAAATGGAGTGAAAGGAGTCTAGAGCTGATTTGCTTTGTCTCTATCTCCCCCCTTTTTATTCTTTACTGTATTTTTTTATCTTTGTAATATTTTTCCCTATTACCTCTCATCAGCTATTGTCTTTTTTGTGTACCACTTGACCACGAGAATATCGTATTTTTATAAAGACAAGGATTAAAGGGATGCTGACCTGGTCTCCTGGGTCGATTCTTCTTTTTGTGGTTAAAAAAATGTATTAAATTTGGGGGTGCTTTAGACACAGTAACGCTTCACCTACATGATAAGGCTTCCGTGTGCGTCAACAGGCGATTCATTAGTTAACAGCTTCATGTTCTTTTAATCTGTATCACTCGGCAGTATTTTCTAAGCATATCAAATGTCCCAACCAAAATGTAGAAAGAGTACAGCGTTTATGGAGGTTGTGATTGTATGCTCATTTGTGTTCATCTGCAATGCTACTAGTGATTATCAATCGGGCCCCACTCTGGATGTTGTGATGAACACCTTGACATGCCGCGCTAAGCGCGATCCTGAGGAGTGTTAAGTGATCTGCCCTAATGTTTTCTCCTTTCACCAGCACTTCATACACTTGGTAATCTGTCTGGAAGTGAGACATTTTAATGCATAGTGTCTTGTTCTGATTAATGTGACCCCATATCTTTTGTAATTTAATTCACACAATTGCAGTGTTTACTCCTTGTGTGACTGCTGAATCACCACTCAAGGCTTGCATCCTGTCCAAGGCCTGGTTCAAGATGGTTCGATACTTGCTGCGGTAAGCATGTTCTTTTCTCTTGTTCAGACTTGAGGAAATTGAAACCCTTTCTATGTAAATTTACTTTAGTAGTATTTTTCTGTGGTGTCTGTGTAAGCCCTCTTATAGTAAAGGATTTGACACTTATCATTTCCTTTCCATATCCTAAGCACGCTGCATTTCCTCTCAAACCAAATAGCAAAGACCAGGAAGGGGAAAGCTTAGTACAACAAAAAGTTTGGCTTAGATTTCTAAGAC
Organism: Penaeus monodon; assembly: GCF_015228065.2. Taxonomy (NCBI): domain Eukaryota; kingdom Metazoa; phylum Arthropoda; class Malacostraca; order Decapoda; family Penaeidae; genus Penaeus; species Penaeus monodon. The sequence goes on along the minus strand of NC_051409.1, from coordinate 27,084,014 downwards.
CACAGCTGCCCCATTACTCACTTGAATGCTTTCAGTGCAAGAGAAAGATTGCTTTCACATACCAGTTGGTACCAGTGAACTAAGTTCATCTGATATTGTGGATTTACTTGAATAGTTTTAGATTGTATTTTAACAGGAACTCTTTGATGAGGGTTCAGCCAGACCAAAACGGCGATGTGGTGTCTTCTGCTATCAGATTTGAAGCTTGAACTGATGGGCTATTCATGCCTCATCCCTGGATTTCTCCACATTACTGTCCCCACCCACACACCAACCTATTTTGCAGATAGGTTGAAGATATCGCCATGTCGTACATCCGTAATCTAAGTTTTGGTGTTTTGTAGTTCAAGTTTCCTAAGGCTATTGATACATTCGGGGGGTGAGGGGTTTAGCGCAGTTGAAGCTTGTGTCACATAACTGAATGCTGTATTTCCAGCAGACCCGGACTGTGCTATTACCTGGCTCAACTTCACCGCAGTTACAGCACTGCTGTCGGCTATGTGATGTCACTCATGCAAGCACAATAAGCTATTAATCCTCACCTACCCTTGCCAATGGCAGATATTGAAGTAACCTTGCTGACCGTCTTTGATAAAAAATACGGTCATCGATCTGAGGTAATCTTCTTACTGAAGATTGAAGAAATAGGATGTTATGCTTATATCTCCCTTATTATCATCTGGAAGTACCTGATCATGATATTAACTGTGGTGTTTTGTGTGACTGGGTTTTTATATTAAGTTAAGTAGAATATGATACTTTTTGTACCATACTTAGTGAGGATGATTTATGCCGTATTTCCGACTTTACTCCATATAGACCGCTATTGCGCAACAAGTAGTGCTTGTAGTTTTCTTCCTGTTTTCTTTATTCAATATATGTGAATAAACTGAATCCTGCTGATTAAAAAAAGACAAGCACTGTAAGAAATAGGGAGTGAAAGGACTCTCAGCAGCTGAAGTGCCTTGTCTTCAACTCCACTTTTTATTTCTTTACTGTATTTTTTTTATCTTTTGTAATATTTTTCCTAATTACCTCTCATCAGGCCTATGTGTTTTGTGGCCACCTGAACACACGGAAATCCTTATTTTTATAAGACAAGGAATTAACAGGATGCTGACCTTCCTTTTCTGGGCGAGTAAGTATATTGTTCTTATACACAGTAACTCGTCACCTACATGATAAGGCTTCCGTGGTGCTTCACAGGCGTCCCATATAAAACTTCACTGATTTCTTTTATCTGTATCACTCGGAAGTATTGTTTCTCAGCATATTAAATTTCCAAACCAAAATGTAGAAAGAGTCCAGCGTTTAGAAGAGTTGGGATTGGTATGCTCTTGTGTTCTCTCAATGCGACTAGTGATTAGCATCGGCCCCCAACTCTGGATGTTGTATGAACACCTTACTGCCGCAGCTAAGCACGATCCTGAGGGAGTGGTTAAGTGAATCTGGCCCTAATGTTTTCTCCTTTCACCAGCACTTCATACACTTTTAATTTCTGGTCTGAATTGAGACAATATATTTAATGCTAGTGTTTTCCATTGTTGATTAAGTGTTGGCCGACCATATCTTTTTGTATTTATTCAACCACAATTGCAGTTGTACTCCGTGTGTTGAACTGCGAAATCACCCCTCGTGAAGGCTTGCATCTGTCCAAGCCTGGTCACGATGGTCGATAACTTGCGCGGTAATCATGTTACTTACTCTTGTTCAGGTTACTTGAGAGATTGGACCCTTTCTCTTTATTTTACTTTTTCGTATTTTTCATGGTGTGGTCTATTGTAAATGACTCTTCTTTAAAGGATTTGAAACTTATCATTTCCTTTCCAATCCAAAAGCACGTGCCTGCCTTTCCCTCTCAAACCAAAATAGCAAGACCAGAAGGGGAGCGTAGGAACATAAAGTTGGCATTGATTCTCAATATCCACAGCTTCCCCAGTACTCCTGGAAGTGCTTCAGTGCAAGACAAGGTTGCTTTCAATACCATTGTACCAGTGAGACTAAGTTCATTGATATTGTTGATTTACTTGAATAGTTTAGATTTGTTATTTTACATGACTCTTTGATGAGTGTTGCATCAGACCAAATACGGCGATGTAGTGTCTCTTCTATGCGAGTTTAGCTTAGACTAGATGGCTATTCATGCCTCATCCTGGATTCTCCACATGACTGGCAACCTATTTTGCAATATAGGGTTGAAGATATCGCCAGTGTACGTACCATCCGTTAATCTAAGTTATTGTGTTTTTTTGTTTTAAACAAGTTTCCTAGGGCTTTGATACATGGGTTAGCCGAAGTTTGAACTGATGTCACATAACTGAATGCTGTATTTCCAGCAGACCCATGACTTGTCTTTTTAACCCTGGCTCTACTTCACCGGGCATACAGCAACTGCTGTCGGCTATGGTTATGTCTCATGCATACAATAGTAGCATATTAATCTCACCTACCCTTTGCCCCATGGCGATATTTGAAAGTAACGTGCTGGACAGTCTTTTAGATAAAAAAATCCAGGTCCTCGTATCATGAGTAATGCTTCGTACTGAAGATTGAAGAAATAGGATGTTTATGCTGAGATATCCCAGTTATTATCATCTGAGTACCTGATCAGGATATGACGTGGTTTTGTGGGACTTGGTTTTATATTATGTAAGTAAGATATGAATACTTTGTCAGACTTAGTGAGCTGATTTTCGCCGTATTTCCGGACTTTACTCCTTAAGACCTAAGTTGCGCAATCAATTATGTCTATTAGTTTTCTTCCTGTTTCTTTTATTCATATTAATGGGAAATAAACTGCAAACTCCTGCTGATAATAAAAGAGCCAAAGCGACTGTAAGAATGGAGGTGAAAGGATTCTGAGGGAGCTGAGTTGCCTTTGTCTTCATACTCCCCTTTTTATTTCTTTACTGTATTTGTTTTTTTATCACCCATTTTGTATAGTGTTCCCTAATTACCTCTCAATCAGGGCCTATTGTGTTTTGTGGCCACCTGAACACACAGAGAATCCTTATTTTATAAAGACAAGGTAACAGGGATCTGACCTGGTCTTTCTTGCGATAAGTATATTGTGCTTTATACCAGTAACTCTTCACCTACATATAAGGGATTCCGGTGGTGCTTCACAGGGCGATTCCCTGATAAAGCTCTCACTGACCTTTTTCTTTATCTGGTAAGCCCTCGAATTATTTTTCTAAGCATATTAAAAGTGTTCCCAACCAAATGTAGAAATAGTACAGCGTTTAGAATGTTTTGGATTGTATGCTCTTTGTGTTCAATCTGCAATGCTACTAGTGATACAATCGGCCCCCACTCTGGAGTTTGTATTAACACTTACTGCCGCAGTCTAAGGCGCGATCCTGAGGGAGTGTTTAAGAGAATCTGCCTAATGTTTTTCTCCTTTCACCACACTTCATACACTTTGTAATTTCTTGGTTCTGTTGAGACATATTTATGCTAGTGTCATTGTTGATTAATGTGACCCATATCTTTTGTATTGATCACAAAATTGCAGTTGTTACTCGTGTGTGAACTGCTATACCCTCGAAGGCTTGCATCCTGTCCAAGGCCTGTGTTCAAGATGGTCGAGAACTTGCTGCGGTAATCATGTTCTTTACTCTTGTTTCACTGAGGAGATTGAACCCTTCTAGTATTTTACTTTACTTATTATTTTTTCATGGTGGGGTCTAGTGTAAGACTCCTATGTAAAGATTTGAACGTATCATTTTCCTTTCCGATCCATAAGCACGTGCCTGCATTTTCCTACTCAAACCAAAATACAAGACCAGGAAGGGAGACTTATTAAACATAAAGTTGGCATTAGATGTCTCAAGATGCCACAGCTTCCCGTACCCTGGATTGCTTCAAGCAAGGCAAGGTTGCTATTCACATACCAGTTGGTACCAGTTGAGACTAAGTTCATTTGATATTGTTGATTTACTTGAATTAGTTTATATTTATGTATATTTAACAGGAACTCTGATGAGTGTTTCAGCCAGACAGAGACGGCGATGATGATTGTCTTCTGCTATGCAGAGTTTGCTTAGACTGATTGCTATTCATGCCTTCTCCCTGGTTCTCCCGATTACTGGCACTAGATTTTGCCAGATAGGGTTGAGATATCGCCAGTGTCAACGTACTATCCGTTAATCTAAGTTTGAATTGTGTTTTGTTATAATCAAGTTTCTAAGGCTATTGATACTTGGGTTAGCGAATTGAAGCTTGTGTCACATAACTGAATGCTGTATTCCAGCAGACCTTCCTTGTGCTATTTAACCTGGCTCTCTCAACCGCAGTTACAGCACTGCTGTCGCTATGGTGATGTCTCATGCAGACAAGAATAGCAGATTAACTCACCTAACCCTTGCCAAAGTAATGGGCGCTATTGAAGTAACGGGTCGACAGTCTTTGATAAAATATTACAGTTCAATCAGTATCATGAGGGTAGTCTTCGTACTGAAATGAGAAACTAGAGGTTTATGCTGAGATATCCATTTAATTATCTCTGGAAGTACCTGATCAGATTTAACGTGGTGGTTGTGGTGACTGGTGTTTATATATTATGTAGTAAGATTGACTACTTTGTACCAGATTGTGAGCATATTTTTTACCGTAGTCCGACCTACTTCATATAGACCATATTGCGCACAAGTTAGTGTCTATGTATTTTCTTCGGGTCTTTATTCATATTATGTGAATAATGAAAATCGCTGATAAAAGTACTCAGAGCACGGATAAATGGATGCAAAGGTAAGTCTGGGAGCTGAGTTTTCCTTGTCCTCATACTCCCCTTTTTATTTCTTTACTGTTTTTTTTATCTTTTGTATATTGTTTTCCTGAATTACCTCTCATCAGCATATTTGGGTTTTTGTGCTCCACTGAACAGACAGAAATCCGGATTTTTATAAAGAAAGGATTACAGTGATGCTGACCTTGTCCTTTCTGGCGAGTAAGTATGATTGTGCTTATACACAGTTAACTCTTCACCTACAGTAAGGCTATCCGTGGTGCTTCAACAGGGTGCTTCACTATTGTTCTCACCACAACGCTCTGCTCTGGGCGAGTAATTGGTGTAGATACCAAGGAAGATGGTGTGTGATGTTGAGAAGAACTGAATCTAAGCAAGTAGAAAGCATGTCGCTTTGGGAGGAGAACGATGGGTGGTGCACATGGTAGCAGATAAGGCGGATTGCTGCGGAGGAGCAGCAGGAATTTCTGATAGGCAAAGTCTGTTTCCAAGTACCCTGGGAGGGTATACTTCACCTGTTCTGCAAAATGAAATGGCCACATCAATAATGTGGATTCCCTATAATG
>NC_051409.1:27075313-27076846 GCF_015228065.2 Penaeus monodon | reverse complement strand
GAATGTGGGGGTTAACAAAATAATAAAAAAATATTATTTCCATATTTTTTTATTTTACCGTTAAATTAAGCCATAACAATTTATTTCTATTCCTTTGTTTTTTACCTTGTTTTTTCCTTTTTTTTTTCTTTTTTTTTTAATCAAATTATCTTTTTAAAAATTATTTCTTTTCATTATTCATATCCTTTTATTTTTATTTTTTTTAATTTTTATAAAACTAATTGTTTTTATTTATTTATTTAATTAAATGAAGAAGGATTTTTTGTACGAATTTTTAAGTCTGTGTATATTTTTTTTTTTTAATGTTTTTAGAATAATTTAACCAAGGAATTTGGTGTTGTTTTCTGGCGGGTTTTGGAAATTAAGAATAGATGAAGATTTCTCTTGGGGGAGCCTTTTTCCCACGAAAATTGTGGGATTAAAAAACCCAAATTTTTACTAAAGGGGGGAAAAAATGGAAACAAGTAAGGTTTAACTTTGGGAATGGTAACCAGGTTTATACTAAGGGTTTTACAATTGGGAAATAGCTACAGGAATATGTTTTTCAGTTAAATTTTCAGGTTTGAAAGAAAATTTCCTTCAATAAAAGGTTTATTAAATTAATATTTGATCTTTGGGGAATTTTAGTTTTGTATTTTGGAAAATAAGTCTGGGTGCAAGGGATTGGTTATGCGAGTCCAATTCATTCGCACTGTCTGGATGGGTGTTTGATTCATCGTATGGGTAACAACGTTTATTTTACAAAGGGTATTGGTAAAATTTTTCTGAAGGGTTAAAGGGGTTTCTGGGTGTAAGTAAATTTTAAAAAAAAGAAATGTTAATTTGTTTTGCATTTCAAACTGAGGAGGTTTCTACCATTTTATAAACATTATTAAAATATTTAAATAATTGGGGGTAATTATAACATAAAATGATTTAACCCTATAAAATATATATAATAATAATATAATAATAAAAAATATTAATGTAGGAGTATGGATGATTTGTTTGGTTTTGGGGAAAGAAGAGAGACATTGTGAGTATGGATGGTATGGAGGGATGGGGATGATGGGATAGTTTGGAATGGGGAAAGAATGTAGAAGGGTATATGGTGTGTGAGAAGGAGTAGGATGTATGAATGAAGTAAGTAAGAAAAGGGTTATGGAGTATTATGTATGGAAAATTTAATAAATAATAAAAATAAGCAATTAATAAATTTATTCCTTATTATTAGTTTAAATTTAAAATTTAAAAATAAATTTAATCAAACAAGATATTATATAATTAAAAATAAAATAATATTATATAATTAAATAAATAAAATTTTAAAATAATAAAATTTACAATTTAACATAATATTATATATTTAATTAATATTAATATATTAAAATTTAAATATTTTTTCAAATTTTAAAAAAAAAATTTAAACAAATTTCAAAAAATTATTTAAATAAATTTAAAAAATAAAAAAAATTAAAAATTAATAAATTAAAAAATTTTTCCATATAAAAAAAAATTTTAAAAAATTTATATAATTTTTTAAAAAAAATTAGG
>NC_051409.1:27073856-27074927 GCF_015228065.2 Penaeus monodon | reverse complement strand
AAACAATGGAATTATTAATCCATTTGGATATGATTTTGTTATCTATATTGGCAGCATATTTAGCTTTAAATCTTTCTGTTTGCATGTTTGTCATCATTTAAGCAGACTTTAAGGTCAACTCTTGCATCTGTTTTAAGGAATATTTTCATTTTGTTTGACAACATTTCTTCACAAGTCATCAGAACAAGCACAACAATAACATTCAAGAATTAACTTTAGATTACAAAAACAAAAATTCTTGTGTAATAGTGTATTAGGCTAGTATAACATGTATGTCAAACCAGACTGATATATATTTTGAAATTCAAATGAAATAATAATCAGCTACATCATACATAACATACCTCTATAGGCACTCGTTAATAGAATAAATCATGAAATCAATACTCCTTGCAAACAATAATGCATAACTCTTTGATATTTTAGAAGTCATTGTTCTCTCAAGGAATGAGTGGAGTTATTCTTGTTCCCTACCAATAACTACAGTGGCAAGTGCAAGCTTGAACATCTAAGTTAACATGTCACATTTGTAATTTGCCCGTCTGCTAATCCTGTTCAGACCTGTTTCAGGTTACAGGCACATGATGAAAAATATTTCATGAGAGGAAAAGTCAAGCTGATTTTTGGTCAAGTAAAATTCAAAGCTAACAGCAAGGTTCTTGAACTGGATACCCTTCAAAATCTCCCATAGTTAAATGATACATCAAAGCCCCAAAGGAAGATCAGTAATAAAACACACAAATACACTGCAGCTCAAATTTATTTCTTGGAGAGGACTCGCATAGGTAGTAAAATGGAGCATCAAGCCAGCTTGCGACCTGGGCAGCTGGCAAGGATGCCAAGACAAGAAGCTGCATAAAAACCAGCCACAAGGCAGACGAGGGAGAACTTCTGACTCCTAACACACTAAACTACTGGAAGTTGTTCTTACCACCGCACAAAAAGATTTTCTTTAAAAACTGATACAATGGCTGCTTATTCCTGGCACGACACTGGAGGTTATCTGGTAAAAACTATCCATTAAGTAACACACTAAACCATAAATGCATATGAAACAAACTGACAAACACT
>NC_051409.1:27073393-27073779 GCF_015228065.2 Penaeus monodon | reverse complement strand
GTATTCCAATCATAAATATAAACAAAAGTATAATCCTACCACTGTAAAAAAGACAAGGCTAAGAAGTCGCAAGCAATAATCCTAACAATAATTACATTTTGTACTGAAATAGTCATTGACCAATAACAACTAATGAAACAATTTGCGCACATTCTGCTAACTGTCTCTTGCTGCTGTGAACCGAAACTTCCTGAAAACATTACCGCACAATTGTAAACAAAAAAGGAAAGAAAATTATGCATGATCATGTCACACATTACGAGTTTTTCACCTGAGCAAGGTGTAAAATGCCAGCCACGGATGAACCACTTGCCCATAGCTTCTTGACAGCATTCTCTTTTTTTAAGCTACAACAAACACAGCACAGAAGCAAGGAGAGTTCTACA
>NC_051409.1:27072809-27073213 GCF_015228065.2 Penaeus monodon | reverse complement strand
CAATAGAAAATTATAACCTTCAAGAGTAATCAGCCAAAATGGTTATCAAATGCTGTGTTTTTCGGCTGTGAAATTAAAATAAGAACTCGAAAACCCGGGGGGGAAAAATGTTCCCGAGATTATTTGCATTAGAAAGTGCAGCTGAAGGACCTGCAATGTCACCCATGGTGTGGCATGCCCTCCAGGCACGTCCGGCGACGACGAAGGGGAAACCTCTTTCTTAAGAGAGGGGGGATCACAAAATGAATTGAAAGACAGGATGAAGTAAATACAAGATGCATAGCCAAATTTCCTTTTTCTTTTCTTCAAACACACATTGCAAAAAGGTTTTTCATCACTTTACGATCTACAGCACAACTAACGGTAAATGTGCTTCCTTCACGCGATGCGGATCACATGATCAT
>NC_051409.1:27072277-27072775 GCF_015228065.2 Penaeus monodon | reverse complement strand
TGCATGGGAAGCTCTGCAACAAAAAATTCGCAAACTCCCAAAAAGGGAAGCTGACAGGTGACATGCTCTCCACGAAATTTTTGGTTCCACACACATCGAACGTTAAAACTGTTCATAATGATGAGGTCGGTGGCAAGAAGCCCCCTAGAATTTCCGAAAAAAGGGCGCAGCAGCACGTGCAAATTACACAAACTACAATGAAGAACCGCAACGATGAATTCACTTGGTTTTCTTTACCAATTTTCTTTTTTTCTTCCTTTTTTTCTCCTTTCTTCTCTTTTTCATTGCTTGAATACATGAGTAATTTTCACTGTACCTAAAAAATTGAACATCACTATCCCTAATTCTAAAGTTATGCTGTTAATATTGGCTCAAATAAGGAAAATGTTACTGGCTGCCATACAGTGAATAACTAAAAGCCAACTGCAAAACCACTATAAATATAAACATGTACTTTTAAATTCCTGATCTGTCATAACAACAACATTGCTAAACAAA
>NC_051409.1:27069545-27070666 GCF_015228065.2 Penaeus monodon | reverse complement strand
TACAAAAAGAGAAAAAATCAAAGAGCAAGTCAAAATAACCACTTAATCACTGTGTTTAAGACACATTAGATAAATGTGTCTCCTAAAGTCCATGATAGTTCAGTTCTTATCAGGATATGAATGTGCTTAGTGTACACTCTGATTATTCTTCAACTTTTTTCAATATATCATTACAAAACTGAGAGTTCAAAAAATTAAATGGAGGATCACTTAAAAAATCAGAAATACATTATCTCACTCAGGAATTCAAATCACTTGCAATCATTAAATTCTCTGCAAACTCTTTTCATTCTTGATAAGTACTACTTTTCTAAAATATCTGGTCTTTTCTCTAATTCTGACCTTTCCAGAGTTCATTTGTGGTTCAATGCCTTTATATATCATTTCAGATACTTCTATACTTCAACCTATCTAGGAAGCCACTGTGTCTAAAAGTGCCTTATTTTTAACTCTCCCCCATTTTTGCCTAAGATCATCCACACATCTACAAAATAACTCATGCTTAACATTAAACGTCAGTTTTATAGTCGTTCTCAAGTGTTTGTATCCTGTTAATGGTGCATAGAAAGAAAAATCCGCGAAAATGTTCAGTCCATCATTTCCAGTGTCATACGCAGACAAGGTATCTCTCAGAAAATTGGAGGAAATTGTTGTTTCTCAAATAATGGTGTTTCATACTCTACACAATGCGCATGGTTTCTAAAGAAGCTCATTGGTTCCACGGGTTATAGGCAGCAAAAAGAGTGCTCTGCCCCGGGGGGGCCGACTGAGTGGGCTTTATGCCTGTGGTGCTGACCTTGTTGGTGTGAGTTGACACCCCTGTAGACCAGGCAGGTGGCACCATGCTTGGGGCAGGCACCCCTGAGGGTGGGGGCACACCAGTGGGTGGAGGGACACCAGAGGGAGGTGGGACACCTGTGGGCACTGCACCAGCTGGAGTTCCCTTCATCAGATTCAGTATTCTCTCCTGCAATTCACTTTGCTTGTTTCCTGTACTGCCCACAGCCCCATGAGTAATCATGGGCGGTGCTACTGGGGTGGCTGGAACCTGTGGTGCCAAACCATAAGCGCCATACACACCAGCCATGCCACCGTATGCTGGGTAAGCAGTGCCTGAAACA
>NC_051409.1:27069091-27069506 GCF_015228065.2 Penaeus monodon | reverse complement strand
TTCTGAGGGACAACATTAACTGCAGCAGTCAATGCTGTACCTGCAGTTGCAGCACTGGCTGTTGCTGCTGCTGTTGTGCTCTGACTGACTGGTGTCCCTGAACCAACCACACTGTTAGAGCCATAGTTATACCCAGGGTATGTAACTGCCATGGGACGACTTGCACTGGCTCCTGGAAAGCAAGGTATCCAAAACCAGAATCAGTACGAGGACCTTCCAAATACAGGACATTCCTGACAAATAAATACTGTCTTAAAAACTACACATTTTATAAATTTCTCATTCACCTATGAATAAAACCATAAAAATGTTGTAATCACTACAGTACACTTTTTCCAGTATATTTACAGTGGAAAAGAAAAAAATCACAAAGAAAATGTAGAGAATGGACTAGATAAATTGCGATTAAAAAAAT
>NC_051409.1:27067164-27067729 GCF_015228065.2 Penaeus monodon | reverse complement strand
AATTTTATCCTCCTTCCCTCCCTCTAAAGGCCCAATCACACTAGCAATTTTCCTGTCAATTTTTTTGGTTCTGTATGAACTTTCCATATGCAAATGGACTGACCCTATCACACTACCAGGCCAGCAAAGAGTGCCCCTGTAAACAAACATGGTGCCATCCAAGTGAATCACATGAGCATTCTCATACATATCATATTATTTTTTAAAAAAGACGGAAATTAGTCAGGCAGAAACGGTTGCTACCATCTCCATCTGGGAAGTGTTCCATTTGCAAACAATACTTTCAGAAAGCCTAAAATTCAGACAGAAAGGCAAAAACTGACAAAAAAGTGCTGGTTGAGATAAGTCCTGCATCATCTACCTCCTTTTTAAATATCCTTCCCAATCTCTTTCGAACTCTTTCTTTTTTCTAAGTCTTACAACAACACTCAATCACAATAGTACTGCCTGTTAACCTGTGTTAATTCGTAACTGTTGACAAAAATACTTTGATAAGAGGGATGATAAACATAATAATTAAAAAGTACATGCTTCACTTACAGTCTACTTCACTTACCAATAACCC
>NC_051409.1:27066325-27067112 GCF_015228065.2 Penaeus monodon | reverse complement strand
CGAAGATTAAACATTTCTTATTTAACAATTAAGTTACAAACAATGCCACAAAACATTTCTTATACATTTAATTCAAACATTACACCTGTAATTTATACCCATTCTTATACATTCAATTACAATAGTAGAAGAAAATATAAATTATCACTGAACATTCTTAACAAACAATACTAATGCAGTATAGAGATTAGCTAAATATGAAACAAATGTATTTTAGAAAACTAGTTATCAAAATCTAAATCTTTTAGAAAATCATGATAAAAATAAAATATATTATCATTCCTTTCATGCTCATGCTTCAGCTACTAAAAAATTCAACCATACTAACTCCTCCATTCTGCACTCAATCAATCTCTACAATTACCTAGCACTAGCTTACCCAAGAAACAATCATTTCTCAAAGTAAAGTCCATAAAAAAGGAGCAACGAAAGCACTATTTTAACAGGTACTAAGATAGCCAAGCCTAACATCATACAAACCTAACACTATATACTACCAAAGCTAAACACTACAAGGAAAACTGTGGCCCTTTGCACTTCTTAGTTCCGCTAAAAAAAGAGGAGTGAAAAATGCAAGAAGCAAACTGCGAGAACAATAAGGAGACCTACAGGAACTACAGAGGAAAAAAATGTAATAGTTAAAAAGGTATAAATAAGAAACCAGACATATCAGATTCAGAGTAACTCAATAATATACAGCAATGAGGAAATTATGGTCACTGTCCTCTTCTTCCTATTTTCAAGAAAATAGCCTGTACAGTATACATTAACCCAATACCATCATATA
>NC_051409.1:27065239-27065950 GCF_015228065.2 Penaeus monodon | reverse complement strand
TTTTCCCAGTGATATTGGATTAACTCCCTTCTAATTTGACATACTTTTATTGATTCTCGAGTTAACATACATTCCATCAAAATTCAATAATTAAATTATGATAAAAACATAACCAACAGAACAGAGATGCTGGGTCTTCAATACCCTAAGCTATCATAATTCACAAAGTTCTGTATTTCTTCCCTGGATACAGAGGCATTTTGATGGTATTTTCAACTCTTTGAATATTAACTGAACACACAAACTGTTAAGAAGAAGAACACTATGTCAGAACAAAATTTTTTACAAATCTATTGCAAGATAACTACCAAATCAAAGAATAACATGAGTTCTACTCTACTTTTCTACTTCACCTTAAGCTCAAGATAACACATACATTTGCAAATCTCGTCCTCAGGCAACAACTGTAGATTTCCAACCACCTCAAAACCGCTCACCTACAACACATCAAGCTATGCCTGCTGTGTGAGGTATTTGGCAAGTGCAAAAGGCACTTCACATATATAATCATGCATTTATACTGTTTTGCAATAACTGGTGATCCAACAATACTCAGTATTTTTTTTTTTTCAATCATCAGCGGACATACGGATATCAGCCATGAAATTATTCAATGCAATACAATCACATAAAAAAAACAAAGAATAGGCACTGCCAATGGTCACAAAATACAAAGAATAAAATGGACAATAATCCATTCAGTTAACAGAA
>NC_051409.1:27064921-27065197 GCF_015228065.2 Penaeus monodon | reverse complement strand
ATGTCCGAACTTACCTGCAAGTTAGAAATACAAATGAACCTTTTGTTTTTGGAAAATGAATGAAAATCAAATGAAACAAAGATACCGTTCCGAAAACCACTGGAAAAAGGGAAACACGGGATCCATTTGCGGAAAAAATAAAATCAAGCTACCACAACTGGCATAAAAGTGGTGTGCAGATCTGAGAATCATTCTATAATAACGCAGCTCTACAAAAGGAGAAGGAAAAAAAAAAAACTAAACATGAGAAACAACTGATGCCTGACGCAGACCTCT
>NC_051409.1:27064064-27064893 GCF_015228065.2 Penaeus monodon | reverse complement strand
AAGCGCAGCAAGAATAGTTCCCTCTTTCAGAAAGGGTGGAAAAGACAGTGAGTGCAAGATACCGATCCCTTTCGGAATATGGGATATAAAAAAAAAAGGGGTGAGAAATAACCACTGTCAGTGGGTGGTTGCTCAGTAGTAATTAAGGATGATTAAAGAATGTCTCATTCTTTTTCTTTCCTTTTCTTAACAGATTAAAAATGGTTAGAAAGAGTTTAACAAAATAGCTGATGTCTGAATCTGCAAATAAAAATAAAGGCATTAGCAAAGCCACAATCAACAGCACACAAAGATATTGGCTGTAATATTTGCAATATTCAAGGGCCATGTGGCATCCAACCTCTTTCGGCCGCAAGTAGTAAAATAATGAAGAGAGGGGTAAAAGAAAAATAAGAGAGAAATTTGGTGAAAATAGGCAAAGTGAATAAGGGAAATGCAGAACGTGCAACGGAATAAGCCTCTTGCGAAGTTAATATGGAAAATCATTCTAAAATCCAAAATGATGAAAGATCATACTTTTGTCTCTTTTTCTTATTTTCTCTTTCTTTTTTCCTTCTTTTCTCTCATTTTTTCTTGTTCTTTTCCTGCATCATGAGAGAGATCTTCAAACAGGTATATATAACACTGGACTTTCGAAGCAAAGACTTGCTATTTCATTTGCCTTCTCTTTTTCTTTAAATTCGGAAGGGAGCATTAGGAAGAAAACGTTAAAGTGAGTCTGCCTATGAAATTTACTACAGCTGCAAATTACAATCGTTTATTGCAAGAATAGTAAAGACCATTTGAGGCTGAACTTCCTATCAGTCTTAGATGTTCTGTAGATATACAG
>NC_051409.1:27063790-27064015 GCF_015228065.2 Penaeus monodon | reverse complement strand
AGACATTCCACTAAACATTCACAATCTGAAAAGCTCTTTTGGTCTAGTGATAGAGGTTTACTTTAATTCTTCTACACAAGAAAATAAGCACTGGATTTCATCCTGAGGAGAAAAAGTTTACCTTACCAAAATTATCTCACCCCTTAAGATTGCCAGACACACAGGCACCAACACTAGAGATAGCTGTTTGCTCTATATTTGCGAAGAAATATCCTAAAAAGAAGG
>NC_051409.1:27062639-27062711 GCF_015228065.2 Penaeus monodon | reverse complement strand
TCCTTCCTCTAAACAAAATAAAACAATTCCTTCAAGAAATGCTAACACGAGATAAAAGTACGTTCAATAGTC
>NC_051409.1:27062166-27062608 GCF_015228065.2 Penaeus monodon | reverse complement strand
CACTTCTCTTTGTTAAATAATCAAACGCACATCAGAGGCATTGCTATTTCATTGGGGGTTGGGAGGTTGCTCGTTTCGCAATCAGCAGCTCTCAAGGATGGGTTCAGAGAGCAGGGCTTGAGGTCTAAAAAAAACCCTGAGTTTCGCGACACGGAGGGAAGAGGTCTTGCACACTTAAAATAGGCAAACGCGGCTCCAAAGAGATGCTAAAAGGGTTGGTAAACACCAATTGTCAACGGCAGATCGGGCCTCTTTTGACACCCGGTAGGTAAATAAAAATAATGAAACACGGAAAAAGGAAAAGAGTAAATGTCTGCATTGTAAGAGGATGAAACTGTGCATTGTCTGTCATCAGAAGGTTCAAGCCACCGCACATGGAGGAAGGGAAATGGAACCATCTTTGAAAGAACGCAGTCGCATGGTAAAACACAATGATGTAGAT
>NC_051409.1:27061684-27062138 GCF_015228065.2 Penaeus monodon | reverse complement strand
TTGTATGAATCATAAAACGGTAACCTGTTATCATCTCACCTGCAGCTGTCTCTCGTTTCTGTTCTATCTGGTCATCAACCAGTATGCTTTGCCGTTCCTTCAGGTACTTGATTAACTTGTCCAGGTCGCCCATGGAGAGCGGACGCGAGTCGAGTAAATCACAGATCAAAATGCGAATATCTCGGGGCACAACTTCACGAATATTCCGTTGACGGGCTTTCTTGACATATTCTCCAAAATTTTGTTCAATTAAACGCAAAGCATCATCAACCGGCATGTTGCGGTGCTCTGTGCAAAACGAAAGAGTATGTTATGCCAGGGATCAGAGCTGCAGGCTCATGGAGGAAAACTTTTCCCTTAATGATTAAAAAATGCAAAAAACTTCCCATCTGAAAAGCTAACAAAGTTATTAAATTAAATGACAGGTCCTTTTGCGGTGTCAACCACTGCCTGA
>NC_051409.1:27061078-27061552 GCF_015228065.2 Penaeus monodon | reverse complement strand
AAGCCAGACAGATTCAGGTATTCAACACCATGTACAAAGTAACTAGCAAAATCATGTGTCAAAATCCCCATGACACTTTTCCCTCTCTTCACGCAGGCAAATTTAGAAAAAAATAATAAACTACTTGTTGAGCAGTAAACCATAAGAGCCAGTAGCGCTCACTGCAACAAAATGAAGATCCTGAAAATCAACATTTCTTTGATATCAAGAGAGTCACACAGTAAACCAAAACATTGCAAAATGAAGAAAAAAATATAATTTTTCCCCTTTCTAATTTCTGTCCTTTGAGACTTGTAATAGGTAGCCATGGGTGTAAAAAGCCAAGTCAGTGAATAAAGCTAAACATTACAATTTCACCAATAATGTGGGTAAGAGAGATGTAAATATAAAAAGGCTGTAAAAATTCAAAAATTCCTGTTCAAAAATAACAATAGTCATCAAGCAGTATCTAAAGCCATTCATGAAGCTTCAACC
>NC_051409.1:27060199-27061024 GCF_015228065.2 Penaeus monodon | reverse complement strand
AGATTCAGTGAAATATAAATAGAACTTTACATTTAAAAAAATTCAACCAACGACTC
Organism: Penaeus monodon; assembly: GCF_015228065.2. NCBI lineage: Eukaryota > Metazoa > Arthropoda > Malacostraca > Decapoda > Penaeidae > Penaeus > Penaeus monodon. The sequence continues at coordinate 27,060,968 of NC_051409.1, read as the reverse complement.
GCCCAAAGTATCAAGCATGAAAACAGCAGTCCTTTCTCTGTAAATCCTAAGGCTCTAATAATAACTGTCCAACTGAGATTAATCTTGGAAAATGCACACAATTTCCTGCCATAAAAACATTTACACAATTAAACATGCACTGAAAATATCAGGAGAATGCAATCAAAATTTAAGAATCTACAGCTTTCGAACATGTGATACTTAAGACCCTTTATATCAAAAATGAAAACCAACATACTCTAAAGACCACAAAGAACAATAGCTTCAAATTTTACAAACTGACAAATGGGGAATCCCACTTCCTATTTCACATAATACGTCAGAAACAATGGGAAAGAAAATGGCATTGCACGAAAGAGAATTGCAAATGCCATCTTAAGCAGAGAGAAACAGCACAATGTACTGTATGGAGAAGTGCATTTTCTTGTGTCAAAGGTAGAGGGAAATGGCTTATATTGGGCTGCTGACGATTGTCAAAGCCAACCAACAGCATGGTCCTAAGCAACAATATGTATACTTCACTTTTGCAGTTTTCCTGTTAAAGGAACGTTGAACCCAAGAAAACAATATACCCAAATATCATCAAACTTGTTTGTTTTTTCCGGCAAGTAAATATAACAAATTCTTGTAAAACTGAAATTTAAAAATTGGTCATATTAGTTTCAGTAGCACTGATACTAAAAATGGTTTCCTAATAATGCAAATTTACATCAATAAAAAAAATTATACTTTTCAAAAACAAGAAAACAAAAAGTAATACATTAAAGAC
>NC_051409.1:27059285-27059667 GCF_015228065.2 Penaeus monodon | reverse complement strand
TGAAAGTAGAGAGATAAAGTAAATGTTGGTTATATATCAAAAATCAATTTATAAATGAACACAACTCAAGAGTTTAAAAAAGGAATATGCACTGTTGTAAAAAAGTATTTCCACATGTTACAAAATGTTTAATACTTGCATAAGAGGATGCAAATAAATGAATATCAAAAGCTATGCATACTTCTATTCAAGGACATGCCACACAAACAAAATATTTATAAAGTACCATGAGAAAAAATTAGTAATATGTTCAGAAATACTGAAGCTTCTCTGTTCTTTTCTCTCATTCATGCTATTACAAAAAGGCATTTAAAATCTTATGAGCACTTTTCATCTTTCCATATGCATTATTATGTATATCTATATATATACAAAAGTGCAT
>NC_051409.1:27059085-27059206 GCF_015228065.2 Penaeus monodon | reverse complement strand
CACACATTGAGTCCCCTCCTAGCTGTGAGTGTTAAACAACTGTTTGCTTGATTAGCCACAACTGCAGTGACTGAGGAATTATATTCCTCTAAAGTAGGCTTAAAGGTGTCAGGTTGAAATT
>NC_051409.1:27058201-27059054 GCF_015228065.2 Penaeus monodon | reverse complement strand
TCCTGAAAAATGGTGTGGGGTTGAAGATTCATCATATGAAGTATCTTTACACAATTATGAATAATAACAGAGATATAATAGGTTTACATACCCCCTCATGCCCTCTCCTCTCATAATCACACAACTAGCAGACACACACACTATACTAGCAATGGTGTATTTTCATGTAAAATAAACTAAATACGTGTTTTATATCATACTATCATAAGCCTGGCAGGGGACGAGGATAAAAGATATCTTTGGCAACAGAGCAGCGTATGTGCTCAGTGCTACATCAGATTCAGTAGTGAATGAATGTTGTTTTGCCTTCAAAATATGAATTTATCACTATAAGGTTGTTTTACATACTTTTTCAACATCTAACCAGACCGAAGAATGTAAGAAGAACTACCGCCATTAGGACCTCACAGAAAAGTGAGGGAGGAGGGAGTTCCTGCCACTCGTTCAGAGCAGCCACTCGATCAAGAGACGTCTCTTGTGAGATAGCGGTCGCCCACAACTCTATGACACTCCTCGCCACTCCCCTCCACATCTTACGTGGAATTTCGCATGAATTTCCCTACCCAACAAACCATCTTAGAACACAACGGGTTCAAAAAGAGTAGTTTACTCACGACCCTATTTGGGAGACATGAAAAGGGTCTGGTACCTTTATAAGGTGGGATAATCCTAATCTCATAATGTAATAGAAGACATGCTTACATACTTTGCTTCTATGATAATGCAAATTTAGACTAATTGGAGTTGTACAGTGACTTTTATGTCAAGGTAAAGAAAAAAAATCATTTCTGAAAAAAATTTGATCTATAAATCAAAATTACTCTGTTACTCAATCTAATTTCCTGAATGTATG
>NC_051409.1:27057775-27058099 GCF_015228065.2 Penaeus monodon | reverse complement strand
AAAAAAAGAGAAACATGTTGAAGACAGAATGTAAAGGTCATTGTTTAAACATAATGAAAATTTGTTATGATTTTTTTTTTATATATCAAACTGAAAAAAAAAATTCTCTTTCATAGTTCCTACAATTTTTTTTTATCATATTGCTTCAATAAGCTATCATAAAAAAAAAATATATCAACCTGACATCCCTTTAAAGTCACTTATTGGCCTCACTGATTCAATAATTAAAATCATAGCACAGAGAAATTATGCGTCCAAAGTTTCTAATTTCTCCTTTGAGCAAATAACTGTGCATTATCCGGCAACCAGTTCAGTAAAGAATAC
>NC_051409.1:27054777-27055971 GCF_015228065.2 Penaeus monodon | reverse complement strand
TACCCCAAAATACCAAAAACTACCAGCATCACCAAAGTAAAAACAAAGTGCATTCTTGTTATAGAATGCCTATGCTGTTTTTCAGTAATCCATTTCATAAAGAAAAGTCTCTGAAAAAAGAAAACTGCTTTGTGATGCAGATTACTCTTCCCAATGCAAACATACTTCAATCAAAACAAAATATATTTTGTTCTCAGTTTATTTTCTAAATAAACCGCAACTTTCAAAACAGCATTTAAATTAAAATAAAAAGTTGTCTTTGGCCTTTCATGTCATAACTTAAATTCAGAAACTTCTACTGAAACATCATTAATGGTTTTCATATAAAGCAAGAGAACAGATACTGAAATTTGGTACTTTAAATGCCCAAAACATTTGACAAGGTGAGAAGCACAACCAATCCCACACTAAGAAAATGCAAATACTTGTTTTTACTGCCTCATCATTCTGCTAGCATCTACATACCCAAAAGAACCAAAAGTACACTCTGACTGCAATCCAAGTGTAGCTCTCCCCACTCCAGCAGCGGTGGCATGTGTGCACTGTGAAACAAAAACCCTTTTTCAATGACATTATAGCTGTGGAGGATGTCGCATTCCAAAAATGAAGCCAACATAATTTTCCCTAACTTATGTTCATGTGGCTATCAACACTAGCATTTAAAGGGGTTTGATCAACATAACAGGAATTATCATCTGCTTCCCAATCAATTAGTAAATTTAATTTAAAATCAGATGATGTGTTTTAAAATTAAAATGAGCTATACATGCATTCATTCACATGAGCTCTCACATCCATATGCAAAAGAACTATTGAATAGAACACAAACTGAAGGAAAATGAGGGTTAATGTTAAATGAAACACCTTACAATTATCTTCCTAAATTCCCAAACCTAACACAACAGTGACTAAAATGACAAAGAACAACAACCTAAATCTATGGGTAAATATGACATATAAAAGGGAAATTCAAATAGATATTTAATACAAATACACATAATATATAAGAAGACTGGAGATAAGACAGATCTGATAGATATAGGGACAGATTAAGTTTAAACATTAAATATCAAAAAAAACCCGTTCTTTCTGAAACAACAGGCCTTTAAAAGTATTCAGGTTTAAACCATTGGATTGGGTGAAGAGGACACCCCATCATGCAAAAATATGGGTGACAGGAATATCTCATCAAGG
>NC_051409.1:27054427-27054519 GCF_015228065.2 Penaeus monodon | reverse complement strand
AGGTCTATATAAATAAAGTCTCTCACTGAGCTACTCAAATTTGTCCAACTCACACATGACGTCACTTGGAATAAAGCCTGGGGTTTGTAACA
>NC_051409.1:27051538-27053223 GCF_015228065.2 Penaeus monodon | reverse complement strand
TGGGTATAGATTAAATAAAAATTATTATTTATATAATTTATTATTATATTATATTATTAAAATTTGGGTTATAGATATATGATATTGATTTTAAAATTATATTTTATTGTATTATATTATTTTATGTTTTAAAATTATATTTTTATATAGGTTTATTTTTTTTAAAAAAAAAATTTGCAAAACCCATTTCAAAAAAAAAAACATTGCCTTGATAAAATAAAAAAATTATAATTCATACCCCATGTCTTCTTTTTTTCCCTTTTAAACTTTTTTTAATTATAAAAAAAACCAAAGAAAGGGGGGAAAAATAAAATTTTAAAACCAACTAAAACATACAATATATGCCAACAAATTATAGCTGTTAATCATCGTCTGTAAATCAACTTGTCAAATGTCCCCAGAAATCTAAAATTTTGTTTTAAAATTTTTTGCTTTTTTTTGTTTAAATTTTCTTTTTACCCTTTTTTCCCCCAACCTAACATCTCACCCCCCCCCCATTCCCCAGCCATAAACCAAGTGACATCATGGGCTTTTCCCCCAAACTGTGCAAAAACCCCAAAAATTGCCCAACCCCTTTTACTTATATAACCCACCCTACTAGCTATTACCCCCAGTGAAGGGGGTTTACGGGAAAATTTGAATAATAGAAAATTTAAATATATCCCAACACAAAACCGGGTGTTATTTACTGGAGAAAAAAAAACAGTCAGCTAAAACACAAACAGCAAAACAAAAAAACAAAAACAGACCTAAAAAAAGGTTTAAACCCCAAAAAAAGTTTCTACAAAAAGGAGCTAGTGGTTTACAAAGAAAGGCAAGGAGCCCTTAAAACTAAACAGGAGTGTTCTTTCTTTGGGTTTGGGCCAAAACCCTAAGGCCGGGATTTTGGTCCCCCGTGGCCACACTCCCCCCGCCCCCCAAACAGCTTAATTGAAACAAAATAACAATAAATAGGAGAAACACCGCAGAGATAAAAGGCAGAAGTTAAGAAAGAGGAATAGATTAATAGTAAATCATAAAGAATGAAAACAAAAGGCCTTTACAGAATACTGTCAAAACTCACATAGACTTTGGCTTTTTTTAAATGGGAAAATTTTCAATAATACCATCACAAATCAGGGTCAATCTCCAGTCCCCTCAAATTTTCCCCAAATAAAAAAAAACCCCTCAAAAACATCACTAAATACTTCAGTTCCTTAATTTTTTTGTGCTTATAAAGGTAAATATGCCCTTTTTGCCCAAAGGGGTTTTTTTTTAAACCCGGCCCCAGCTTCTACCATGCACAACAAAGGTCAGCACTGTAATCTATACTATGACTGTCTACAATTCAGCCCACATCCAAACCTCACATTCAACGCCATTCTTCTTCTGGAATTTTCATTTTATGATACCAAAACAATTAAAAAAATAGTAAAAAACAGAAACCCTTTATATATCCTTGGAGATAAATGTCCTCAAGCCTCACAATTTCTCACTCCTTATTCAAAAGCACCAAACTTCACCGTGAAATTTGTACTTCTAGTCTATCAAACTGAAAAAAAAAAAATCCCATTACCCAAAAACAAAAATTTCATTCTCCCTTTTTACTTTAAATTGCAATGATGATGTCTATCTAACTCTGAAACAGAATTAAAAACATCTATTATGATTACCTCTTTATCAACTTGTTTACTTTATCATATATA
>NC_051409.1:27051223-27051478 GCF_015228065.2 Penaeus monodon | reverse complement strand
CCCCTAAATAAACAGGGTTTGGAAATGAAATAGCAATGCCTTTATATATATGTAAAAAAAAAAAAAATCACCCTTTAGCTTCAAAAAAATGCTCTCTCAAAATGCTGCTGGGAAAAAATAATAAATTCAGCTTCTTAAATTTTGTTTTTTGTTGTTGTAGTCATCTTTCATCATCATAAATTCATCATCCCCATTTTCAAAAATAAAAAATTCATTTTTAAACAGTTTGTTATTGTTTTTTGTAGTCTCACATAA
>NC_051409.1:27051030-27051134 GCF_015228065.2 Penaeus monodon | reverse complement strand
TAGTAGCAGCACCAACCCACCAAAATTATCATCTTTGCCTCACCAGTTTTTTTCACTATCAATTATTTCTTCACCCCTTCCTAAAAAATTATCTCATTAAATCT
>NC_051409.1:27050673-27051000 GCF_015228065.2 Penaeus monodon | reverse complement strand
CCCCTTTAAAACTTCTAAATTTTTCCCCAAAACCTTTTTTTATTTCCTCCCTCTCCAATTGGTGCTTCCCCTCTGCACATTTCTTTTATTTTTTTTTTTGGTACTTTCTTATTAATCTTTGTTTCTTCCTGCTAGTATTATTCTTTTGCTTTCTCTTCACATTTCTCTTTGTTTTTTCTTCCATTTTTTCTTTGTTTCCCTTTCTTTTCCCCCTTCCCCCCTTTTATAGTACAAACTTTTTTCCGGCAAAGTTTTCACCAAACTCCTCTCCTCCTAGCTCCTTTTAAATTCCCGGCTCCTCTTTTTTCGCCCTCTCCCCCCCCAAAA
>NC_051409.1:27049655-27049817 GCF_015228065.2 Penaeus monodon | reverse complement strand
GTTTTTTCTATTTCTCCTCTTTCTTTAATCTATATCCTTCTTCTATTCCCTGACCCCTTGTCCTCTTTCTCCTTCTTTTCTCTGACTACTTCTCTTCCACCTCCTCTTCCCCCTCTTACTTCTTCCTTCCCTGCCCTCCTTTTCTCTAAAGTTCTCCTCTTC
>NC_051409.1:27049407-27049608 GCF_015228065.2 Penaeus monodon | reverse complement strand
ATCTTTCCCTTTACGTATCCTAATATAAAATATTTTTCTTTATGTATATTTTCCATTCATCTGCCCTTAACAATGCATTTACAAAAAAAAATATGCAATTTTCCCTTTATTGAGTTTTTTAATACATTGAGCTACCTGAAAAGTACATGAAAAAAGTTAACCAAAAGCCTCATTTAACAAAACAAGGCCTTCTGCTCCTGT
>NC_051409.1:27046385-27048757 GCF_015228065.2 Penaeus monodon | reverse complement strand
ATCTTGCTTTATATCTGTGTGATTGCTTGGTTTTGCGGTCTGCAATCTTTGTTATTGTGTGGTTCATCTGGTGTCTTTGGTCCTTGCCTGTTGTTCTTCGTTGTTATCCTGTGTCTGATCTGTCAACTTTATCAACTTTTGTTTCTCATGGAGATCTTTTCGGTAGTACCTATGGCTTTCATCTCTCACTGTGAAAGTGTCCCTTTTCATTCTGGTTTTCTGCGTGTCAAGCATTGGTGGCCGTGGTGTCAGTGGAGGCGGCCTTTCTGTAGGATGGCATAGGGAGTTACCGTTGGTGGGCCAACTCGAATTCTATAAGAATAGGAATCCATTAATGTAGTCAATGCATTCAACATTAACTCAATATTCCCCAAAATTGACATTTGGATCAACTTAAGTAAAGCAAAAAAAGCTCACAGATTTACATTCATAACAGGACTCAATCACACTACAAGTAAGATTGACCTTTTTTTTATTGGAACCACATTTCCCCAGTCATGGCCTGTTTCTAAATGGTCGAGGGGCTCTTATTTGAGGGTGACGTGGCTTTCCCACAATTTGTTCTGGGTTCCTGCTGCATCCTTCAACCGTACTAACTGGGAGTGCACATATTTTCTAGCCCTGCCGCCGCCCTTCCCCCTCTCATCCTTTCATTGCCATACCCTCCCGTCGGCATTGTTACCTTGGCCTGAAAGCGCTCAAACCATAACTTGGTCAGGTTCATAAGGAAAAGAGAATCACAAAAAAAGCAGGCATAATCAAACCAGGCGACATACCTAGTATCCCCATAAATAGTATCCACTCTATTTTGGGGGGGAGACTCCTCTTTTTTCACTGAAACGGTCTCTTTCCCCTGACCCTTTCACTGTTACCGGGCCCCCTTTTAATATTCTCACCGACCTCCAACTTCCCGCCTGACTGCATTTCACCTGGAGCAACCTGAACCCCCCTTTCCAATAAAAAACCACAACCCTTCCGTCTGGCTGGGTTGGTCCCGTTTACTCCGTAAACTAATTTTGGCATTAATCGTGGCAACAATAAATCATGCATGGAATTAAAATTGCCAAAACAAGATTTATATCTCTTTTAATATAAACTTGTGCTTATATATGATGTTCACCTAAGGCAGCAGCTCCTTTCCTTTTTAAGCCACATTGTCCTTTCGAAAACGCTAAAAAAAGATAATAACAATATCCTAAAAAATCCTCTAAAGATGTCAAAAACTACAATTAATGGACCACACAACATTCTAGCAAAAATGAGAAATATCAAAAGAAAACAAATACATCAAATATTGTATTTCAGTCAGTACAATTCACAAGCATTAATCTGCCATAATGAAATCATATATAAAGAATGCCAAAACTTTTCACTTACAAAACTACTACATACGGTTAAACATTTCTTTTTAAAACCAAGAAATAAATACAATCTCCATATATATTCAAGTGTCCATGAAACTAACTATATTCCATTCAAAGTGGAATGCTTCCTTACCCAAAACTCTGCCATACTGTGAGAAGTATTCTTGAAGCATATCTCGTGTTATGAAGGCATTGATGCTGCCAACAAAGATCCTCGCATTAACAGTCTTGGGGTCAGAAGTCACCTCTGACACACCACGACGATTAGGCGAGCTTTCACGGTTCCTGAGAAGCAAAAGATTTTTTTTCAACACCCAAAATCTGTTTCTTAGAATTATATTTCTATTGACCTAAGTAGTATAATTCATACGATTGCAAAAAAAAAATCTGAATAATTAAGGAAGTTCAAAATCCATCAGTTCCATCAAAGCAAGGAATAATGTTAAAAATTTCTTTGTGCAAAATCTAAATGACAGTCTAAGCCAAGTCAAAGTGACAATTTTCATGAACTCCACCTAAAGACCAACAAGCACACAGACAGCAACAAACCTGCTCCTGCTCCTACTTCTGCTGCGGGAGTGGGACCGACGGCGATCCCGATCCCTTCCACGCGACATAGTGTTTTAAAATCTGAAGAGAAAAGATTTCTAGATTCATGAAAGGTTACAACAAATAATTTGCCATTAAAAAATCTTATTACATAATTCTACTGTCATACACAATCTACAAAAAATTTCTTTTGAATAATCTACTAATATTTTATCTATACTCCTCTTAAGCACCAATATTATAGAACTATAAGTACAGGGACAAGTCACCAATCACATATGACGGTTATTTCCTTGATCTAATTCTCCAACCAACTGTAAAAGTATATACACACACAGTAAGTGTACTACTCATAAACTTTCAAGGTTGAATAATCAGGAGTGCACTCCCTCCTAGCACAACCACACACCACCCAACCACCATGTGTCAATGTATGCAAAGCAGGTTAATCCATTGCAT
>NC_051409.1:27045386-27045750 GCF_015228065.2 Penaeus monodon | reverse complement strand
TCAGCCAATTTTTTTTTTTATTACATGATGGTCACATCAACCAGATCCAAGGAGTTAATCACTATGAGCCATATGATAACCTAGTTTTGGCAATGGTAGTTCTCCAATTTGTCCGATGATTTTCACTCAATTACTTCTCTGACCAATGGAAAAGAAGGGTAAAAAGACTTGGGACTAAAACAGAAATACTAAAGCAGTCAAAAGAGAGTGAAACACTGTCATGTATCAGAAATGTACAGGCTACTCACAGCCAACAATTGTGATAATAGTTAACCTATTGGAATCTGGGTGATGAGCATCTCTTGCCATGAAAAAACTTGTCCGAGGAAAAAAAATCTGACCAAGGGGTCTCTCATGGAAACAT
>NC_051409.1:27044792-27044874 GCF_015228065.2 Penaeus monodon | reverse complement strand
AACCCCGCCCTGGAAGAAAAAGAATCCAGCATGAAAGAATCACCCTCCCAGCTCAGCAGAAACTATTAATCAGGTTAGTACC
>NC_051409.1:27042305-27043250 GCF_015228065.2 Penaeus monodon | reverse complement strand
GAAAAATGACCTTAATTAAATTATTTTTAAAAAAATAACAGATATACAAAAATGCTACTTCTCATTCCTACTCAAGGAAGCATAATGGCCAGGTTTCAGTCCACACTCCTCTCACATGGCACCAGGTTCCCATGGCCTACACCGGCCAGGGAGAAATGGCAATCAGAAGCACGTCCTTGTAAAATACGGCAGTCAATATGGTTTCGGGGTCGATGCCTCCATGTTAGAAAGATTTTTGGATCCAACAGCAACCTTTACATTAGCCTATGCATTTGGGCCTCAGTTCATTCACCTGTCGGCCCAATGCCAGATCAAATACTTCATGAATGAATCTTGGCTCCAATTTTTCTATTTTCCACTTACTTTTTATTTATTTTAATGCCCGTTACGGGTGAATTTGCCCAAATCCCCCCCAATCCAAAACCCAATTCCCCGAGGAACGTAGTCCCTGACAGGTACAGTCCTACTGATAAATTTTAATGTAATAACAATGAAGGAAAAAGTGAAGAAAATGGTTACAGTACATTATAGGCAAACTAACAATACCAATATAGTTTTCATCAGTGGTATATATATCTACACTAAATAATAATAAAGATATTTCATTTACGAATGCAAAAAATCATCCTGTAATGATGCTTCAGAGAGAAAACCTGTATAAAGTCCACAATTTTGACATTTCATCCACTTCAAATAATCAAAGAGACTCTCTACCCCCTCTGACAAAGGCATGCAACAGCGAGAAGAAAAAAATACAATGAGTAACATATGTTATTTATCTTTCCAAACAATAACGCTTTGATAGGCCTATAATTCATAATCAAAAACCTATAAATCCATTCGATTTCATACTTAATGCACCACAACCAAAGAAAAAATCAAATCAGAACAACAGTATTCCATTAATATCAATCAACTAAATAGAGTAAAACCTCCCCAGCAGAG
>NC_051409.1:27041983-27042268 GCF_015228065.2 Penaeus monodon | reverse complement strand
ACACCGATGGCGAACGCAAAATAAAAACACTCATCATAATTTCCTCCTTTTCTTCCACTCCCATCGTTTATTCACCCCTACCCCTACTCCCTCCTGAATTCGCTCTCTCAACCCACCTTCTTACCGGTATTAAGTATTCAATAAAGTCAGAATTAAGGGAGAAAATCGCTATTTCAGTCGTCTTTTTAATACGAGTCTTCTGGGTTGACGGAGTCTCGGCTCAAGTGACGAGCGGGATGCGCAGCCACTTTCTTGTTTTGTTTTTGTTCGTATGTTCGCGTTTTT
>NC_051409.1:27041316-27041915 GCF_015228065.2 Penaeus monodon | reverse complement strand
TTCGGTTTTTTCGTTGTTGTTTTTTTTATTATCTTTGCGTTGATTATGATGTGTTTTTCTTATGATGTGTTTTTTTTTATGATGATGATGTGTTTTATGATGTGATGATTCTTATGATGTGTTTTTTTTTAATGATTTTTATTCCTTATGATGTGGTTTTTTTATTATGATGTGTTCGTATTTTCTTGGGGCTTTTCGTTTTTTTTTTATCTTTGCGTTATTATGATGTGTTTTTTTGTTTTGAGGAGTTTAGGGTGGTGGGTTATTGTGTTCTTTTGTTGTTGTTGTTTTTTGTATTTTGTATTTGTTTATTTTTTTGTTAATGTTTTCTTTACTTTTTGTTGTGTTTTATCTTTTTTGTGGTTTTGATATTTTTCTTTTTTTTTTATTGAGGAATTTATCATTGTGGTTTCTTGTATGTTTTCTTTTTTTACGGGTTATTTCTGGTTTTGATACGCAATGGATTTTTGTTGTTGGTTTTATTAGTAATAAATACGTTGTAAGTCATTTCGTTGGTGTTTTCCATCTCGCGTTTATTGCTATTACGCTTGTTACTGTTCTTCGTTTCATTTTGTCGTCAGTTCTGTTTTTGCTAAATT
>NC_051409.1:27039444-27039877 GCF_015228065.2 Penaeus monodon | reverse complement strand
CTCTTCTGTGCACATATTATAATAACGGGTATTTTTAAGAAGTGTTGATGTTATAAATAGTGTAAATTGCAGATCTTAAACAGGATGAGCATGGGCAATTTACGACACACACTCTTAACGCAAGACCTTCCCTGTGTTTTTTCCTGCCATAAACTTCAGCACTTAACTTCCTTTGGCATCTTCCGCCCACAGAGCACGTACAAAATCTCAAGGTTAGACTACTACGCATGCGCTGCCGTTTACCTTTGTAAATAGGTACTGCTATAGTGATGCATGAGGTCACGTGACTAACTCGGCGGAATGGCAATCTGAGGGGAAAACTATTTTTTTCAGTATAAAAGAATATTATTTTCTGAAGTTTGGTGTGGATTACTGAATGTGTACGAGTCATTCCGAGCGACTGCACTAATTTGGGAAAACATATACGTTGCTT
>NC_051409.1:27039007-27039368 GCF_015228065.2 Penaeus monodon | reverse complement strand
TGTTGTTTTAAGCTTTTTGTTCCATCCACAATGGAATGGGTACACCTAGAGATTTCTTCTTTCAATTAAATTGTACATAATGAAATCATGTGTACGGTATACTGAATGGACTGCTGTTAGAAGTTTGAGCTATACTTCAGGCCACAGGTAAGAAAGATTGAATCAGCAGTGATGGTGGTAATCATTAATGTGCATTTAAAAGAATATAGTAACCGATTAAGAAGGACAAGGTTGAATATCCTGCCTTGTAGCTACGGACGCAAAAAAACGTCCTTGTAACACTAGAAGCTAAACCAATTACCCTAACATAAAAAAGTGCGAAATATTAGGCTGAATATACGAGATCTCATAAATCTCTTGA
>NC_051409.1:27035157-27035904 GCF_015228065.2 Penaeus monodon | reverse complement strand
TTTGAATATTAAATTTTTAGGTTATCGAACATGAAACCATACATTTAAAAATCACTTGAGGAATAAAACATGTGCTTCGCCCAAAGACAAAACAATATTATTACCAAAAGATACCATCATACCTTTGGCATGATGGTTTATGCCAAAAGTACGGTATCTAATGAATTTTCCAGCCAGGACTTCGACGCTAACACTATTGTGCTTATATTTACGACGTGTCTTGGATATAAATAAGCCAATTTTATTTAAGAAATTTATTGAAATCAAACAATATACTCTGTTCTTACGAGTTGCTTCTGTATTCTTAGTTTGTACGTCGTTTTAGCAACACACATATCCCTGTGGCCTCCTGCAGAAAAACTTGCAGTCTCCTTGTCCTTGGCCAAGCCCACCTTGACCAAAGCCACCTTGTTGTCCAAATCCTCCTTGGCCAAATCCACCCTGCTGTCCGAATCCACCCTGGCCAAATCCACCCTGCTGGCCAAATCCACCCTGCTGTCCGAATCCACCCTGGCCAAAGCCGCCCTGCTGGCCAAATCCACCTTGTTGTCCAAATCCACCCTGCTGCCCAAATCCGCCCTGGCCAAATCCACCTTGTTGCCCGAATCCGCCTCCAAAGCTACCTCCCGAAGGTCTGTTTGGTCTGTTTGGTCTATTGGGTCTGTTCCCAGAAGTCGATCCGCCGCTGCCTGACTGTCCTCCAACGGCTTGCTCGAACAGCTGTTGTAATTCCTGTGTATGAGAAAA
>NC_051409.1:27034772-27035028 GCF_015228065.2 Penaeus monodon | reverse complement strand
AAACGGAATAATCCACTCATAGTTTGAACGCTAAAACTGGCTTTATCAATCAAAATCTCAAACGAAGAATTCCGGCCGTTCCTTACCGCAAGACTCTGGGCGTAGGAGGCAGCGCAGATCGCCGCCAGAACGATTAAGGTTAACTTCATTTTCCTTCTGAAAGAGGGAAAGCCGTTAGCTCTGTATACGAGTAGACCTCAAGATCACATAGCAATGTCGACTCTAAATTCGATTTGAGACGCACCACTGTGTAATT
>NC_051409.1:27034356-27034614 GCF_015228065.2 Penaeus monodon | reverse complement strand
AAATAGTATGTATATGTACGTATTAGCTTTACAAGATTTTCCTATTCGATACGCCAATATATATCCCTAAGATTTCTAATCGTTCACGAATTATAAAATAGTAATTACATGTATCAAACCTATGTTGATATTTATGTAAAATCATTTTTTTCGCACAAGACCTAGTGTAAAGGGTGCTTATAAAGATCATAAGTAAATACTATATAACAAAAATCTTAACTATTCACCAGGAACATATATCAGACAGATACGAACCCG
>NC_051409.1:27034143-27034310 GCF_015228065.2 Penaeus monodon | reverse complement strand
CACACGTGTTCAATAAATGACATTGACATAACACACAAATATATATGGTGATCCATGCGTTGTACTCAGTAACCAAATGATATAATGACCTTGACTATTTGTATAATTATATGCATGTATTGTTAAACATTTTTGACTGTTTATATACGTGATCAATGTATTCATGA
>NC_051409.1:27033205-27033482 GCF_015228065.2 Penaeus monodon | reverse complement strand
CTAAACCAGTTGTTCCGAAAGTCTCGAGGCTCCGGACGAGACGAACAGCCCGGGGTTAGTTTTACATTATGTTTTCGGTAGTCGTGGGTGCGTAGAGGGAAGTGGGGGGGGCGTGGAGGGGAGGTGGCAAGGTGGGAGTGGTTGGGGATGGGAGAGGGGGAGGGATAAGGTGGGTGAGAAAGGAAAAGGGCATTGGGAGGATAGGTAGGTGGGGGGGGGGCGGTAGGGGGAATAAGGAGGGTGGATAAGGTGTAGGTGGATGGAGTCTCTCAGTCTT
>NC_051409.1:27032791-27033027 GCF_015228065.2 Penaeus monodon | reverse complement strand
ACTTCTATTCCATCCGAAAAAAATCGTTCATACATCCTAAACTACCTTTCCCTGTTAACGAACGAAAGGAACCATGGACGTCTCCTTTTCGCAAATAACTCGAGGGAGAATTTAAAAAAAAAAATGAAAAACTAACATAGGAAATGAACTTCGCATTTCTCAAGGTAAAAACTCAGCGAGGGACACACTTTTAAAATGGCGTTTGCAATCGATCATAAACAATGACCTTTTTTCGC
>NC_051409.1:27032443-27032710 GCF_015228065.2 Penaeus monodon | reverse complement strand
AGGATTTGTTTAGGTAATCTTGCATCACTGCACGCTTTCAATCTCGAGCAATGGATTAGGCTCCAAGTCATCCTTTGCTGTGTCCCCAAGCAACCCGAAGCAAGTAACTTTGGCGAAGTGTGCTCGCCAAAATTCTCTTCTAGAATTGATCATGAGGGTGGCCTCGCTTTGACGATATTATTTATTTTCTTCTTTAGTTTCTGCTTTCTTATTGTCCTTCAATTTTCTTGTGTGTGTGTTTTTTTTTCTATGCTCTCCCAATTCTCG
>NC_051409.1:27031606-27031865 GCF_015228065.2 Penaeus monodon | reverse complement strand
CCGCCACTACCTAGATTACCACTCTCTCCTTTACTTTTTCCTTCTTATGTAATTCCCCCATTTATCTATTTCCATCTCGTGTTTCCCCTTCGCTCGTTCAAGGTCATTGAGCTTCCTGGCCCTTCGACCTTCCTCTTCCTTTCACTCTCTCGGTCGTTGTGACTCAGCGCTCGATCCCATTTCCTGCGAGGTGGAAAAAGTGATGCGTGGGGACGATGGGTGTGTATGTAAATACACATACAAATAGATAGATAGATAG
>NC_051409.1:27030340-27030491 GCF_015228065.2 Penaeus monodon | reverse complement strand
GCGATGAACAGACTTTCCCTTCGCCAGTTCAGGAGGTCACGTGACCTTTAAATTATCTAGGTGTATGAACAAGAGGCAGTGACTCCTCAGAAAAGTTTAGTTAGAATGAGGAATGAGTCACATGTGAGAAGGTAAACTTCTTGAAAGAGAG
>NC_051409.1:27029884-27030239 GCF_015228065.2 Penaeus monodon | reverse complement strand
TGAAAGAAATAGACGTAATTAAAATGATATGATGCCACCGAGCTTCCCACGAGCGGACGACTAACCTCCTTCCGCTCTGCCTTATGTGGAGAGGCGCCCGTGAACTTCTGTTTTTGACTGATTTGTCTGTCTTAAGTGGAGAGGCGCCCGTGAACTTCTGTTTTTGACTGATTTGTCTGTCTGTTTTTGTTTTTGTTTTTGTTTTTCAGTCTTTGGCTGATTTGTTTCTTTTTCATTCAATTTCGTTGTCTCTTCTTTTCCTTGTAGTTGGTGGTGTTTAGAGTTTTTTCGTTTTTTTTTTTTTCAATCGTTATCTTCATCTTTGGTACATTCATTTACTTCTTAATCATTAACA
>NC_051409.1:27029548-27029799 GCF_015228065.2 Penaeus monodon | reverse complement strand
ATTCCCATATCCACCCCGATCACACACACCTAAAAACCGCGCCGCATCCACCCCAATAAAACCCAGCATCCACTTCAGCATCCACACGTCTCGGGCATCCGCGGGAAGCCCAGTGCGGAGGTCCTTGACGTGTATGCGGATGCCCCGGGAATAGCATCGCGATGACTCTTGTACGTGGTAGGGACTTCGCCGGGGTTTTACGTGTGGGGGGAGGGGGTCAATAGAGTGGGTTAGGATTCTGGTATGTCTAG
>NC_051409.1:27029149-27029306 GCF_015228065.2 Penaeus monodon | reverse complement strand
CAACCACAAATCGCGCCCACGCTTTGGTTACGCCCATATATGATGGCTTAGCGGTTGACGACTTGATATCATGCATGAATAATAGAACGTTGAACCTTTGATTTGGATGCTTAGAAAAATGTAGGTTACACACACATGTTATCGTCCGGTCTGAGGA
>NC_051409.1:27028526-27028786 GCF_015228065.2 Penaeus monodon | reverse complement strand
CCACCGGCATACAAGCAGATGGGGCCCCAAACTAGTATGAACCAAATAAGCTCCATTTGAGCCTGAAGAGCTAAAACGAGTTATCCTAAGGTCACTTTTTGTCTTGATTTCGCTTCAACTCGAGAGGTTCTTGTGTTAAGCCAAGGTAATACATTACAATTTGTATACGGCTATATATGTGGAAGAACTTTTATTAATACTCAGTTTTTCACTTTTTTTCTTTTAACCATTACACGGGTTTAAATGCACATTGTTCACAC
>NC_051409.1:27028279-27028372 GCF_015228065.2 Penaeus monodon | reverse complement strand
ACGTAAAACACGTGATGAGACATTCCTAGATCTCATCTGTGCAACTTAGGATACTTATATAAAAAAACTACACTCTTTAGACATTTTCGTTAA
>NC_051409.1:27028116-27028234 GCF_015228065.2 Penaeus monodon | reverse complement strand
CTAGGAAAAAAGAAGAAAAAAAGGAGAGTCAGTGTAAAACAGAAAAGGTGGAGAGAAACAGAAAAGATCCAAACTAATGGTCTCGCAACGAGTAAACAATCAAAACATTGATTCCCCC
>NC_051409.1:27027819-27028059 GCF_015228065.2 Penaeus monodon | reverse complement strand
GGTAAAAGAGGGAGTGAGATGACACAAACACAGGTAAGGCCGGACGAGTGCACCTTCTTGGGTCTTTCAGCGAATTATAAACTCTCCTGGGCGACTCCAGTCTCGTTGGCTCCTCCCACTTCCCTTAGGCTCCTCCCCCCTTTTTGGGTAAATTCTGCCTTAATCTGCTTCTTTCGATTCCAGCGGTGTCTCTTTTTCTCTAGCCTTTCGTCCTTAGTTGTGTTGCTTCTCTTTTTCCCA
>NC_051409.1:27027089-27027717 GCF_015228065.2 Penaeus monodon | reverse complement strand
TTTTCATTCCGTAAATATGCACATTTGTGTGTGGGTTTTCTTATGTCTAAATTATTCTTTTCTCATCTGTATCTTCCAGGATATGAAAGTTAGCGTATGCTAACATTGCATGGTTTCTGAATATTTATTATTTTCTTGCGAGTCGTTATTGTTACTCTGTTGCTGTAGGGTCACCGCAGTGAATGAAATAAGTTTTGTCCTGTGTGGTCTTTGCCCCAAGGATGTTATAAGCCTGACAATCTGGTTTTCACTCTACACCTGTGGCCCCTAACCTTTTAATCTTCTTCCCTTCAAATCTATTTTCCCAGCCCCTCCAGATAGTTTAATGTCTTCTTAACAAGTCGAGCTTATTATTATATACACGGAACTAAGTAATTAGAATGATGACAAAACCTTAATGAAAAAGTGGGACTTTATCTCAAGCAGTCTTATCGTTATCAACTATATATCTTATGCCGGTGTCTAGACATTCAAACTTTATTTAACAGGACCCTAATTCTACCTTTGCAGACTCGTAGGAGCCTTCTGACTGCTGGCTGGGAACTTCTGTTGTGTCAAGTTTGGGAAGTGACTCAGACTCCGGGACTCGTGTCCATGGTAACGAAGACGCTTTGCCATGGCATTCAAG
>NC_051409.1:27021547-27022766 GCF_015228065.2 Penaeus monodon | reverse complement strand
CAACTTAGGATAGAGAAAAAATAACCCTTAGTAACCTCATTGCCGTATATTTTTTTATACAGTCAGTAAAAGATTACAAACAACTGTGTTGTTATTTTTTAAAACGTAAACACATCACATAAACGTTAGCACTTCTACAAAGATTTTAAGATTACACCACCAAAAGGTTTTTGCCACATGTTAATCTATCTGACAAGTTGAAATTTATTGAAATCGTCGGTGTCGGGTGATGTGCAACATTTTTTTTTTAGCAGCACACATAGCCATTTCCCCTCCTGCAGAATAATTTGCAGTTCTGGCCCCCTTGTCCTTGTCCAAATCCACCTTTGGCCAAATCCACTTTGGCCAAAACTGCCACCTTGTCCAAATCCACCTCCTTGCTGTCCAAAACCACCACCTTGGCCAAATCCACCTCCCTGCTGACCAAATCCACCTCCTTGTTGTCCAAATCCACCTCCTTGGCCAAATCCACCTCCCTGCTGACCAAATCCACCTCCCTGCTGACCAAATCCACCTCCTTGTTGACCAAAACCACCACCTTGTGACCAAATCCACCTCCTTGTTGACCAAATCCACCTCCTTGTTGACCAAATCCACCTCCTTGTTGACCAAATCCACCTTGGCTAAAACCTCCAGAAGGCCTGTTCGGTCTGTTTTCGGTTTCCCCGCCGACGACCCGCCTCCTCCCGACTGCCCCCCGACTGCTTGTTGGAACAGCGCCTGCAATCCCTGGAAACAATGAAAAAGACAAAATAATACACCTTTTTGAATATACACAAACCCACACAATACACTCTTTGTTAATGCCTACGAGAAGCAATGATAAAAGACAAGCAAACTTAATTCTGCTTTTGAGTTCAGAAATCAAACAGCTCTTGTTACCAAATACTGTGGTGAATCATCCTTTTACGACAATCTGGCTCCGAGTGCGAAATCCGTTCCAGTAAGAATGATGCATGTAATCATTCCTTCTAAGAATAAACTGTCGCTGAAAGGTATCGAGTTACCCCGACGAAAGAATCGTATTAGTTGAGACTTGAATATCTTCTGAAGTGCAATCGAAAAAAAAGATGAAAGGTATATCGCATTTGTGTTATCAACTAAACATGAGTCGTAATTAGTGATGATTGAGATGTATTGATGATAATGTCAAGTGAGATGAAAGAAGAGATGGAATTGAGGCTTTTGATGTTAAAGATTCGGTGTATATGATAGATAC
>NC_051409.1:27020672-27020851 GCF_015228065.2 Penaeus monodon | reverse complement strand
CTTCTCTAATAGTGATGTTGTTGATTATTATCTAATTTTACAACGATATGAATTGACTCACATGGAATATCATTCCAGGAATAAAACCATTACTTTACATCGAAAGAAACTTAAAGGCTGCACTCAATGGAGTATGTTTCCAAGCGTAAAACGTAAGCTTAACGAACAGGCGGACAAAA
>NC_051409.1:27020261-27020400 GCF_015228065.2 Penaeus monodon | reverse complement strand
GGTCATTACCAATATTACAGATGCCAACAATAAAAGTAACACTCCTTTGTATAAAGATTCACACACACTCAAACAAATAAACAAGTAAAAGCAAATACACACAAAATAGTGGTCATAGCAGCAAATATGCATCGAGTAC
>NC_051409.1:27019885-27020222 GCF_015228065.2 Penaeus monodon | reverse complement strand
CTAGAGGTGGATCCGCCGGGCAAGTAATTTTTCACTTGCATATTTTGATGGCAAGACATATGTTCATACACGATATTTTGCAAACTGGCATCTCTTCGCACGGTGTTCATTCCGACGGAAATGTCCTTTTGTTCAAATCCAAAAGATGAACTTGCGGATAAGTATAATAATAACCTTTTAACACTAGCAGACAAATTTGTTCATCCAGGTGGTAAGAGGGTGAAAAATGATGAATAATAACGCATAAACATAGTCCAGTGGCTGCAAGAGCTGCTCCGAAGGTCTCCCAGCCTTAGGCACTGCAGGAGGGATAAACGAAACGAGTTTGGTTCCTGAG
>NC_051409.1:27019744-27019834 GCF_015228065.2 Penaeus monodon | reverse complement strand
AGTGCAGCAGATACGTAGTTGTTTCCGATTTTATGCACTGTGGTATTTGTGAAGCAAGGCGGGTATTGGTACGTGCATGAGTGCTTGCGA
>NC_051409.1:27019389-27019568 GCF_015228065.2 Penaeus monodon | reverse complement strand
ATAAAAATCAAGGGTCATGCCTGAAACCTGCATTTCTCGTCTTTCCTAACACCACGAAGAAAACGAAATTATGAGGACCTCCAGCAAGGTTCAAGGCAAAGTTTGGTAGGGGGGGATGGTACAGTAGATGCATCCTGCCTATGTGCACCGTGTGGTATGTGTGGAAGGGGGGGGGGGGA
>NC_051409.1:27019153-27019232 GCF_015228065.2 Penaeus monodon | reverse complement strand
GGTGGGGGTATAGTAGATGCATCCTGACTATACTATATGCACTGTGTGGTATGTGTGGGAGAAAGGGATCGCAGTGCAA
>NC_051409.1:27018829-27019082 GCF_015228065.2 Penaeus monodon | reverse complement strand
TCCCAGCGGTACACCCCCCAAAAAAAGACACCCGCCCTGGACTTCCCTCCTTGGCGAACGGAAGACCGTGGACTTCCCCATCTGTTAATAGTACGAGATAAAAAAACGGGACCGCTTATGAGGAAGTGAAACTCAAGGTAAAATCTGGCACCAGGATGACTTGCTATGGGCTTGCTCGAAAGCGTGTTGGGTAAATTACCTTTTCTCCGATTTATTTCTCAATGTTGTTTCTGGATTAAATGTGGCAAGTACC
>NC_051409.1:27018366-27018549 GCF_015228065.2 Penaeus monodon | reverse complement strand
GTACATACATGTATATTCACATATAAACGCGTAAACCACTAAAAAAAGTCATTAAATCGTTCGCTTCCTCCAAACAATCCTTCCTTCCTGCCTTCCTCCAACTCGAAATTATATGCGCTTTCCCGCCTTTCTGGCAATAAGGTCACGTGACCCCTTCATTACACCCCCTCCCTCCCTCCTTCG
>NC_051409.1:27018220-27018341 GCF_015228065.2 Penaeus monodon | reverse complement strand
AGGACCTTGAAAATGAGAGACGACGGAGAGAGGAAAATAAGGAAGAAATTATTATTGTTAGTGAGTGGAAAATTCGCTACCACCTTGGTGTCATTTTTCCGTTTCAATATTGTGTTTTCAT
>NC_051409.1:27017346-27017567 GCF_015228065.2 Penaeus monodon | reverse complement strand
CCCGCCTCCTCCACCATGTACTTCATTTTATTCAGTTTTAGTGTGTTTTGAAATATTTAGATTCCCATTAACTGTAACCAAATGATTGTTGATAAATATTCACACTCATACCTGTAACCTGCAATTCGTCCTTAAGATCAAAGTGCCCGGTCCATACAGCATCATATTGCTTTAAAACCTTTGTACAATTTCTTAGACTGAATAAACTTTCAGTACCAGTA
>NC_051409.1:27017107-27017239 GCF_015228065.2 Penaeus monodon | reverse complement strand
ACCGTCTCCCATCACACCCCTTCTGGTGTAGGCACACTCCTTGAACGTTCCTTCACGAAATGTTTGACTTTCTGTGCTTATTCATTAAACATAGTATTAGTTAGACTCACTCACTGCGAGAGGTAGGAGGGT
>NC_051409.1:27016867-27017050 GCF_015228065.2 Penaeus monodon | reverse complement strand
TTACGACTAAAAGGGAAGTACCCACAAATGGCGTTCTTTGACTACGCCCGAGATATGACGCGGCATATGATGGCGAACTGATACCATTAATGGTTACTGGTCTCTTCACCAAACCAGGCATTGTATTACGTTACTTAAAGAACAAATGGTTCCTTTTACTAGGAAAGTCTTTAAAAATGTACA
>NC_051409.1:27015814-27016675 GCF_015228065.2 Penaeus monodon | reverse complement strand
GTAAAAGGATAAAAGGATGGATGTATTTAAAGAGATTAAGAAGTAAAGTTGGACACTCTAAACGATTAAACTGTCTATTTTTCTTTTCTACTCACTATTGTCTGATTTTCTTTGTGCAACATCTTTCCGTGAGGTGAGAATAACCATTGTGCTTTTTCCCAAAGCGTCAGACAAAATTCAGTCAGACTCGTATTTATTTGGCCGACAGTATACTGAAGCACGATTTCCAATCTCCAAAATTAGTTGTGAAACTTCGCTTTACAAATGGAACATACACAACTCACATAAATAAACAACCAGGGTATTATTCCACACAAAAACTAACAAACAAATCACGAACCTCTAAGCCGCAAAAACAATGCCAAAGCTACAGCGGAACGACACAAACGCACGCCAGACCGCAGACAAGTGCACCGTCCTTGCGTCCTTCAGTCAATTATAAGATCACCTGGGTTCTTCCAGTGTCGTTGGCTCCTCCCACTTCTCTTAAGCTCCTCCTCCTTTTTGGGGGGGTTATTCTCTTCCCGCCAGGTGTTAATGCACAGGATGGTTCAGGTACCAGGCATTTTTTGTTAATAGGAGCTCCAGAAGTGGCTTGTACCTCTCCTCTCACCGTGGGTTTCTTTTGCGTGTTATCCAGTGTTACGAAGAAAAGGTTGTCTATGATAGCTTTGCATGATAGTTTGACTAGAGGGGCAGTGCCATGTAACTCAACACACTCGTCAGTGTTATGTATCACTGACTGTCCTTGATCTAGTCCATGTTCAGCTAGTAACTTGTTTTTTTCAGGCTATTTAATTTAGTCCTCAAACAAGATTTTTTGTAATGTATCCCTTTAGCATTTTACCTACAGATTTATGG
>NC_051409.1:27015619-27015771 GCF_015228065.2 Penaeus monodon | reverse complement strand
GTTAATATAGTGCCTGTATCTTTTCTTTCTATTTTATCAATTTTCCCCTTTGTTGGCATACCTCAAAGTAGGGTCTCCATGTCTATTAATTTTGCTTCCGTGACTTAAGATATAATTAGAAGCAATTTCCATATCATCTTTATTCTTTGGAA
>NC_051409.1:27015282-27015492 GCF_015228065.2 Penaeus monodon | reverse complement strand
TGTTCGGAAAGGAAATCTGCAGTTAACACGCCCCACAGTCTTGTTGATAACTTAAGAATCAATGTACGTCTTAGGAATGTATAATACTGCAATGTATCTGGTCTTTGTACATTTGATACCATGTACATATCTTTAAGAATCTATCCCTGTAGGTTTTCCTCCTGACAATTATGCACGGGTGGTTCAAATCACGTTAATTTTTTTGGCTTT
>NC_051409.1:27014915-27015008 GCF_015228065.2 Penaeus monodon | reverse complement strand
TTACTACCTTCGCTTGCTTGCTTAAGATTTGCGAGTTTTCTTTCCTTGTCCATTTCCCCTTTGGCCCCGTTAGGCTTCATCAGTCGACGAAAT
>NC_051409.1:27008691-27009982 GCF_015228065.2 Penaeus monodon | reverse complement strand
ACTTCTGATTTTCGTCAAAGATCGTTGGTTACCACTTTTCACTAAATATCATGCATCGCCTTGGTAGCTAATATACTATTGTCAGTCATTCCTGTTAGATGTATTTGAAAGATAGTTTTATGAAGAATCTTCTAAATAAATCACAAATAATCAAAGGTTATTTATCCAATGAAGAGTATCGGTTTCATGTAATTGCATTTGTTAAAGATACCAGTCATACTCCTTTAGTTTCCTTTGCAGACTCATAATTTAACGAATTTGCTGTTTCTTGAGCCTATCCATATACCCTATGTACCACCATGATCCAGGAAGCAACGCAATCATGATGATTTCCTAAGCAAACTTCATTAATCTTCATGGGAGGCTTATTGTTTGTCGGCATTGCACCCATAGGGTTAACCATCAAAATCCAAAGTAAGCTGTCAACATCAAAGTTAACCATTAAGTTCAGAGTTGACCATCACGTTCACCATCAAGTTCAAAGTTAACTATCAAGTTCCTGGATGCCGCAGATGGCAGTCTCATGATCAAGCCCAGGTTTGTTCACTCAGTTCGCCTTGTTCCAAAAAGAAAAAAAAAGAATTCACATATCATCGCCACAGCCAAGCACTGACTAAGAAAAGTATACTCTGAGAATGGTGATAAAGAATAACACAACCATTCGAATTCGCAATAAAATTTTCCCTCTTTTTGAATTTTGAAAGGTTTATGAACAGGACAATTTATATAAACTGCAAAGAGGCCCGTAGAACAGCTAGAAAATTATTAGGGAACCAACGGCGGTGATGAAAATTGTGAGAAATTTAGTAAAAAGCGCACATCATCCTTATCAGGTGTTATTAAAAATTAGGAGTGATAAGGGTACCACTGTGGTCGTGTGGAGCCTAAATTCAATACTTAAATTCTTTGGAACATTTGATCGACAGCTAGAATCGAGTTACAGGTCATCTTCACATTGCCTTTTCTTGTAGATATTTCTCCCAAAAGGTCAAAATGGAAATGCGGTCCAGTATTACTGGAAATGACGCCTAACACCTTTAATACAGAAGCTGAGCTTACCAAGTAGTAGAACTCATCATTCTATGAAAGGTTTCTTCTATAAAATTTTCTTCGCAAATTGATAATAACGGTAATAAAGGTGTAAAATCCAGGAAACGCGGCGTTGCTTCCGCAAAAGGGTTTTAAAGGGGCGAAACCCCCTATATTACCTGAAAACGTCAATATTTGTTGCTTGCCTGGGCCTGGGTTTCAAAGGGGCGAATCCCCCTATATAACCCGCAAGCGAGTGGAT
>NC_051409.1:27008104-27008568 GCF_015228065.2 Penaeus monodon | reverse complement strand
TCGTGGTCCAGGACCTTGATCTGAATGTCTCACTCCTTGAAAGGAGTCACAAATTATTTTAACTGCGATCAGAGGTGATGAAAATTTTACTATTGTTACCGCGAAGAAGTATTCCGTTTTCTGTGTGTGTATCCTGCCTAGAGCATGAGTAACTAAGGAATTCGTCTTCACTACAATCTCATTCTGTCGCGTGTGGATGTGGATGCAACTACAAAATTGCATGTGAGACAGAATATAAATGCTTTAGTTGGTGCCAATAGTCCTTGAAGAGCGAAGGTGACTCAAATGTTGGTAATGGGTTCCAAGTAATCAGCATTCAAGTACTGACCATACAAATTATAAGCCATCTGACCCGGATCATCCGAAGTAAGCTTTTATCATTTATCAGTAGTATTACAAAATATAGATATATACGAACGCACCCCTATATCATAAAAAAACGTATATTTTTTTAATTGTAAGAT
>NC_051409.1:27007620-27007868 GCF_015228065.2 Penaeus monodon | reverse complement strand
CCGGGTGATGCCCCATATTTACACCAATGTTCTTTTATCAAAGTCAGAACCTAAATTTCCTGTTAAAAAGTAATGATTGTTAATAATTGATTAATTAACTTATCAATAAAGTCACAATTTTTAATTAAGTTTAACATTTGGCATTAGTTGGATATTCAGTTTATTTTTTTTATTTTTTCTTATACAAGTTAAAGTGCGTTGATCACAGCAAGAAAGGTGACACTTACAAAACGTATTTTTTAAAACAA
>NC_051409.1:27007219-27007600 GCF_015228065.2 Penaeus monodon | reverse complement strand
TTTGAGAGTAAGATAAAGGAATGTTGTTTACTTTAACAATCATTTTTAATTAACAGGAATATATGAAGCGTCGCATAATAGAAACACAAGAGAGTGAAATACTGAAAGCATATAAAAGTCACCTACAGCAAACACGTAAAAATTTAACCGAAAAAGTGTAGAAAACCCAGCTGAATACTACTGATTACTAAGTAAATAACCCAGCATAACTAAGAGTAGTTTGATTAAGGCCAGGAATTAATTTATTAGGATTTTGGTGATAAAGTAAATCCTAGCGCAGATTTAGACTTCAATTTAAGGATTTATCATTAACGTAATTCATCGTAAAAGTGTTTTTGGCAACTCACGCGTTGGGGGCATACCTTGAAAATAAAATAAAGG
>NC_051409.1:27006725-27007089 GCF_015228065.2 Penaeus monodon | reverse complement strand
GTTGTTGCTATTTTAAATATTTTCGCAGTTCGTAAGATTTACACCTTCCACTTTCATATTCTATCTTAAAAAAAAAACATTCGTCTTCTAAGTTCATAGTATCGAAAAATATTGCTATCATTTCACATTTTTTTCTTAAGGGAAGACGGAGATCATATATGATATGTCCTACTAGATCTATGCATTGGCTTAAGGTTGTCCTCAATTTGTCAATCTTTTTGAACTATTGTACTTCCTAACCACTGTATCACCCCCTCCCCCAAACCCTCATGATTTAAATACTCTTAACAATATATTTAAGTCTGTATAACCTACATTCTGCATTCCGCATATAATTAGAGAAATTCCTTGCTGCATAGGAGGC
>NC_051409.1:27006280-27006681 GCF_015228065.2 Penaeus monodon | reverse complement strand
GGTAGTTTAAAAAAATGCTTGGGTTAACATTTACTTGCTAGATATTACTATTTTTTTTATCAAATCATCGACGCAGCCCTCCTTACACTTGTTTTATTCCTTTTAGTGTTCATAATATACGCCTAAGAGCATTTAGAAAGCGAATCGTGATTTCTGAAACAATGTTGAATAGAAGATCTCCAAATGTGGTTTTACTATAACAAGGCCTGGAGTGGAGAAAATAGCAGACTTGTATTTCTTGACATCTAGGTCTCCAAGGTCGTGTTTCCATTCTCACTGTTTGTTTATTTTTATTTAATGTTGTTCTGTTCCAATTTTCCATAAAGTCTTGCGAACTACATCGCACATCCGAGTCTGAGAAAAAAATAATAGGAAGATTTAGGTGTTCGCTAGCTTTCTAG
>NC_051409.1:27005991-27006242 GCF_015228065.2 Penaeus monodon | reverse complement strand
GGGACATAGCCCTTATAAGTATAATCAAGCATATCAATACAGCATATATTCGACATGAAGCGAAGGCAAGTTTGAAGTTCTTACTTAATATTTTATAAGGTTATACATTAAAGATAAGAATGGTATTTACACGGCATATAGACGTTGGTACTGTCTTCATTTTTTCCGCAGATCCAAGCCATCCATTTCGTCTTTGGTGTTCATCTAAAGTAACCACGCACAAGGGATGTAAGACCCAAGTTCGGTTGAGA
>NC_051409.1:27005184-27005365 GCF_015228065.2 Penaeus monodon | reverse complement strand
AAGATTACCGACATCATGGCTATATATTTGTAAAACATTGGAAATTATATATAAGAGATACTGTTATTGCACACTTACCTTTCCGCAAACGTACTCAAAATTACGATTATTAGCATTAATATATAACATAAACCCCTTTTAAAACAATGACCATGAACAAAGCAGCCTCTTTCACCAATAC
>NC_051409.1:27004607-27005154 GCF_015228065.2 Penaeus monodon | reverse complement strand
GCTCAACATTGCGTAGTATGATAAGGAAAGTGTGTACTCCTTTAGTGTACATTACTTATAGGGTGTGAAAATAATAACAAAGAAATTAGAGAAGGTTAATTGGTCGCACGAGATTACGTTCGGAATACAGCCTCGACTTTGGTTTACAGTAAAAGACAGTCATGCTGCGTGTATTAAGTTTATATTACATAGGCATTGAAATAAGTGCTTGTTACTTTTATCTACAGTTGTATCATCATGTTATCATAGATCTATTCAGGAGTATAGATTTTAAATTAGCAATATTTACTATTAATTCCCCCAGTAAGGTACCATTAAAGGGAAGCACCGGCCTAAAATGGTAGGAAAATGCCAATGATTTGTATACATGACACGTATGTGTTTCTACTGTGCAGGCGTCTGGTACACCTCTGTTGTTGACGAGGGTGATGTCTGAAATCTGTGAGTTACGGGACGCTTTAAGCTGTCACTTTGAGGTTTTTGCTGTGGTCAACTCTAATCATCTCATGGTCATTTTTGTATTTTTTATTTAAACCAAGGATTAAAG
>NC_051409.1:27003404-27003503 GCF_015228065.2 Penaeus monodon | reverse complement strand
CAAGGGGAGGCCAAATGTCGGGCTTACATTAAACAAGAAATCCAATACGTATTCAAGATTGTTTTAAATTTCTTAGTCTATTCTTTGCAAACTATAGTT
>NC_051409.1:27003003-27003247 GCF_015228065.2 Penaeus monodon | reverse complement strand
CATTCAATTCACGAAAGCACATTTTTGGATATCAGAAAGTCTTTACTAACGATATAAAAAGCTCTGATTGGTCAGTCGTATATGGCTTGACTGCAGACTCAGATCCGAAGGATTGTTTTCTTGTTTTCATGTTTTCTTGCTTCTACGCCTTGGATCCCTGAAATGCATTTTCAGTTGGATTCAGGAAATACTTTTCCTCCACCTGAGACAAGATCAGCAAGCACTGACCTCTGCCGCCGAAACA
>NC_051409.1:27002717-27002795 GCF_015228065.2 Penaeus monodon | reverse complement strand
TATGTTTATACCTGTAGTATATGGTTCCTTCAGACTCAATGTGAGTTTTTGAATTTACTTATACAATGCATTGTACTT
>NC_051409.1:27001412-27002551 GCF_015228065.2 Penaeus monodon | reverse complement strand
ACTCTAAGTATACCTTCCTACTTGTACAAACTTTCCCTGTTCTAATAAGTGCAGATCGTGGTCACATCCCCGACAGTAAAACCAGCAAACATAGCATAATTACCGCTATATATGCTCCAGTCTGCACAGACACTGACAACTACAATCTAAACTTGAAAAAAGCAATAGACATATTAACATCAACATGCCACATATATCCAAAATACACATATAAATACATCCTGACCTGTGAAAACTTCCCTCCTATTCCACCAGAGTCGATCGTCGACCCGCTGGACGTGGTAACGGCTGCGATCCCAGTGGAAGACGAACCTGATCTGTACGTGGTTGTGGAAGGGAAGCAACTCTCGTTCCTGCACTGGTCGACCTATGACCCTGACGACAGCAATACGACCCCGAAGGTCATCCACACGACGTGCGATCCTCAGGGGAGACTCTGGGCAGGTGAGTGCGACCCCGAAATCGTTGCCCTTCTACTACAAGGCTTAATGGAAAATGAAAATAGATGAGCCATCTGAGCTTGCATTCCCTAGCTGGACACTGTGATTTTATATCCTTTAAAACACAGGTGTCAGTTTTATTTACACTTACAGGCAAGATATGGAATGAACACACTGTATGCGGGTCAGGTAATATGATTATGAAAATGCACTTGAAAGATTGGTGACTGGTTGATGACTGATAACAGAGTTACAGACTGATTACAGGGTGGCAGATTGGTATTGATAATTATTTGACAATTGACAGGTTTGTGATGATGGGTAATTGAAATGCATTGATGTTACATGGACACATTACCATCAGCACCATTTCCTCTGTAAGAAAATGGACTATTGTGCTATAAATAAAAGAACCAATATATACAAGTTGTCTAAGCCATAATACGGAATCTTGAATATGAAAGACAAAGGAATTGCGATTCATTAAAAAGGCGATATAATATATATGACATTTTAAAAGACAAAATGCCAGTTAAATCGTGTGAAATATAATGTATGACTGATGCAGCTTGAATCTAGCCCAGTGAGGCTGCCAACTGGCCTGGTCAGGACAAAGCAGTTCATTTCCTGGAACAAGTGACCGAGGAGACGTGTTATCAGCAAACCCACCTACCAGGCCTGTATGTAGGAGCTCATCTC
>NC_051409.1:27001120-27001277 GCF_015228065.2 Penaeus monodon | reverse complement strand
GGGGGAGGTGAATAACGAACCCTAACTAATTACACATCCCTTACCCATATGTCAGGCACGGTGTCGCTTTTTGACGAAAATGTGGAAGTGTCGGAGGTCAGCGCTTCGGACAGCAATCTTGTCATCAGTAAGTGGGCTTTAGTAAGTTTCTTTAAAT
>NC_051409.1:27000871-27001088 GCF_015228065.2 Penaeus monodon | reverse complement strand
CAATATGGATGGAAAGAGGGAGAAAAGGGGAGAGAGAGTAAGAAAAAAATATTCAAAGGGGATAAGAGACAAAGACATATAGTTAAGTTTCGAGAACAACCGTTACTTCCCTCACTCCCGCAGGAGACCCTGTAAAACGGCATGGACTGGAGTGTGGATAGTCCGGAGCCATCAGTGAGTATTTGCTGCTGAGAGGATACTGTCTATGGATCTTAAT
>NC_051409.1:26999708-27000104 GCF_015228065.2 Penaeus monodon | reverse complement strand
CGTCTCCCAGGCAACCGCCGCGTGATCTTGGACTTCATCAAGGCCGGCCTGAGGGACCAGTTCCCGGATGGAATGGCGATCGACGTCGACGGGAACCTGTGGGTGGCATCCTTCGGCGAACATCAGGTGATTATTCCTCTGTTAAAGTTACAAATGTTTTGATAAAAGATAAGTTTATAGGACCTGGAGGCCTGGAGTGTCTGTGTGTGTCAGTGTTGATGGCAATGCCTACTACAAATTGTTTAGCCTTACATTTTATTCTAGGAAATGGATCAATAATTTGTTCCTGTTTTATATTTGAGGAGAATGGGTAATACATATACACACTGTGGAACTATTCATCGTTATTTATACATTTTTCATATGTGCGCGTCTGCACCTCTTTGTGCCTCGCCA
>NC_051409.1:26999361-26999631 GCF_015228065.2 Penaeus monodon | reverse complement strand
CTAACATCCCTCCCCCGGAATTTCTTTGTCCCATAGCCTAATTTCTTTACTCCCTCCTCATGAATACATTTTGTCTTCTTATTGCATTTTGGCTACTCTCTGGACGCCCGTATGTACGTTGCTTTAACCTGCACGGGGAACTGAATCTTCTCTAATTGTTATCAATGTATGCTTCACCTCATAAATAAGCTGAAGTCACTGTTCCTTTTTCGCTATCGTCATTGCAAAACCTGTCATTGTTCTCTATTTAACGTTATATGTTTATAAGAG
>NC_051409.1:26998628-26999269 GCF_015228065.2 Penaeus monodon | reverse complement strand
GCACCGAACCCTCCCCTTGCCTCGACAACTCCACCCTCCACCCTTCGTGACCTCCGGGACCCTCGGGATGACCCCGGAGGAGATCGCGGCCAGCCCTTCGTCGGGAGGAACCTTTGCCGTGACGGGTCTTGGCACCAAAGGCCTCCCCGCTGCTCAGTTCAGGATCAACTTCCTACAGTTGCAAGCACAGCGGCAGGTGGCTGTGAGAAGGAAACGGATAGGCGCTGCGGTGGTAGGAATGTGCTGCGCTAAGGTAACGATAGGATGAGAGGACCTTGAGAGTAAATCTATTAAAGAGATAATGCTTCTGCCGTGCTTTTCAGAGACTGTGTGACCTCTTACTCCCGTCTGTGTCTGAAATTAAATTACCATCATTGATTTATGATATATTATTTTGCCGTCGTTCCCTCTGCTTCCGTCGTTCGCTTCTCTTTCATTTTTTTGCGATTTTGTGATCGTTGAAACACTACAATTTGTCAATCATTTACTCTTCAGCTTCTGCAACTCCATCTGCATATTGTTTCTTGCATATTGTAAGTTTCCTTAAACGGAGAAAACACCAATAAAATAAATTAGTTACCCCTGCCTACCCTTACTCAAGTTCTTTTTGATCGATGAAGATGGAAAATAAATCTCACGCT
>NC_051409.1:26997522-26998290 GCF_015228065.2 Penaeus monodon | reverse complement strand
AAAGAATCCTTGACGGCTTTTTTTTCTCGAAAGCTGCAGAAATTACCTCCCTTTTTCTGTAAAGCCAGCGCATAGGTTTATTTGATTCCTCTTAGGGATGTTTAGGGCTGTAAACTTTATTTTACGAAGAATGGCTGTATCATGAATACATCCAAAGTAAAGCAATTTACTTATGCATTTACTTTACAATATTCGGTAACACGATAGCAATACTAGTGGCAACTCCAGCATGGCTCAAAGGTAGCTTCAGTTGTGGCATTTTTAGCATTTCACAAGGGCATTATCCGGGTATTTTTCATCAAATTGAATAATTGCATATATGTAAATTTACAAGGTATTGCGTGTATATAATCTCTATAGTTATTTGGTTGCCAATTTCAGCACAAATGTATTTAAATTTACTTACACAGTTCTGAACACCGTAATACTGCGCTGTGCATTTTATAAGTCCAAGCTCCCCCCGACCCACCGCTTTATCCTTGCGACTATTCTGATTTTGTGGTAAGAATTTAGTATTCGCATACGAATGCCCTTGATTAAAGGAAGGGAAGAGAAACGTAAAGAATAACTGACTGCTGCAAATGATTTCACGAAAGAAAGAGTCTGTGATGGATTGATCGACAAATCCGTCGCTCGAATGATATCCGCTATTTATTTCTAAAAGTAGGCCTTGACTTGGGAGAACTGGAAAAGGGAGGCCTACCTCTCCCTTGATTCCGGTCCCCTCAAGGGCTGGCCTGTCTGCAGCCTTCCCAATTTCAGATCAGG
>NC_051409.1:26995144-26997492 GCF_015228065.2 Penaeus monodon | reverse complement strand
AGAAAGCAGCAAGTATATTTGCCTTTCTGCGTTTATCTCTCTGATCTCTCTGCTTCATTTTCCAACCTTCTCCTCCCAGACTTTAACTAGCATCTCCAATAGTACTCCCCACCATTCCTCTCCTGCTTTTAAAAAAATCCGGAAATGGTGTCCTGTAACCTGAATGTCCCAGGCAGCATGTCTAAGGACACTGGCATGAGCCACAGATGATTTATCTCTAGCAGTTCGCCCCCCCCCCCCCCGTGCGAAGAATAAGTTTTATTTCCCTAAATAGGGTATTGCTCAGTGGCGGATCAAAGGAAGGGGTGATGTAGAGCGATGAATTGCGCCCGCCCCCACAGTAGCGTGATATAGACAGGCAGAAATATGTAGATAATGAATGGGACGATTTAAACCCGTTTCTGATAGAACTGATAATAATATTTCGACTGAATTAAAATGTGTACATAAACTCCTGTAACTTTCCATGTATATCTATATGTCTGTTTCCCAAATTCGTACTTACTACTGAAATCATATCTATAGCAATAATTAACATAAAGTGCCAAAAATTGTTTGAAAGTGCTTGCTTAATGCTCCTCTAATGCTAAACTCCTCACTGGCGAACTTTCCTCCTCCTCCAGACCCCTTGCTTATGGCCTTACGCTATTTGGTGCCCTCCTATTAAACTTCCATTCCCTCCCTCTTAATAAATCCGCTAATGGTATTGTTATCATGCTTCCAGTAAATTAATTAATAAAGAATTGCAACGGATCTATTCAGGATCCTTATCTAACGCAGTGTTGATGTCACTGAACGTGACAAAGATGGGGACATCCTTGTTCGGAAAAGCTTGCATAAAATGTTTTATTTTGAAAATCAAAGTATAAAAGTTTATCATATTGATATGGACCTTTTCCTGGGTCATCCGTAAATGTGCTTCTGTTAGTATTAATTATTCCTCACTGCCTTGGTTTGATAAATTGTCTCAAGATTTCTGCATAACGAAAAAAAAAATAATAATAAATAATGTAACGATAATATACAGTGCTCTCCTTACATTTTTTTCTGGATTTTGACAAATGCGTCTCTTTTCTTTCTTTTTTTACACCACTCTCTTTCGGAAGACCGTATCATGTTTTGTACTTGTCAACCATGGGAGCCGGAAAATGAAACAAATCAGATACGTTTAATTAGTCATTCCAACAAGAGTTATTTCACTATAGGAGCGACTTAATATTCATTTAAGTCCAATTATTTAAACAAAGCATTCTATAACAGGTGTATCTATCATCTAATCAGACCTATATGAGATTACATTAAAAAAATGTTTTTCTTCTTGCTTAATGAAAATTGGAAAATAGCATCTATACATTTTGTGGTGTTAAGATCACAAGTATAGGACATAACAAGCATAATTGTCAAATATGAAATTACATGTAAGACAAACATTCCTATTTTGATTCATTATAATCAAACACTAAACAAGATAATCACACTTTATTCAGAATATGAAAAACTTATCTGAAATTTTTTAAGATTAACATATAAATATTGAGCATAAGCCAGTATATCGGAAGCTTGAACTTGCATATTAATTATAAAACAAGAGATTTGTTTTCTTGTTGAACTAGAACAAGTAGTTCTATCTATTGACACTAGATGATCCCCGAAAGTTTTAAGATTTTTTTTTATAATAAAATGAAATATTACACAAAATATGTAGCTGAAGAATATCAGATCTTAATTCGAGAAAAGAATTGGCCTTTTGGAAAGAAGAAAAAAATCAGTATTTTCAGCATTTGATAACAGGCAAGTTCATGCCAAACATGAAAATTAATGCAAACGGCATCTCAGAATTTAATCAGAGTAAGCCTATTTCAGTCTATTGATCAATACATACATCAATACAAAATGTTTCTTTATGATGGAAGTCTTGAATGAATTTTGGTAATTATTCTGAATATTTTACTTTTCAAATTCAAATAATTTGATACAAATAATTCTCTGCATTTTAGACATAAATGGAAGCACATTCCTACCACCGCAGCGCCTACCCCTGTCTCCTTCTTACAGCCACCTGCTGCTGTGCTTGCAGCTGCAGGAAGTTGACCCTGAACTGAGCAGCGGGGAGGCCTTTGGTGCCAAGACCCGTCACGGCAAAGGTTCCTCCCGACGAAGGGCTGGCCGCGATCTCCTCCGGGGTCATCCCGAGGGTCCCGGAGGTCACGAAGAGGGTGGAGTAGTCGGGTCCCCCCCAGCACACCGAGCTCACGTTCTTGGCAGGGATGTTGACCCGGCGGAGGATCCTGCCGGTGCGGGGGTTCACGCAGATGACCTGCGGGCGAGGCAAGGGGAGGGTTCGGTGA
>NC_051409.1:26994701-26995033 GCF_015228065.2 Penaeus monodon | reverse complement strand
CATCGAATAGGAAATAGTAACAGGATTATCATGAGAAAAAGAAAATAATAATAACAGGTTAGGCAATAAGGAGACAATATTGATTCTCTTGATTCAGCCTTGGAATCAGTCTTGCGAATTATTTTTGATCAAAACATAACCCCACTTCAACAGGGGAATAATCACCTGATGTCCGCCGAAGGATGCCACCCACAGGTTCCCGTCGACGTCGATCGCCATTCCATCCGGGAACTGGTCCCTCAGGCCGGCCTTGTTGAAGTCCAGGATCACGCGGCGGTTGCCTGGGAGACGGCGGAAGGGAACTCTTGGAATTATATATAACTCGTATATGA
>NC_051409.1:26993625-26993929 GCF_015228065.2 Penaeus monodon | reverse complement strand
TCGCGCGTGTGTGTGCATGTGTATTTCCTAGTATTAAGATCCGTCGATAGTATACTCTCAGCGGCAAATACTCACTGATGGCTCCGGACCTGTCGTTGTAGTCGAAGGCGTCGATGGTGCGAGTGTGAGAGTCCACGTAATAGAAGTGCTTCCTGTCCACACTCCAGTCCATGCCGTTTGACAGGGACGCCTGCGGGTGGTAACGGTGGTCCTCAGTGTTATTATTTTAGCCTTTTTCTTTGCCTGTCTGTCTTTACTTACCTATTATCTCTTAGTTTATATGTTTCCTTCTCTACCCCCTTCC
>NC_051409.1:26993376-26993536 GCF_015228065.2 Penaeus monodon | reverse complement strand
CTCACTTCCCTTCTTTCTGCCTCTTCATCTCTCTCTCCGCTCCATCCCATTCACCTTGTTTCTCAGTATTATTTTAATAATGAATACTTGAGTTTTTACCTATCCTTATCTCTACTTAAGGATTTTACTTAATCTACCCTCAAAATCGGTACCTACGAGG
>NC_051409.1:26992720-26993345 GCF_015228065.2 Penaeus monodon | reverse complement strand
CGAATGTGACTTACTGTAGCCCACTTAGTGACTTCAAGTTTGCCGTCCATCCTGTACAGACCCGAAGTGTTGACTTCCGTCACCTGCACATTTTCGTCCAAAGGTGCTACCGTGCCTGTCAGGAGGTAGAAAGCATGTATTTAATTATTATCTATGTCCCCTACTGCTGCTGGAGCTGGAGCTCCATCCTCAGTAAGGTTACTCTGGGAACAGCTCACTTCTACTGAGAAACGTCCTTCCTGCTGGATACTCACTGGTGAGGGATAAGCAAAGGATTCTTAAGTGCAGACTTCGCAGGTGGATATGCTAGCAATACAGATCTTAGACTTCTTATCCCAGCAAAGGGACAGTCTGTATCTGGCTTGACAAGTCCTTTGGCTTCTTGGCTGAGATGGGTCAAAGCTGTTACTACATTATCAAATTTTCATAGGTGTGAAGAAAGGCTATTGCTATTCTACTGTGTTAGGCTTAGTTATGATGGCAACACACTGCTTCATGTTAGATATATCTCTATTGCCCACAGTGATGTACAGGTCAGATATCAGAATCTGGCAACGCCATTGGGAAGTCTTTTATTGCCTGGATTGACTTTGTGAATCTAGAACACAGCATAATTTTTAGTGAT
>NC_051409.1:26992455-26992617 GCF_015228065.2 Penaeus monodon | reverse complement strand
AAGGCTCATTTGCAATATATGTGTTTTACACAGGTTTATATTATCGTTTTTTAATCAATCAAGGATATAATTTTATCTTTTACACATAACATTTTTCATTATGTATTTAGACGCTTTATTTCACACTGTACTCCATTTTTAACAAGGCAAAGATGCAATTGA
>NC_051409.1:26991622-26992261 GCF_015228065.2 Penaeus monodon | reverse complement strand
TGCACTTGAGAGTTGAGTGATGCCCTGCTGTAAGTGACGTGTCCAAATCATACCGTTGTATTTCAATTGATTACCAACACTAACCTGACAATCTATCAATGCTATGTTACCTCGACAAGAAAGAGGTATAGTTATAGTTACATACGATGCAAATGAATGTGACACCCCTGTGCCTCCAGGAGATCGAGGGTACAAGTTCATGGTTTGTATAATTTACCTTTTTATGTATTTAATTTTCCACATTATGCTTTATGTCAAGAATACGAACTAAGAGTCGTTTCACTTTGACCGTGAAATCGCCGTGATGGCTTGACCTCGCACTCACCTGCCCAGAGTCTGCCTTGAGGGTCGCACTTGGCGTCGTTGAAGGCATAGTCCTTAGTCGTGTGGATGATCGCCGTGGTCGTATTGTGGTCGTCGGGATCATAGGGCGCCCAATGCAGGAACGAGATATGTTTCCCTTCCACGCCCACAAATACATCCCGTTCGCCTTCCACTGGGATCGCAGCCGTTATCACATCCAGGGGGTCGCCAGTGGAGTCTGCTTGCCACGGGAAGATTTTACAGGTCAGGATATATTTGTGGGAGTGCTACATATTATAAAATGTTGATTGATATTCAGGCCTGATATATGTAAGG
>NC_051409.1:26991440-26991516 GCF_015228065.2 Penaeus monodon | reverse complement strand
CCCCTAACATATTGGGGAGAAACCTACACAACTGCATACTAGGCTAGCCAGGTTCATTACACACATGCAGCACATA
>NC_051409.1:26990360-26991216 GCF_015228065.2 Penaeus monodon | reverse complement strand
TTAGCGTCCTGCGCATCATACATTGAGACTGAGAAAGTCCACCTTAGGATGCTACGGAACCTAAGAAAATTTGAGAAACCGTGCTGGAGCGGAGGCCGTTCTCATGGGCGAGCGCTGGCGAGGTCTGAGGAGAGTGACCAAATCAAATATGCAGCCTGGGTCGAGGAGCAAGAGATCACGTGACCTGTGTCCACCAATCCTAGCTAATGCCAACGCGGGGGACGCCTTCGTTAACTTGGGAGGCAGTGGACCAGTGGTGATGATTTGCCTATATTTGAATGTATGATACGATATAGCTATATATCTTTCGTGGAGAGAAAAAGACAGAAACAGAGAGACATGCTTTTCACCCGTACCGTGACACTACACGAGGCCAAAATACCCACCAAGGTGGAGGACCTGGTGTCTGCCGGAGGGGTAGAAGCGCCTCCTGAGGATGTTGCTGTAGACGTCGGCGAGCATGAGGGCCTGGAGGCTCTCGATCCAGTAGGGTCCTTCGCCCAGCACCAGGGTCGGGAAGTCCAACTGCTCCACCGTCACCCCCGCCGTTTGAACACTGTAAGATCATGCACTACAGGATAGGTTGGGATGCAATAAGAGAATAGTCGATTTTACACCAAGAACTTTCCTATCCACCATTTCCACCTTTAAACGGATCTTATCTTTATTTCTAAAAAAAAGAAAAAAAGAAAACTGTCTTTTCTTTTACGCATTTCCTACAATCATAAATGAAGAAGTACAAAAAAATATTAGAATGCCAATGCATGTCATGAACAGTTTTTTTTATACTACTTGCTGTAGTATGCTGTATAGCCTCTAAAGGATGGAGATGTGAATGAATTATAGGAATGATAGA
>NC_051409.1:26989269-26989838 GCF_015228065.2 Penaeus monodon | reverse complement strand
ACTCTAAGGAAGGTATCGAAATATATATTGAATAATACAACAAATATGCAGCAAAGTAATGTAGTGATCACCAAGACAACAAACACACACTAAACGCCATAACGACAATCATAATAAGTACCAGAACATATCAAAACATTAACTCACTAAAACATCATTGTAAGTACCATAACACCGTAATCAATCACTAAAACACACAAAGTACTTTAATAAACATAGCTATAGCACTAATACACACTAAAATATAAAATGAACTTACCCTGCCTGATACTCGTACATGGCAGAAATGTTCTGCTTCGCCTGCCAATGAAAACTGGCGGTTGCAGCGCAATGCAGTGCTTTAAGTACGTTGCAAGTGTGACCTTGGCCAGTTGCCTGCACTGCTTGAGGGACTTGGGCAAGAGAAGACTTTCGTGGAAATGCGTCTGTTAACGTCAGGTTGAGAAAAAATACAAATCTAGAATTCGAATTAAAAATACAGGTCTTGTAAGAAATCTCAAGAACCTACGTTGTGTCTGAAAGAAGCACGTATGTAAACAAAATATTTCTTCCTGGAAATGTTGACTGCA
>NC_051409.1:26988624-26988692 GCF_015228065.2 Penaeus monodon | reverse complement strand
CTCTAACCGATTTTGACAATTTTATAAAATCAGCATTTTTGGCGAGGTAAGGAATGGCTTAAAGGGAA
>NC_051409.1:26988042-26988377 GCF_015228065.2 Penaeus monodon | reverse complement strand
CAACAAAATGTATTTTTCCCCCGAAAAAGTCGATATTACATACAAGAGTTCCATAAAAGCTGATAAAGAAATGGACAGATGAAGAGAAAATTGAAAAAAATATATATATATAACTTCATGGCACTAACTGGCCACAACCTGGCCACAACCTGGACACAACCTGGACACAACCTGGACACAACCTACTCCCTTGACGACGAAATGAAGTCTGTTTCAACAAGGGTCACCTGTGCGTGCTGGTGATAAGTTCTTGGTGGGTTTTCCAGGTGACTGAAAGCTCTCCCCTATCTTCATCGCCTCTGCATGTTTAATTTTCTGAGTTTGTTCTAACAAAG
>NC_051409.1:26980148-26980602 GCF_015228065.2 Penaeus monodon | reverse complement strand
CTAGAGCAAAGGTGACCCCTCGTTCCTGAACCTGCTTTTATATTTGGAGAGACGCAAGAGAAAGACGCATGAGAAAATATTTACAATTAAGACAGATATTTTCCCACTGACGTCAGTAAGGGATCATCCCTTTTTTTCCTCATTTTCACAAGTTAAAATCCCCCCCCCCCCCCCTTTTTTCAGAGAGTGCAAGGAAAAAAATTATGACCTCTGCCACACGACTCTAGGGTCTAAAGAAATGCATTGATACGTACGGATTCTAGGAAATACCTATTATAGGATATGTTGTATTGACTGCACTGAAAATAAAAATATCTTATCTGCCGCATTTCAAGGCTTTAATTCGGCAGTGCGATACGAAGGCAACAAACAATGTGTGTTCTTTAATTGCATCCGGATCATTATGACGGTTTATACGCTCGTGAAAAAGACTAACATTGATTGACCCGTATCA
>NC_051409.1:26978245-26979895 GCF_015228065.2 Penaeus monodon | reverse complement strand
AGCAGAAGGCTAAAAAAAAAAGTTCCACCCGCGCGACCCGGTTTGAGGATGTCATTGCCTGAAGTTTCATCACGGATGCTTCATCAAAGGCTTTTGTAAAGCGATAAAATAGAGTATTCACATATTTCTATCACGGGTTTAAATAACGTATTCGTTTTCGACGAATCGATTAAAACAATATTTACAAAGCAGGGAAAATGCCGATAAGGATATCACTATTTACAGGATTTGTTATTGTGTCATAAGTTTCATTATTCATGGTATTACCTATTTTTGCAAGATCCCTTAAATTATCGTTCGAATCCGTTACATCGATTCGAAAACAGGTTAGAGATTCCCGAAAGTTTCCATTTCTTTATTCATCTACAACTTTGAGGAGAAATATTCGCTTACAAAGGAAATTGCTGAATAAGGTGTTGCATAAAAGATATGTGTTCTGTCATGATAGGGAAAACAATAACAATCATAAGAGCAGTGAGAGCACAGGAGGTTATAGTGTGGTCTGTCCACAGGTTGCAGACACCGCCAGACATGACGCCCCGCAGCCTCACCTGGCTTCAAGATTATACAACATCCTCTGGGAAAGCATATCTTTGAGAGAGAAAAAACCCTGCTTTCTTAATTTCAGATACAATATCAAGAGGAATTGTAATATAAACAACATTATATTATAATATCCAAAGGCTAGGTAAGGATGCAGAGAGAAAGTTAACTAAACAACACACTTCTTGCTCCGTTGCTTTATGTCTTCGAACAATAAACTGAAATTTGTTGCTTCTTGTGATATAAGCTTTCTTTCTGTATGATAAGCTGATATGTGTTGTTTTTATTATATTATAAACTTAAATGCGTTGTTTCTTTTGTATGATACGCTGAAATGCGTTGTTTTTATTATACAATAAGGTGAAATAAGTTGTTTAAAAATCACTACGAGAGTTAGTTCCCATATTATTTTCAAATGTGCCCTGTTTAAATAAGGGTTGACATAGTCAAACGCAAAAAAAAAATCTATTTTTTTATTAAGAGGAAAAGGTTTCCCTGTTCTCAGCAGACGTTATCTTGCCGTCTTGCTTGAGTGGTCTTCACTGTTATCGTTTTGCGGCATTGTTTCCCAAACTGCCCGCCGGCCAATCCACGACATGAAATTTAACTTCCTTCTGCTGTAGTTATGGGATATTGTTAATGGGCTCATCTCGATTTTCTTGAAACAATTAAAATTAGATATAACTTGATACATATATCTAAATTGTATATGACATAATGTTCGTGGCAGGGCGCCGGCTTTGTGAATTCAAGGTTCATGGCTCGCCCGGTCAGCCTCTCCGATGTGTAATGACGTCACGCCGGGGTCGAAGTCAGGGGAGGAAGCGCATCACTGCGGCCCAGAATGCACGCTCTCTACGAACATGCCAGCGCGGTTCGGCATGATAAACTGTCTCTAATGTGGGGATATTCATATGATTACGACATTATTTTCTCTTATCATCAGGGTGTGATGTATTTACTCGCTTGTGAGTAGTTTTTGTGACATTCTAATTTATATTAATCGATTCATGGTCCTAACCATAGTCTACATCTTATGAAAGTCCTTGAATATCTCCTTTTGTCTTGCAGCACTAATTGTAAAGAAGTAAAATAAACATGCTTCTG
>NC_051409.1:26977474-26978195 GCF_015228065.2 Penaeus monodon | reverse complement strand
CCCATTACTATAATCAGCGACGTGTATGGTGGCACAGCGTCATGCCCCTGCGCCACACCCCAATGCCACGTTCCATGGCATCACCATGCCCGAGGGTGCACCAGTTCCCCCTTAACAAGCACTGCCCAATTCACGCAAACAACCAGACGACCGTCTTCGCCAAGGCTAAACTTGGTCTTGGATATTTACCCGAACAATCAGATTTTGGTTTTAGCGCGAGCTACTCTCCCTGGTGTTACCTCGTACCCCACAGGGCTGACCGCTGCATCTTCGCCTCTTCTGCACTGGTCATGTTTCCCACCCTCCCAGTCGCGACGTCTGTGTAGTGTAATTAATTTTGTATTTAGTTTTGCATTTAGGTTTCCGAATTTGATTGTTTTTTAACGGTCATGCTTTGTGTTTAATCGTTTCTTTCCATATAGTGCAGGCAGTTGTCGACGTCTGTTTGACATTTTACGCTGATGTTTGTTAATATATTTTTTCGTCGTTTCTCTTCCTATCCTTTTTGTGGTCAATAAATTAGCATTTCAAAAAAGTAGTTTTGGTATTATTGGAAATGACGCCCAACACCAAATATGACATTCTAAGACACTTTTCTTCAGTAGCATTTCCTTCGCAAACTAATAATAAGGGCAATGGAGAGGATGTAAAACTGAAAATTCTAAGCTCTCCATGACAATTCCAACGGCGAGAAAAAATCACGGGAAATCGAGTCGTCAAA
>NC_051409.1:26977140-26977299 GCF_015228065.2 Penaeus monodon | reverse complement strand
GTGGGGTGGGAAGGCGCAGCCCCCTCCCTTGAGGGGAATGCTTAGATGGCAAAATCCCCTATTTACTAAGAATGTGCTTGCCAATAACTAAATTATTGACAGATTTACTTCGATCATTTGCTTTTACCCGCAATTCCTTTCATACTTATTATGCCCTCC
>NC_051409.1:26976797-26977015 GCF_015228065.2 Penaeus monodon | reverse complement strand
GTAGTTTTTTTGTAGGTTTCTCTATTGCTTGCATTGTCATTAATCAAAGTACCCAAATCCACGGCAACGACACTGCCTCATTGCTCGGGATGATAGAACCCATGGGGGCATGGAGCGATTACAGCAATAGAGAAATAACATTTAATAACAAAATAAACATTTAATAAGGAAATTCCCACAAGATCTACCAGAAAAAGAATATGACTTTTTACAATGTA
>NC_051409.1:26976410-26976761 GCF_015228065.2 Penaeus monodon | reverse complement strand
GCTATAGATCAAATCTATGGATCCCAATTACTATAAGCGGACCCCATGTGAGAGCGAGCACTCCCCTCCCCTCTGGATTAAGCCTCCATGACAGACTAACACTCGATATACAGAATTGAGTCAATGTTTTTTGTAGCAATGGCGTTTGTGCGGATATTGGTACTCAAATGTTTGGAAAATACCTCTGAAACGTAAAAAAACCCTCCTCTCCTTAATTTTGGTTGTCCATTCCCTCTTCCAAGCATCAGTTTCAACATTATCATTTGGCTGCTTGCCTGTCACTGAGTGCCAAATTATTTCCCTATAATCACGACCCGCTAACAAAATGGAACACGGAAATCCGATTTAGCA
>NC_051409.1:26975779-26976113 GCF_015228065.2 Penaeus monodon | reverse complement strand
TAAACTCTGCACCATGCCCGCCCATCCGACTGAATCCAGTTCTGTGCCCTGGCCTATTGTTCTAAAATTTCAACGAGACCGGATTTACACGTTGCGGGACCCTGTAAAGGAAACACCGTATTTTTTTTTTTTCAGTCGAATTTACAATAAAATCATCCACTTAATAGAATTAGCTTGTGAATAAGAATAAAAGGAATAAAAGCAGTAAAAAAAAATGTAATAAGGATATATCGGATGGATTTTGATAGTAATGAGTTATCGAACAGCTAAATGAACAGTATATTTAACACTATTCATAAACCTACATTAATTAATTTTTAACTATTTCTTGCAG
>NC_051409.1:26975472-26975731 GCF_015228065.2 Penaeus monodon | reverse complement strand
CCCGATATTTTCATATATATCAATGTGTTACTAAGACTGTAGAGGCTAAAAATACATATTTCACAGATTGTTACTATTTTGGAAAAAAAATAAAGATAGTCGGGCTTACGACCTTCATGTTAGTTTACTGAATTTCTTGAAACGATAGTAATCTCGATATTATGGACGAATTCTCTGACTGAGTGCTGGAAATTCCACTGCCAATAAAATGCCATTTTTGAGTTTAGTCAATATTAGCAGGTCAAACGTTGTGTGTGTG